>NC_056751.1:834292573-834630378 GCF_019279795.1 Protopterus annectens
GGCCTTAGCCCAATAAGAGAAACGTTTCCATTTGCTTGCATAAATCCTCCTGGTAGAGGATTTTAAAGAAGCTACTATGATGTCTCTAACAGGGTTAGAGATCAAAGGAAGCCTGGCTAAGGAAGGAAGTGGAGCAACCATGCTGTGAGGTTGAGAGAAGGGATAGACCGGTGCAGCTGACCGGATTGGTGAATCAGAAGATCTGGCACTGGGTCCAGATGCCACGGCTGCACCAAAAGGTGACGATGGAGGAACGGGAACCAAACTTGCGAGGCCAGTAAGGAGCAATGAGAATCAATTTGGCTCTCAAACGGTTGCTTTCTGGATAACTTGAGGGATCAGAGGAAATGGAGGGAAGGCATAAAGAAGTCCCTGGGGCCAATCCTGGGTCAGAGCGTCTCTGGGGATGGCCTGGAAGAGGGAAGAGAGAGAAGAAGTCTGGGCATTTGCTGTTTTGGGGAGTAGCAAAAGATCGCAACATGGGACCCCATTCCAGAAAAATCTCTTCCGCTATCGATTGCTTGAGAGACCACTCGTGAGGCATGAGAATAGCTCTGCTCAATCTGTCCGCTACAATGTTGGTTTTCCCAGGGATATGCGTTGCTACCAGAAACCGATGAGAGGAGATTGCCCATTGCCATAGTCTGAGCTTCGACACAAGGGGTAGGACTTGGTTCCGCCCTGTTTGTTGATATACCAAACTACAGACATGTTGTCTGTGTGGACTGCAATTGTCCCTACGGGAAGAAAGTCGTTGAGGGCTTGCAAGCGTTAAAAGCACTGCTCTCATCTCCAGGACATTTATGTGCAGATGGTACTCGAGCGGCTGCCACGTCCATGAACCATCCTGCCCTGATAATGACCCCCACCCGATCAGGAGGCATCCGTGGTGACAGTGGCTACGGGGATGGGGTACAAAGTGTCTGCCTTGGTGAACCTGGGGAGATGTGATCCACCAAGCAAGATGATCTTTGCAAGTCTGTGTCACCAGAATCTGGTGGCAAGTTGTTGGTACGACCACTGTGTGAACAGCATCCACTGAAGAAGGCATGTAGAAGCGAGCCAGGGAAGAAGAGTAGCCGCAGCCATGAGGCCTAATACCTTTAGAACCATTCTGGCCTGTACTTTCTTGTTGGCTAGAATGATCCTGACATGACTTTGAATGTCTGAAACTCTTTGATCTGTAAGGGTAGCTGACATCCGAACAGTGTTTAAGTTTGCGCCTATGAAAGTAATAGACTGGCAGGGCAATAAGGATGACTTTTCAAGTTGATCGAGATGCCCAAATGAGAACAAAGATTTATTGTGTAATCCCTGGCTTGAATAAGCTGATGCCTGGTGGTGGCTGACAGGAGCCAGTCGTCGAGATCGGAAACACCTGGAATCCTTGACGTCTCAGGTGAGCCGTGACCACTGCCATGCATTTGGTGAACACTCTGGGGGCTGTGGTGAGACCAAAGGGCAGGGCTCTGAACTGGAAATGACTGGACCCCAGCCGAAGCGGAGAAATCTCCTGGAGCGTCTGTGAATTTTGATATGATAGTGCATCCTGAAGATCTATTGAGCACATCCAGTTGTCCTTCTGTAAGAAGGGCAGAATTGACTGAAGAGTGACCATTCGAATCTTGTCTTCCTCACAGACTTGTTGAGTCTGCTGAGATCAATATTGGTCTCCAGTCTCCGTCTTTTGGGGACCAAAAGAACCTTGAGTAGATTCCGGCTCTGAATGGTCTGTTGTAACTGGCTGAATGGCTCTTTTGCAGTAGTTTTGAGACTTCTAACTCTGCAATTTCCTTAGACCGGTGGTACATCTGGAAGGGTATTTGAGGGTAGAAAGGACTTTCCTCGAAAGGAATTATGTAACCCTTGGATATGATCGACTGTACCCATCTGTCTTGAGTGAGGGAGTGCCAGGCTTCTGGGTACAGTGATAATCTTCCCGACTGCCTCCAAGGAGGGACAGCCGGCAACATCTCAGGGACGCTGAAAGGGCTTGTCAGAGAGGCTCTCTGTTTCCCTGGTTTTGGACCCTCTGCCTCTAGAGCGGCGTCTGTTGTTGTTGCCCCTCTGCCTCTAGGGGTAAACTGACCACGTGAATCGCGTGACTCCTTGGGATTTATGGAACCACATTTTGCCACCTTTCTGTCCTTTGGGGTAAGGTCTAGAAGGGGTGGAAAAAGTACAGTTTTGTACCTACCATAAATGTAGATGTTCAAGATCCACATTGCTGCAGTCCTAACACTTGGGTAGTCCGCTGTCCACGGTCGGCCCGAATATCAAAGTATAAGGCTGGCGTCGGTCATGGCGCATTTAACTGACGCCAGGACGCCAGGGTACAAATGCATGACCGGCGTCATATCCTCAGTCTTTTCTTGCCCCAGATGTCAGAAGACCTTAAAACAAAGGTCAAAACCAAAAGACAGAAACAAATAACCAACCACCCTTGCACTAACTATACGTATAATACATATACAATATATACAATATGTACAACCCAACCCACACAACCACCTCCAACTACAGAGGTGAAGGAGGGAGGAGGGACTGCAGCAATGTGGATCTTGAACATCTACATTTATGGTAGGTACAAAACTGTACTATGTTCTTCATCTCACATTGCTGCAGTCCTGACACTTGGGTAGAATCCCAAAGCAGAGGTAAGGGAGGATGGCTAACTATAAGGAAGCAGGAGCTGCCAAAATGCCCTGCAAAACCGCAGTGGCAAAACCAGCCCTGGACTTAGAGTAAAGTGGCAGGTGATAATGCTTAGAGAAAGTATGCACAGAACTCCAAGTAGCTGCCTCCAAAATATCCTTGGTTGCCACTCCCCTCAAAAGCTGTTGAAGTGGCAGTAGCCCTAGTGGAATGAGGCCTAATCCCAGCTGGAACCTCCTTGCCATGATGGGAATAACAAAAAGCAATGCAAAACCCAATCCACTTAGAAATAGTTTGTTTTGACACAGGCTTGCCCTGGGAACTCAAAGCAAAAGAAACAAACAACTGCTGAGACTGCCTGAACCCTTTAGTTCTGTCCAAATAATAACGCAACTGCCTGTGTACATCCAAAGTGTGCAAAATCTTTTCCCCCTTATTTTGGGGATTTGCATAAAAAGTAGGCAAATGAATAGTCTGGTTTAGAGCCACACTAGAAACCACCTTAGGCAGAAAGGAAGGATTAGTACGTAATGATACCCTATCCTTATGGAAAATCAAGAAAGGCTCAACTGCCATAAGGGCCTGTAATTCAGAAACCCGTCTTGCAGAGGTAATGGCCAACAAAAAAGCAGTCTTCCATGATAAATATTTCAACTCAGCAGTAGCTGCAGGCTCAAAAGGTTGTAGAGTGAGTTTCTCCAACACAAAATTGAGATCCCAAGCAGGAGTAGGAGCTCTTCTTGGGGTCTTATATTCTTTGCCCCTCTAAGAAATTGCTTGAACAAAGGATGAGAAAACAATGGCGGTCGCAATCATAGTGAGCTGAAATTGCTGCAGCATGAACTTTAATAGAAGAGAAAGACAAACCTTTGTCTAGTAACTCAGTAAGATATTGAAGAGCCACACACAAATTAGGCTCAGAAACATCAAAATCTTTTGCTGCACTCCAAAATAAAAATCTCTTCCATTTATCAGCGTACACTTTCCTTGTACTAGGCCTTCTAGCTTCCAAAATAACATTCAAAACTTGCTGAGGAAGTGGAGGCCCATTATGGTTCAAAACAGAATATGCCAGGCCGTTAGGTGCAGAGAGTGAAGCTTGACATTGAGCAAATGGCTGTCTACCTGTGACTACAGGTGTGGAATCGAAGGCAAAGGCCATGGAGGCTTCCGTACTAGACTTATTAGTAATGGGTACCAGTGCTGTCGAGGCCAATCTGGAGCTATTAAAATCATCCTTGGCTTGTCCTGTCTGACCTTCAGAAGTACCTTTGGGAGGAGAGGCAGAGGTGGAAAGGCATACACATGAAGATTGCTCCAATTGAAAGAAAGAGCATCCACTCTCCAAGCTGTGGGATGAAACCTTTTTGTGCAAAACTTTGGCAGCTGATGGTTCAGTGGAGAAGCGAACAGATCTATGTCTGGAGTTCCCCATGACACTGTCAATTTCTGAAATACATGAGGATCCAATTTCCACTCGTGGGGATCCATAATCCGTCTGCTCAACACATCTGCTAAGGAGTTCTGTGCTCCTGGCAGAAACCTTGCCTGAAGATTGAGCTGTAAACTGAGAGCAGTCTCCCACAAAATCATTGCTTGCCTGCATAGAGGATAAGAATGCGTTCCCCTTGCTTGTTGATGTACCACATGACAGTTGTGTTGTCTGTTAGAATCAACACCTGTCCTGGAAGAAGGAATTCCTTGAAAGCTATTAATGCAAACTGGACTGCTAACATCTCCTTCATGTTGATATGTAGATGTTGTAGTCTGACAGGCCACTTGTTTTGTATCCACTTTCCATTTAGATGAGCTCTGTCGTTAAAATCTGACTTGCCTCTGGCCGGGTCACAGAGAGTCCCTTGTTTAGGTGACATTCCTGAGCCCACCACAAAAATTCCTTCTGAGTGCAAGGTATTATTTGAATGACAGTGTCCAGATCCTGGCAGTGCTGTGTCCATACATTTTTGAGATACCATTGTAGCTTCCTCATATGCAGTTTGGCATTGGGAAGCACCAGAATACAAGATGCCATGAACCCTAAGGCTTGAAGGACTGTCCTTGCAGTCAGCCCGGACTGATGAGATAGTTGATGGAAGTAAAGGGATAGACTCTTTTGTTTGTCCGGGGTTAAAAAGGCCATCTGGGCTGCTGTATTCAGTCTCACACCCAGAAAGCACATGCCTTGAGAGGGTACTAGACTGGACTTTATTTCGTTCACAGAATACCCTAGGCATCTTAGCACTGCTATCACATATTCCAAATGATGAAGAAGCTCTTCCCTTCCTTGAGCCAGAATCAGGCAGTCGTCCAAATAAGGATAGATCTGTATTCCTTTTAGTCTGAAGAAAGCTATCACTGGAGCCAGAACTTTCGTAAACACTCTGCGCCTAGTAGATAAGCCAAAGGGCAATGCAGAGAACTGATAGTGAGAAGTCCCAGCTCGAAAACACAGATACTTTCTGCAACTGAGTCTGATAGGAACATGAAGGTAAGCCTCCTTGAGATCTAAAGTTACCATCCAATGATCTTTGCCCAGCAGAGGTAAAAGCTGCTGCAACGTCAACATTTTGAACTTGGGAATGTCCAGATAAGTGTTGAGGATAGATAAATCCAAAATTGGTCTCCACGTGTTCCCCTTCTTTGGTACTAGGAACAGGCGAGAATAAAATCCTAGGCCCACTTCTGGCAGAGGGACCGGCTGTATGGCCCCTAGTTGGAGCAACAGAGAAACTTGTTTGTGAGCCTCTATTCTTTGTTGAGGAGGAACGTCTGGCATGCCTTTGAAAGGAGGCAAGGTATGGAAATAAAACCTGTAGCCGTGGTGTATGATATCCAATACCCATCTGTCCTGGGTAATTAAACTCCAATTTTCTCTGAAAAGTGCCAACCTTCCTCCCAAAGGTGCTGCCAGGCAGGCTCTGGCAGCTGAAAAGGTAGGTCATTGGGTCTGCTTAAAAGGACTGACCCCTGCCCTCACCCGAAGCCTGTGCAGGAGAACTCCCTGTCCTAGGCCTGAAAGAGCCCTGAGCTCTGCCCTTACCACGTCTAGATCTACCCCTATAATGGGGATCATAAGAAGGATACGTCCACCCCTTAGTAGGCCAATTTCTACTAAACTTTGGAGGCTGGACCTGCAAAAAATCTTTAACAGTCTGCATAGACTTAGCCTTGTCTTCCATTTTCTTCAAGACTGTCTCAACAGGAGGACCAAACAACACGTCAGATTGTAAAGGAGCATCTAAAATCCTTGTTTTAACATGTTCAGACAAATTCTGATCCCTCAGCCAGGCGTGCCTGCGAAGAACAGTCCCAGTGGCAGCCACCCTAGACGAGGCCTGTACAGCATCAAAACCACATTGCAAAGAATGCTTACCCACCTGTTCAGAAACATGCACTAAATCTTGCAACTCTTTACAATCAATACCTACTGCCAGAGCATCAACCTTAGACTTCATTTGTGAAAGGAGATAGTTTTGGTATTTCAACATGTGAAACTGGCAATTCAGAGCCCTCATAGCAAGAGTGGAAGAAGTATAAACTTTCTTTCCCCATCTATCCAAGGCCCTAGCCTCCTTGTCTGTAGGAACCGGATTCTTAACAACAGAAGCCTTAACACCCTTAGGCCCCTGGCTAACGGTTTCTGGGTCTGCCCTAGGACTCTTAAAAAGATACTTATGAACTTCAGGCACCCTGTAATATCTATCCGGTTTAACAGGAGCAGGAGGCAAAGAATCAGGATTAAGAGAAGCCTCAGTAAAAACATCTTCCACTACATCCAAAACAGGAGGTATAGCCAAAGGCCTATGCTGGGGTAAAAACAGAAATTCCCTAAGCCGTTTCCTGGAATCAGAGAAGTCCTGACCCTCCCACTTAAAATGCTCCCTCATGGAATGAAGAGTTTCTGAAAAAGAAAAATCCTCAGGAGGAGTAGCAGAAGGAGTAGAATCATCCACATCAGAACCAGAATAAGGAGAGTACTCCTGCAAGTCTTCAGCCGAAGACTCTGAGACATCGGAAGCTTGCTCAAAACCCCCCAGCTCAGGCTCTACCCTAGGTTTCTTAACAGGAGGGGGCATAGAACCCCTAATCAAAGTAATCAAATCTTCTGCCATTTTAAGCATATGCTTCTTGGGCATAGTACCTGAAGAGCTAGGGGTAATACCAACTGAAGCTAAACCTGGCCTGCCCCTGGGAGAAGCCTTAGTAACAGAAGGAGAGGGCCTAACCACCTTAGGAAGGGAGGGGAGTATAGTAACCTGAGAAGCTCCCTCGGCCAGACTTGCCTCTTGAGAGGCCACATCTTGCAATAATAAAGTTTCACTCTGTGAACACAAAGAAATCTCCGGTGGAGCCGCTCCACCGACACCTCCAAAGAACCAGCGTCCGTACAGACGGTTCTTATAGCCGAGGCTTAACTGTTTTGTCCTTGGCTTCGGGCGCCGGAGCATCCGACGGCATTTTATAATTGCACCGCTTCCCAAAGACTAACCTAGCACAATCCAACCTTCTCTTTATAGTGCGTTTATTAAATCTAGCACAAGAGCGACAGCCAACAACGTCGTGCTCAGGCCCTAAGCAAGGAATACACAAAGTATGATAATCTCTATGCGGTATCTGTTTCTCACAAGAAACGCAACTATTAACTTTTTCTGAGATCCGTAAATGACTGAGGCAAGAAAAACAAAATATTCCCAACGGGTACTTAGCCAACTTTGAACTCGGTCTGAAACTTCTAAATAGAAAAATCTCAGAACGCCAACCGGCACTTGCAATGCTGCTTCTGCATCGGACCATGCGGCAAAAAAGACTGAGGATATGACGCCGGTTATGGGCATTTGTACCCTGACGTCCTGGCGTCAGTTAAATGCGCCATGACCGACGTCAGCCTTATACTTTGATATTCGGGCCGACCGTGGACAGCGGACTACCCAAGTGTCAGGACTGCAGCAATATGAGATGAAGAACATCGGACTCCTACGGTAGAAAGAGTCTTGCCGTCCTGTTCACACCTGGTCAAAGTTTCCTTCACTTGAGGGCCAAACAGAGCTGACCCATCAAAGGGAGAATTTGTGAAGGACGCCTTAAAGGGATCTGCAAAGTCACATAGCCGCATCCAGGCTTGGCGTCTGAGAGCCACACCTGTACCTGCGGCCCTACTCGCTCCATCAGCAGCATATGATATTAGCCGCATGGAGGAGTTTGCAATGGAATTAAGGGTTCCTAGCTGAAGCAATTTTTCCTGAGCCCCTGCAGCTGTAGGATCCTGTACAACATCACCTAGCTCCTTAAGGATATCCCTTTGGAGTCTGGTGAAGTGACATAGGTAATTCAGCGAGCATAGCAAAGGTCGCTGAGGAAAACATCCGCCTATCCATGGTCCTAGAGTCCTTATTAGGAGGATGGACGGCACGAAGGATCTGCAAGTTCCTTCTTGGTGGCAGCAGCCACCACCATGGCATCAGCAGGAACACCCTTAGTGAGGAATTGCTTATCACACGGGCAGTAATAAATTTTGAAGGCCTCCTAGGGACTGGCTCTACAGAGTCAGGAGCAGCCCACGCCTCGGGCAATAACCTGCATAAGGGGTCGAAGGCGGAGACACCCAGGAGGTGGAGGGCCGAGATCCAAACGCCTCTAGGTATACTGACTCATCCTCAGAGGGATTATTGGTGGGCCAGTTTCCTCTGTCTAAGGAGTTCTAGGATGTCTGAGAAGGAGACATCCTCAGAGGGGATCTTGGGATCCTCTGACTCATCTAAGTCAGTATCTGAAGTGATAGACTCGGGAGTCTACATGTTTCCTCTACAGGTCCTCTTCCTAGGAGGATCTCCCGAAACATCAGGAGAATCCTTGAAGAGGGGATATTCCCAATGGGGAAACCTGAGGTGGAGGATCTCTGGGTCCTGTAGCAAGAGAAGTGGCAGAGATGTCAACAGGCACTATAGAGGGAGGAGCTAAGGGAACAGACTGCTGGCTGATACCGTGGCCAGCACACTCTTCATCACCTAATGCTCCCTCCCAGGAAGGTCCGAGAGAACCCGTTCCAAGAGCTAGGAACTCCATGGACCACCGAAGGGAAGTCTCCGAGGCAGATGTCGGAGCAGAGCTCACCAAGGCCGAGGCTCCAAGGGGAGGCGGGTTTGGACAAGGGTCCGATGCCACTCACCCTCGGAGGAGACCATGGAAGCCCGCCACCGAATCCCTCTAAGGAAGGTCTCAAGAGGAGATAAGAGTAGAGGCTGAAGGAACAGAAGGGGTATCTGTCCTCAGCCGTAGCAGTAACCATTCGAAGACTCCAACTCCAAGCTCTGGGGTAGAGTTGAAGGAGGAACTGTAATGGGTGTGGACCAATAGCCGCCTGTTGAGACGGGCTATGTAACATTTGGGCCAGTGCCTGTGACTTAGTAATCTACTGACCACTCTCTCTAAATCATGGTCAGAAAGCCTGGATGACCTTGAAGATCGGCTCCGATGGCTCCGTTCGAGAGGAGAGGTGAAGCCGAGCCGAAGTATCGGCTCCAAGGAAGGAGACCTAGACCTCTTCCTCAAGGAGCCATCGGAACCGATGAAACTATTGAACCTGTCGGAGCCGACAACTTATCGGAGCCGACAGGTAGTTGAGCGGCTCCAGCCGAGCCGATACAGCCACAAAGTAACGGTGTCGGAGCCGATCGAGCAGACACCGATGCCTGAGCCACATGGTGGTCGGAACCGATCGGAGCCGACACTGAAGTGGTCGAGAGAATCGCACCGATAGCCATCGGTGCCGAATGCTTAGCCAGAATCGGCTCCAGCCGAGCCGATCTCGACTCAGAACGAGTCGAGGCCGCAGGCTTGGACACAGAAGCCTGGGCCTTGGAAGACTTAGAAGTCTTGGATGGCCCTCAAAATCAACTTATTTTTCCTGCAGGACTCTCTGGCTGAAAGAATGACATATAGCACAGGAGTCCTGCAGGTGAAGAGGCCCCAGGCAATACAGGCAAGAAGTGTGACAGTCTGTCAGAGACATTTTCTGACAGCACGAGTCACACTTCTTAAAGCCTGAGACCCTTTCTTTAGACATGGTGTAAACACAGACACACACCAGTCAAAGAAATTAAATTAAATATACCAAAAGGTATAACTAGAAAACACACACACACCCTAACAGGGGGATGGGATGGGTGAAAGTCTGACTAAAAAAATAAGAAGAGACAGAGAATTTTCTGTCAGAAAGGGTTTAAAACTAATTATTAAGGTTTTTTTTGTTAAAAGGGGCTAAAATAGCAAAGTAGCAAATCACTTACCAGGAGCTGGTAAAAGGAGGACCTCATCAGCGGCAAAAGCGAGATCTGGGTACTTACCGCCTTGCATCATGGGATATGGGGCTGCCTCGAGCTGGTAAAAGTGACTCTCGAGCTTAGCAGAGTCGGAGCCGAGGATCGGCTCCGAACCCATCAAGCAAGAATGAAGGCGAGATTGACAACTTAACATCACTGATTTTTTGCTATTCAAGAGAAAGTAAATGCATTAATTTTATGAAGGTACAAATAAGCAACTGGACTAGTATTCCACAGCAGGATTTGTTAATTAAAGGGGCACATTGCGTGTACTGCTCTAAATCTGGTAGTCAGAAAGCAACTATCTATGATTAAAAATGAAAACATTCCAGTAGAGAGCTGCTCCTGATAAGACTCGCAGAATGGAAAATGTTAAAAATTTAATTGTGGAAAATGATTACTTACTGCAGACCAGGCAGAAGAGAAGCAAGTTTACCACAGCAATCAAGAAGATGTTGAGATGCGGGTGTGAGATTCAAGTTGCTATATTCACCTGTCTTCAGAATATTTTTTTACTGCAAAATCAAAGACATTTTTGGATACAGAACAGACTATGAATAACAAGGTTTAGCTAACAAACAGTAGGCTAGCAAGCTGACCAGGGCTCTACTTCTCTAAATTCTGACAATAACAAAGCCCAAGGCATAGAGAGAGAAATTTGCCAGTGAAACCTCCTCCACTGTTTCAAAATGCTTCAGCAACAGAAAAATGCCCAGGAGGTGACAAAGAATTAGTATGACCATGAAGAAAAACAGCAATAAAGTGAAGTTAGTAAATAAGTGAAAAACTGTAAAGTGTCATTCCCACTAGATGTAGTTTAGTCACATGAACTGTGAGTCTGCAAGAAACAGATGAAACTCTATAAACATTTGCCGCATGTGTTAAACTGGTAGAAAAACTGTAAAGCATAAACCCTAATTTCTGTCATTAATGTTTACAAGAACAGTGAATAGACTGAAGCAGCAATGACAAGTAAAGCAGTTATTCTTACTAGCGTAAAACTTTCCCCGTGTGAACTGTGTATTACTTTATAGAGTTTTTCTGCATACTATGCAGTCAGAAGTATTTTAAATACATGGTGTGGGTATGTGTGCATATTGGGAGGACTTTGAGTGACTAGTGCACATGCTAGAATCATAGAAGTAAAAGGATAACATTGGCTTTCACTGGGGACTTCAGCCCAAGACATACAGCACTGCCACTGGATCAGCAAGAGCCTCTGGACAGACAGGCACCAAGTCATCCCTTAAGGGCTTTTTTTCCTTTCAGCTAGGAAATCCCCAGCATGGTGTTTAAGGTCAAATTACAAACACACACAGGCAAATACAAAAAAAGCCCTTGGCTTAGGCACTGTTAGAATCAGACAGCCACTGCACACCTCAAGCATACAGTACTGGTGTCACTGCATCTGGACAAACACCGATATTGAAGTTAGACTTTACACAGTAACAACAAAAGAAAGGTAGAAAAGTTAAACTTTACATAATATGATCTTTGTCTGCATGGAGGAAAGTAAATGTGCATTATAGGTTCACAGGTTCTTAGGTGTATACTACGTTATAATTTGGTATAACTAAATTGGTTTAAACTAATAGTTTGTTCAATTAAAGTAATTGTTTAATTTTAGCCAATAGGCTAACAATGCTTTACTATAAAATGTATGAACTGATAAGAGCAACTGGATTCTGAAGAAGTCTCCATCAAGGAGACGAAAGCGCTTAATCAGTTGTTATTTTTTTTCTGTTTTTACAATATTTTTTCATTAAATTATTTAAACTATTCGTTGGAACATCGTTTTTCCCTGTGACTGCAACAGCAGTGTTGGTTCGTGGTAAAAGGACAGCCTTTATTGTTCCGGAGCAGCGTTGTGTTTTTACTGTGGTTGTGTTGCTACCTTTGACTGTGTGGTTACTAGTTGCCAATTTATTGTTGTTTCCGGATACGAGGAGTCCTACCCAGCAATGGACAGCAGCGCTATGTTAAATGAACTATTAAGGGTTATACAAACCCATTCGCAAACAGACATTCTTCAAACACGAGCTACTAACACAGAGTAGCCCGAAGGACCCCAGGGCTACCCGGATGACGTCAGAAGCCAGCGACACGTTGGTGGGAGGGAGAGAGACTATGTTGGGTAACGCTAGTAGGAGGAACAATGATGGACAGAATCCTTCTACTTTGAACCACAATGGAACAAAAGATAAAATGGAACTGTACGTTATGGATGCTTACAAGGATATGGACTTTAACCAGTGGTTAAATAAATCATGTGTACTTAATTCAAAATAAAAAGAAAAAGAAAAACCGAAGGCACAAGCGAACAGTTTAACATATAAGGACAAATGTAAGATTTTCAAAAAGTTATTATTAAAATTTAAATCGCTTATTGTAGAAAATTGGTACTTTGATAAATGTATTAAGGAAAAGATAGTACCAAAAGGTTTAAGACTGAACAAATTTCCAAATAATATTAATGGTGACAAAATGTTTTTTCAAAGTATCTGACATTTTAAATGATTGTGGGCTAGCAATGTTAAAAGTAATGATGAAACACAATACTGACATAATGGAACAAACGAAAAAAGAAATAGATAAACTGTATGGTGAAATTAATACAGATTTATTGTTTTTAGTAGATGAGTTTAAGAATGTGTATTTTAGAGTTTTACATGATATAGATTCTGCTACCAATATTAACATTAATAGAAAATTAAAGAAATTTGAAAGCGACTTAAATGAATATGGAAAAGGATGTGCATACCTTAGTGAAAGCACAGTTAAAAACTATAGGTATGACAATGTTCCCTATACTCGTTATCGGGACAGATACAGTAGGAATAATTATTATAGAGGGGCAGGAAGGGATAGACATTGGGAGCAGGGTCAACCGGATTATAATGAACATGATTATAACCAATATGTTCAAGAACAATTTTCCAACACAAAGGAAAATGATAATGTTAGAACTAATATCCCTTTAGGAGTGGACGAACCAAGGAGATCAGAGAGGCTGAGGAATCGGACCCAGCAAACATCATATGCACAGGTTACAATGAGCAACAACATGCATACAGGGAGGGTCTACAGATAGCAGATTTTTCAGTAGTTCTGTATCAAGATACAACATGAGTTAGTAATATTGAATCTATACCGGATGCTCAGGAACAACCGGACACCATTATCAGCACATATAATAATTTTAACATATTTAATTACACTGATATTTCTATTAATCAAAGTTTTTTTGACTTGTTCACAAAAGGTTTTACCTTTGTACCTGTGAACAAACCTAGAATTGAAAACATAGTACTTGATGTCAAGTTGTTCACTCGAAAATTGAATTTCAAGCATATATACAAAGATAGACCAGTTCAAGACAAGGAGAATGTTTTAACTAGGCACAGTACATATAACCCGCCCTTACATTATGAAATTCTGAATTTTGAAAAGTGTGTTATTAATAAGATAAGAAATGAATTCAAGAATGACAAGAAAATGAGATATAATTTGACAATAGCCGAAAAGAAATTATTAAATGATTTAAGCACTAATGACAGAATACGTGTAATGAAACCCGATAAAGGTGGGGGGGTGGTTATTATGGACAGGTGGGATTACATTAAGAGGATGGACATCCTGGATAGAGATGAACATTACGGTTTAGTCAACAAGAACGAGATTAATATATCATATAGGAAGATAGACCTCATTTTGGAGGACAATTTGCTTACAGGAATGACTGACATTGAGCTATATAGGTTCCTAAAAGTACAAAAACCTGTTATACCGGCTATTTTTGGTATACCAAAAATTCACAAATCATTGTGATCCGCCCATGAGACCTATAGTGGCATCTCAAGGGTCTAAAACCCAACCTATGGCTATTTATGTGGACACTATGATAAAAGAATTTTACAAAAAATGTGATCATATCCTAGTGGACTCATGGGACATTTTGAAGAAAATTGGTGGGAGTACTTATATGGATACTACGTACTTCATTACTATTGATGTAAAAGAACTATTTTCAGTCATTCCCCAAGCCGTTGGTTTAGAATGGTTTGAGAAAACTTTAGTTGAAATGAATTTTTTAACAACTGTTGATTTTAGAACTGTACTGGAAAGTATGGAATTGGTCCTAAAATATAACTATGTTTATTTTGAAGGTGACTATTATCACCAAAAAGAAGGAGTGGCTATGGGCTCCGCCTGTGCCCCCGCATATGCCAATATAATAATGTTGTTCTGGGAAAGGAAATATGTGTTTGATTCTATGTATAGTCAGTACATTGTTAAGTATTTCCGGTTTTTGGATGACATTTTTGTTCTTTGGAATGGGTCAAAAGACCATATTGAAGAATTCATACAGTACATCAACCATACAACTACCTTTTTGCACTTTACACACCAAATAGGCATAGAAGAAATACACTTCTTAGATGTAAAATTAAGTAATGATAGTCATAATAAGTGTTATAAGTCAAATATATTTAGGAAGGAACACTATTCTAACGCCTATCTACATTTTGACAGTGACCATCCTTATCAACTCAAGAAAAATACTGTAAAAGGACAAATGATCAGGATGGCCAGAATGATTTCGGAGGATATAGATTTTTTAAATGAAATCAATTTTGTAGAAAAAATGTTTTTTGAAAGAGGTTACCCTATGGAGTTTATCAGTCCCATAAAAGAATATGTAATCTTAGAGAGGGGTAATAAATATAACCCTCTCCTAACACAAGGTGGCGTTTTGGAGACTATGGGTGGACCCAATAACAAAATGAGAAAGAACTCCAACACCCAGAATACATCAGGAATAAATTTTACACCATATTTAACTGTCACATATTATCAGGGTCTAGGGTGGTTGAAAAAAAGTATCTATGATACTTGGGATATGTTTAGGAATATGGCAACTAAAACAGATGTCTTCAAATGTGATATAAAATTTAGTTTTAGAAGGAATAAAAACATCAAAAACATTATTGAGAAAAGGAAAATCTTGGACAGTGGGGCTAACAAGAGACATGGTACTTTTAAATGTGGTAGATGTGCACAATGCTCATATATTGCAGGATCAAAAGAAGTAAGAATACCCAGTCTCCACCTAACTTTAAAAGCTAAAAGATATAATAGTTGTTACTCTAAAGGTGTTGTTTACCTAGTATTTTGTAAGGCCTGTGGGAGTTACTATGTTGGTAAAACTGAACGTCATCTCAGAAATAGAATATATGAACACACCAGGGACATTAATAAACACAACGATAATAATGCATTGTACAGGCATACATTGGAATGTAAAAAAGCGGATTTTAAATTTTGGGTGTTAGAGGAGATAGAGCCCATGGATAGAGGAGGTGACTAGGAAACCAAGTTAGAGTATATGGAAATGATCTGGCAGTTAAGGTTGGATGCTTGTAGTGGAAAGGGACTAAATGACCATATATCCATCACTCCTGCACTAAAATTACTGGCAATGGACCCAAAAAAAAGTAAAATGTTAAATGTATTCTAACATTAGAGCTTTTTTCCTATTCATTCATTTCTTATTAATTAACAACTTTTTTAATAACTAATATATTTTAACATTTTATTCACAGATTTACACCTCCAAAAGATTTTTAAATTGATTTATTTTAAAATATTTAAAATATTTGGTATGTAGATATATGTATATATTTATTTACTTAATATTTTTATAATTATTTAATATTTGATATTTATTATGATGCTATTATATTAACATATATACACGTGATGCATACATATATATATCTCTATAGATTTTTACATATACATATTTTTATAAATGTATTTATATTATTATGGTATATATTTGATTATTTATGCACATGTTCACAGATTCACAAACAATGAAATATTATTTATATATTTTTTATACAATAATTATTGCTTTTACATGATTTTAAGATACAATAAGGAATTTTAAGTGAACGGGGATGTGTACTATTTATATTGATTATATTTATGATGTTTGAATCAGTATTTGTGTTTGTTGTTCACCATACTGTTTTTTAAAATGTAAGGTACTGAGCAGTTGTGTACAGCTAGCCCTTTTAATTTGGTATAACTAAATTGGTTTAAACTAATAGTTCGTTCAATTAAAGTAATTGTTTAATTTTAGCCAATAGGCTAACAATGCTTTACTATAAAATGTATGAACTGATAAGAGCAACTGGATTCTGAAGAAGTCTCCGTCAAGGAGACAAAAGTGC
This sequence comes from Protopterus annectens, assembly GCF_019279795.1. Taxonomy (NCBI): domain Eukaryota; kingdom Metazoa; phylum Chordata; order Ceratodontiformes; family Protopteridae; genus Protopterus; species Protopterus annectens. Next base: position 834,308,787 of record NC_056751.1, read on the forward strand.
TTAATCAGTTATTATTTTTTTTCTGTTTTTTTTTTCTGTTTTTACAATATTTTTTCATTAAATTATTTAAACTATTTGTTGGAACATCGTTTTTCCCTGCGACTTCAACAGCAGTGTTGGTTCGTGGTAAAAGGACAGCCTTTATTGTTCCGGAGCAGTGTTGTGTTTTTACTGTGGTTGTGTTGCTACCTTTGACTGTGTGGTTAATATTTTTTTCCTGGCAAGTCAAAGACATTTGTGGTTGCAGAACATGCTAATGAGGAAATAAATTTTAATCAACAAAAAGTGAGCCAGCAAACAGGTTCATTCGTCTGACAATAATGCTCATAGAGACATTACTAATGAAACCTTTTCCAATGTTCCAAAGGAAAATGCTTGAGAGAGAGGAAAAAAAACACAGGAGTTAACTATAAGAATCAGGAGAACCTTTGTGCTTGAATCAGAGTCTTGTGATGAAGATGAACAGCAAGAAGACCAGCAACATTGAAATTAGTGAAATAATGGGATACAATAAAGCAATCACATCTGTAAAATATGGCTTTGCAATACAAAGTGACCAAAAGATTGGACTTTTGTTAAATCTGTTGAACTTGTGGGTGGACTGTAAAGCATATATCCCACTTTAAGTCATTAATGTTTAGGAGAACACTAAAAGGGGAAAGCACACTGCAAGTAAAACAATTGTTGTTCTTATTAGTATCTGCATAAAACACTTTATGACATAAGGTGCATGTTATATAAAGTAAAACAGTTTTGTGCAGAGTGTAGTCAAGCATATTTTAAAAGCAGAGGGTGTCTTTTCAGTGACTGCTTTCTCTGTAAAAGATATTAAAGCAAACAAGTAAGTTTTTAGTTGTAATAAATATAGGATTTACAGTATAGCAATAAAGGAAATGCTTGAGAAAAGCATTAATGTTAATATGCTGTGAACGTGGGTTGCTGGGGTGGGGACAAGGTACAAAACTTCGCTAATTACATGACAAGTAAAATTAAGATATTTTCTCTTATTTTTAGAAGGATGGATGTCTAGATTAATGTCACTGGCTTAACCTATAAAGTTGTGTTTTTTTTTGTAATCAACCAGGGTTCAAACACAAACACAAGACAAAATGACAGAATCCATGAAAAATATGTTTCTTATATCTGCAAATAACTTGGCTTGTTTTGTTTTTCATAGCAAAAGTACTCTGGTGGTCAAAATCAGCAGCTAAAGACAGTTGTACATTCTGTCTGAATGGAATTTATAAAGATTCATTGCTGACTACTTTTATATGGAGACAAGCTGTCTGCAGGTGCAAACAATTAATCTTGTGAGTCCTGCGCATTCTTTGCTGAGGAAATGCAAAATTTAGAGGAACAATGGCAAGCAGTTTAGTGAAAATGTTTGAAATTATGGGAAGTGAACAAGAGATAGGAGCCTTCCTTGCAGCCTTAGTACTTTAGTGCATTTAACTGAACAATGTACAATTCAGTCTGACTTAAAGACAGCTAGTGCACTTTTTCCTTGAGGCTAAATTTTACTGTTTTCTAAAAGCATACAAGCTGTTTTTCACATCTAAGAGAGGAACAGAATTCAGAAAAGAACAGAGAGCAATTGGTGTAAGTGGGAATACAGCTTAAAACATACACTTTAGCATGGGTAATCTTATCGTTAGGTTAGATAATGTCTGTGGGTGCAGCTGTCAATTTGGGTAATTAGTTTCTACCTGGAGGATTAAACTTCATTTTTTTTTATTATGTACATAGTTTTGTGTTTTTGTTCCAAGTTAACAAGGGCTGGGGGTGTTCTGAAATTGCATTAGTTCTTTGAGGAATTTCATTAAAACAAAAAATATTGAAAATGTTACACAAGTTCAAATAGAGATGACAAGAACAACTATATAAAAGATTAGCCTGCCAAACAGTGTGTGCACATAACAGAAAAGACGGAAAACACATTTAAATGGGTGGAACAATAACTTTTTATCACAATGGTTATGCTATCCATATTATCTTGGAATATAAATGGTCTTGCAGGAATAGACAAAAATGAGTACTGAATTATATGAAGAAATGCAGAGTGCAAATAGCAATGCTGTAAGAGACATTTGGAAAGAAGTGAGCATGAGAATTTGAAAAGAAAGGATTTCAGGATGGATAATCAGCAGCAGAATATCAGGGACAGATGAAAATGGCAGTAATTACACTAATGGCTAGGGGGAATGCAATAGTGATAGAAGAGAAAAAAAGACAATAATGGAAGATCTGTGGTAGTAAGAGGCTACTGGGAATGGAGGATGATTACATTGGCATGTATTTATATTCCACCAAAAACTGCTACAATAGAGCATAAGAAAATTTTGGGAGAAAAAATATCAGCTTTCAGCATGGAATATTCCTTACATCCTGGGAATGGAAAATGATTTGCAATAGTGGGGATGTATCATGGGGACCTAGAAGGGAAAATAATAACAAAAGAAGGTAGATTTGATTTCTGAAGAAATTTATGAAAATATTTGTTATGGAAGTTGTGAATTCAGTACTCAGACAGAACTTGCATACCATACCCAAAGGCACAATAACGGGGTTAGACTAGAAAGAAATTATATTCCAAAGGAACATGTAAATTTGATTAAAAGTTTTGATACACATCCAATAGTTATTTTAGATCATGCACTGATAAAAATTAAAATAAAAACGCAAAGTAATAAAATGAAAATAAGACACTGGCCCTTTTCAAACAACCTTGTTAAGGACGAATTAAAGGAATGGATAGTGGAAATTATTCGGGAGTCATTAGGGAAGGTAGGAATATATTCAGAAGTTAAAGCTAATGAGTGGGATAAAATGAAAATGGAGTTTAAAAACAAGGTAAAAATAAGAGAGAAAGACATGGTTAAAAAGTAATATGAATTACTTAGAGGGGCTGACAAAGGTTAAAGAACTGCATATGCATAAGGGGAATTTCACAGAACAAGAAGAGATGAAAATGCAGAGTGCTAATGAGAAAATAAGGGACCATCTGGATAATATGCATGAGTTTATAAAGACTGTTGTTAAGCAACTGTATTTTTGATAACACCACCAGGGCACAAAAACTTTTATCCCCACAACTTAAGCAACAAAAAGTAGAAAGGGTTTTTGCCAAACAGAAAAATAATCAGAGATCATGTAGACGTACGTATTTCAGAAATTTTATGAAAATTTGTATAAAGCAGAAAATGTGAAAAATCAAGAAACAACAAAAAAGAAAAAAATGTATGGAAGACTTAGCTATGCCAAAGTTAGAGGTGGCTAAGGCTTGACAACTAACAGTTAAGACTGGAGGAGAAGAGATAAAACACTGACATATAAATCAATCTTCAGAAAGTCTCAAGGAACGGACAGTACACATGTGGAAGTTTGTAACTTAGAGGAGGGAAGAACATGATAAAGATCTGGAAGACTTTGAGTATTTTAAAAGGAGGGTAAGCACCAACATTTTGGAAGAAATGTGTGGTGGCTGTATTACTTAAGGATGGTAAAGACTCATCAGACCCAGCTTCATATAGACCATTTATATTTTAAATCATGATCAAAGTGTTTATGTCTACACTAGCTAAAATAATGGCAAAGGTGTCATCAAAATGAATAGATACTGATCAAGGTGCACCAATGTGGTTTTGTGGAGGGGTGGCAAACTACTGACAACATTAACAGAAACATGATGATCCACACGGAAGCAGAATGTAAGAATATACATCTGTTGTTGGGTAGCTCTTTAATCTGTCAAGTGCTTTTTCTGAATCATCTGGGATTTTTATGAGTAGGGCAATGGAAGCATTTGTATTCTCTGAAACAATAAGGCTAATTTGGAGAATATATGAAGGATCAAAGGCAATAATTTAAAGTGTGAGGGTTCCTATCTGATACGTTGTGTCTGAACAGGGGAACCAGGCAATGGTGTCTTCTTTCCCTTTATTTACTTCATATTTAGAGTCAATGACAAAGAAAATAAGGGACTGAGAATTGCAAGGATATAATCTGTATAGTAATCAAGAAAAGATGGTTTTGCTTGCACCAGGTATTTTATACCTGATAAATCAGAAATAGACATCTCACTGTTGTGTTGTAGTACACTTTGAGACGATTTTAAGTATGTTTGGAATACAACAATTAATGAAGATAAAACAAAGGTTACAGCTGTAAATTATGTAACCACACAACCTGGTTCAGCAATCCCCATATTTATGGGGACATGATAAAATGAAGTATTTAGGAGTATGGATTACAGAGTCTTCTGTTATGGGAGCTAAGGTTACATGGGAAGAGACTAAACTAAACAAAATACAAAATCTGAGAAACAAAGTTCTTATTTATGGATATGGACAGTAAGATACAAGCAGTGAAAATGTTTTTAGCCCCTTTAGTTTATATAGTAGTTAGGCATATGTTTTTTATCAACGAAAGGAGAAACTACGGACAATAATTAAGAGATGAAGGAATTTATCTGAGAGGGTGAGAGGGTAAAAGGGCAGGAGTTAAGTGTAACAAGTTGAACTGAACAAGATTGTTTACGATTACCTGATTTGAAACGATAGTTCATAGCTACACAGTTAAGGCTCATATACATAAACCAAGTAGAAGGTTAGAATTCAAAATGTAAAAGGGTAATGAAGCAGTGGGGAGGGGGGGTTAAGACAGAAAGAATGGGATTTTGGATGAAGATCCTTAAGGAGAACAACAACCATATAGAACACTATATTCATAAAACAGAAGAAACTATTACATAAGTAAGCCAACATGAGAATAGCGAAAGGAGATTTTGCCAATAGAGATGACTGCAAGTAGGGGGTACAGAGAATAGGCAACAGGTGGGCTGGAGTTTACTGGAGAAATTTGGCAAAGGAACAAAGTATTAGGAATGAATAGCTAGACAGGAAAAGGTAACAGAATAGGGTGAGGCCAAGACACCATCTGGACTACAGGCTAGAGACTGCCTTTCCTACCAGACTGAATCACAGTATAGCAAAGGAAAGGGGATAGGGGAATCTTAAATGAAAGGCTTGCTTGGAAGTGTTTGCATATGTATTTTCATACCCAAAGCAGACATCAAATAACTCTTCCTCAGGTAGACAGCTAAGGTTGGAGGTGTGATGGGGAAGAAAGAGGTAACCGGGAATGTGTGTTTTGGGAATGTAACTATTTAGCAGATTTTAAAAATTCCCTACAGGGTACTCTGTCAGAAATATTGGGTGAGCAAATGGCTATGACTAGGATTTTTTTTTCTGAAGCTAGGAAACAGGATCAGAATTGCTTAGATATACTAAGGCCTTAAGTTTGTTGGCTGCCAAAAAAGCAAAATTAGAAAATGGAAATCAAAAGACTAAACCAACTGTATTTGAAATATTGAATACAGTAAAATAAATAAAAGAACTGAAATAGGAATGTTTAGAAAAGATAAGGAATAAATTACACAAATAAATGGAAACTTGGAAATAATACATACAGGACAATGTTAAGGAGGTACAGCGAGGTTTAAGAGAAGACAGGAATTCAGCAACTTATGTAGTGTTGGACTGCTTACGCTACAAAGAATGCAAAGATATAAAATGTATAATACATGTAAATGTGAAAATGTCAATATGGTTTGTTTTCTTTTCTGTTAATATATGGTTTGCCTATGTCTTAAGTGATAATTTAATAAAGGTGTTTAAAAAAAGAATGAACCTGATGATCCTGTCACTACTTGAAGGGCTTGATGTGCTTTGGAAGTAATATATATATATATATATATATATATATATATATATATATATATATATATATATATATATATATATATATATATATATATACACATTATATATATATATATATATATATGTATGTATATAAATAAAATCAGAATGGCTGATCTGCTAATATTACCAAGGAATTTAAATTGCCTTGTAGACTTTTTTTAAAAGGCAATGAGTATTGAATTATATTAAGTAGTGTAGGGAGCAAACATCAATGATACAGGAGACGCAACTGAATAAATTTTGCAGGAGAATTTGGCAAAGAATTTCAAAGTGGACATTCAGAGGTATAAAGAAACTTCAGAAATTTTATGGAAATCTGAATAAAACAGAGGAATGAGAAAATCAACAAAAGGCACAAATGGAATAATTTATGGAAGACTGAGTTATGCCAAAGTTGGAAGAAGATGAGGCTCAACAATTACTACTGAAAACAGGAAGAGATGAAATAAAAACAATGTACAATCAATCGACAGGGAAGTCTTTGGGGCAGGCAGTATTTCTGTGGAAATTTGGAAAGTAGAAAGAAAAAGGAGGCAGGAGAAAGTACAGCTGTGGACACTTACCATAAATGTAGATGTTCAAGTGTATTCACAGTTGCAGTCATCACATTTGGGTTATCTGCCTGCCCTCAGTCGGCCTGAATATCAAAGTCTTGAGATTTCTGCATCGGATGCTGACACTTCTTTCATGACTTCAGGGTTATAAAACATGCAGCCGATGCCATTACATCAGTTTTTCTTGCCCCTATCAGGAGCCCCCAAAATAGGAAGTAATTACGTGGTGTGGAACACCCCAGCAAAAAACAAATACCAATGAAATAAGATATGGCCAAACAAAAAGGATAGGTAGAAGTATAGAAAAGTCAGGGGGCTGGAGGGAGGGTAACCAGAACTGCAACAGTGAATACAGTCGAACATCTAAATTTATGGTAAGTGTACACAATGGTACTAAGTTCTTCACGTTTCACTGTTGCAGTCATCACATTTGGGTTGATTCCCAAAGCTGAGGATGGGTGAAGGCAGTCAAGAAGCATTAGGGCTGGCAAGCAGGCCCTGTAAGACTGCTGTGGCAAATCCAGCTCTGGATTTAGATAAGATAGGCAAGTGGTAATGCTTGGTGAAAGTGTATACAGACGTCCAGGTTGCAACTTCCAGGATGTCCCTTGTAGGGACTCCCCTGAGAAATGCTGTAGAGGCTGATGTAGCCCTAGTGGAATGTGTTTTGATCCCCTGTGGGGTAGGTTTCCCATGGTGTTTGTAGCAGGAATGGATGCAGTATGCTATCCATTTAGAAATGGTTTACTTTGAAATGGCCTTGCCCTCTGCCCCTGTAGCAAAGCTGATTAGCAGCTGGTCAGATTTTCGGAAAGGTTTAGTCCTGTCCAGATAGAACCTAAGTTGCCTGTGCACGTCCAGGGAGTGCAGGATCCTTTCCCCTTTATTCTGAGGATTAGGGAAAAAAGTTGGCAAATGAATAGACTGGTTTAAAACCACACTACATACCACCTTGGGCATAAATGATGGGTTAGTCCTGAGGGAAACCCTGTCCGCATGGAAAATAATGAAGGGTTCCATGGCCATAAGGGCCTGCAATTCAGACACTCTTCTTGCTGAAGTGATGGCTAGAAGTAAAGCTGTTTTCCAGGAGAGGAATTTTAACTCTGCTGTAGCAGCAGGTTCAAAGGGTGGAAGCGTGAACTTTTGCAATACAAAGTTAAGGTCCCAGGCTGGAGTGGGAGTTCTCCTGGGGCGGGTCTTAAATTTTTGACACGAACTGTTTGACCAGAGGATAAGAAAAGAGGGGTGGCTCAGTATTATAATGAGCTGAGATGGCAGAGGCATGAATTTTAATAGAAGAGAAAGGTAGGCCTTTGTGGAGCATTTCTGTTAAGTAATCTAGTATATTAGGTAAGCTGGGCACAGTTGTGTCCATTCCCTTAGACTGGCTCCAAGAACAGTATCCACAGTTTCCACTTTTCCGAATAGGATTTTCTAGTACTAGGCCTCCTTGCCTCAAGGGTGACATCCAGCACCTGTTTACTGAGGGTTGCTGGTGATGAGTTCAGTGGATGGGCCAAGGCTGCTAGGTTCAGGGTCTGTAGCGGAGGATGCAAAATCTGGCCCTCCTGCTGTGACAGCAGGGAAGGGGTTTGAGGCAGGTGCCATGGTGGCACTACTGTCAGACTGCGCAAAAGTGGGTACCAGTGCTGGCGTGGTCAGTCCGGTGCAATCAGGATTGTCCTTGGCTTGTCCTGTTTGATCTTTAGTAGAACCTTCGAGAGGAGGGGCAGAGGGGGAAAGGCATAAACAGAGGTTTACCCATATGAAGGACAGGGCACCCACTTTCCATGCTTGGCTGTGGCTAATTCTGGTGCAATATTTGCTCAATTGATAGTTCTGAGGGGAAGCAAAGAGGTCCACCTCTGGTGCCCCCCACAGAAGCTTGATTTCTGCTCAAGTCATCTGCTAGTGAATTTCGTTTGCCTGGCAGGAATTGAGCTTGCAGGTGCACTTGATTGCTCAAGGCTGTGTTCCACAGAGCCATGGCTAATCTGCAGAGTGGGTAGGAATGGGTTCCCCCCTGCTTGTTTGTGTACCACATAACTGTGGTGTTGTCTGTCTTTATCAATAGTTGCCCTGGAGGAATAAGGCATTTGAAGGCTGTCAGAGCATTCTGTACAGCTAACATTTTTTTTTTGATTGATATGCAGGTGCATTTGCTTTGGACTCCATTTGCCTTGAATGCATTGTCCTGCCATGTGAGCCCCCCATGCAGAGTCTGATGCATCTGTTGTTAGGGTTTGGGTGGCAGGGGGGTGAATGAAAGGGAGTCCCTTGTTGTGGTAGCAAGCCTCTGCCCACCAAAGGAACTCTGTCCTTAGGCAAGGAATGATAGGAATCATTGTTTCCAGGTCTTGAGAATGTTGGACACCAGAGACTTTTAAGTACCACTGAAGTTTCGTCATATGCAGTCTTGCATATGGAATTAGTAGAATGCAAGAGGCCATGAACCCTAGGGCTTGCAGTATTTTTCTTGCAGATAGCTGGGTTTTGGTGGCCAGTAGATTGAAGTAGTTTGTCAAATAAATTTGTTTTTCTGGAGTGAGGAATGCCATCTGGAAAGTTGTGTTCAAGCTTGCTCCTAGGAATACAATCTGTTGGCTGGGTACCAGATGTGATTTCTTTTCGTTGATGGTGTACCCCAGTGAAGTTAGAAGTCTCTTTACAAATGTCAGGTGCTGTAGTAGCAATTCCTGACTGTCCGCCTGAATCAGGCAATCGTCCAAGTATGGGTAAATTTGAATTATTCTCTGCCTGCAATATGCAATGGCTGGAGCTAGGCATTTTGTGAATACCCTGGGCGCAGTACATAAGCCAAAGGGAAGTGCAGACAACTGATAGTGCATACAGCCTGCACTGAAACATAGATATTTCCTGGAAGATTCCCTTATAGGGATGTGCAGATAAGCTTCTTTTAAGTCTACGGTGGCTAGACAGGAGTCTTTGGCTAGCATAGGAAGCAGCTGTTGGAGAGTAAGCATTTTGAACCTTGGAACCACCAGGAAGGTGTCGAGAATAGACAGATCCAGGATAGGGCGACAAGAGTTTTCTTTTCTGGGTACCAGAAACAGTCTGGAGTAAAAACCTTGTCCCCTTTGCTCTGCTGGGACAGGTTGAATAGCCTTGATACCAAGAAGAAAAAGTACGTGCTTTTGGGCAACTGCCCACTGGTTTGTAGGGTTGTCTGGCCATCCGCTTGGGGTTGGCAATAAGTGGAAGTAGAATCTGTATCCTTGGGATACAATGTTCAAGACCCATCTCTCCTGGGTGATGTATTCTCAGTTTTCTGCATGCAGGGCAAGTTTTCCTCCTAAGGGTGCAAGTACTTGGGCAAGGCTTGAAAGGGTTAAGGATAAGTCATTGTGAGATTTTACCATAGGATGATGGCTTACTACTCCCTGTTTTAGTGGTGGGAGCACTCCATTGCTTAGATCTTGCATACCCTGAGACTGTAATCTTGGTGGTCTGCTGCCCCTGGGTTTGGACTGAAGGTCTGGGAGGGACTGGAAAGGACCAATTCTTATAAGGCCAATGCCTACTGAATCTAGGTGGCTGTACCTGTAGGAAATCTAACAATCTCCATAGATTTAGCTTTTTCCTCCATCTTTTTGAGGACCTCTTCTGCTTTATTTTCAAACAGGCATTCTTGGTTTAATGGTGCATCTAGTAATTTTGCTTTGACATGGTTTGGCAAGATTTGTTCCTTAAGCCAAGCATGCCTTTTAAGAACAGACCCAGTGACAGCAGCCCTGCAAGATGCTTCTAAGCCATCAAAACCACATTGCAAAGTATGTTTTCCAACTTGGTTAGCAGAATGCATTAACTCTTGTAAATCTTTATGTTCTGCACAATCAGGAATCAACCTCATTTTCTGTTTAATTAGCTCCATAATATGTTGCTGAAACTTTAACATATGAAATTGGCAATGTAAAGCCCTGATGACAAGAGTAGCACAGCTGTATACCTTCTTACCCCATCTGTCCAAAGCCCTAGAGTCCCTGTCTGAAGGGATAGGGTTTTTGGCTGTTGTAGCCTTTAGGTCCCTGGGAAATGGTCTCTGGATCCGCAGTAGGATTCTTAGAGAGAAATTTGTGGGAGTCAGGTACTCTGTAGTACCTGTCAGGTTTCCTGGGAGCTGAAGGCAATGTATCAGGGGTAAGGCTGGACTCCAAGAAGACATCATCTACAATTTCCAGAATAGGAGGGATGGCTAGAGGCCTGTGCTGAGGCAAGTTTAAAAATTCCCGGAGTCTCTTTTTGGACTGTGAGTAGTCCTGGCACTCCCAGCGGAAATGCTCTCTAAGGGTATGCAGGGTTTTACCAAAGGAAAAATCTTCTCTGCATCACAATCCTCATAGGTAGATAAGGGTATGTCCTGGTAATCAGAAGGATCAGAATCAACAGACTCATGATCTGAAGAATCAGAAGGAAAATCAGTTCTTGGTCTTTTTGAGGGGGAAGGCTGGCTTTCCCTAATTAAAGTAAAAAGAACTTCAGCCATTCTAAGTATTTGTTTCTGAGGCATGTGGGCCTGAGAATGCGCTTTGGTCACCGGTTTCCTAGGCGTAGTGCGAACTCTGGGCCTGAGAAATTCGTATTTTTGGTTTGAAACAAAGTTGTTTGTTTAACATGAAAATCGGAAGGCCTGAATACACCCTCAGACGCCGGTGCCTACACAGTGGCTCCAGACCCATCCAAGGTAGAGACATCTGCAGGTTCCATAGTTGAAGAAGCATCTTGTGGCATACCGGACTCCGAATGGGTCTCAGTAGAGGCCTGCGAATCTGTAGAAGTAGGTATCAGGGGCTGCGAAAGCACCTCACTGAGTACCGGCAGACTGGCAACTAGCTTAACGGAGGCGTCGTCGGCAGTTTTGGACCTATGCGGTCTGTCTCTGTCTTTATCCTTATGTTTTTTTCAGAAGATCGGTAGTCAGATGGCTTATCGAAGCTATTTTGGAATATGGAGAAGGACAACGAAAGAATTTAGCGACAAAAATAGCCCGACGAATAGTTCGGGCATTGAACAAGGCACAAAACAGACAGCGAGGAACGTCATGGCCTGGGTCTAAACAGGTGACGCAGTAACAATGAAAATCTCTGAGAGGTATTTGCTTTCCACAGGCAAGACAATTAACTTTTTCTGACATCGGTTAGAGCAATAAAAAAGGATCCCCAATGGTTTACCTTTAAAACCGCGTATTGCAGAAGGGCGAACAGAACATTTCCAAAAGGCAGTCTGCAAAGTTTGCAAATGCTGAATGGAAAAAGGTTTGAATGTGCAATGAGCGAATGCAGCGAGATTCTCTCATTGCACATTCGACATTCTGGGGTGGATTGCACTATAGTGGGGATCGGGAAATGGTCCCTTCCCCACTGTAGTGCGATCTCGGAGTTAGAATAATAAAGTGGGGGGGTGCAGGGGGGCTTGCCCCCTGCTTTACACTTTGTTTTTTTTTCTTCAACACTAATGTTCGAAAAACAGCGAATCTGCTTTTCAATTTGCTGTTTTTCGAACATTAAGGACTGTCGACATTTACAGTTTCATAGTTTTGAGTCGCTCATATGAGCACTCGAACCACTGTGATTCGTGGTTTTAAAGGTAAACCTCCCCAATGGGGTATTTATCTATTAGAAGACTTCAGGTCTGAAACTCGAAAAAAGAAAATTTCAGGAGGCGGCCGACGGCCACTTGCGAACTGCTTCTGCTTCGAACACTGCACGGCAAGAAAAGCTGATGTAATGGCATCGGCTGCATGTTTTATACCGCTGACAACCTGACGTCATGGAAAAAGCGACAGCATTCGAAGCAGAAATCCCAAGACTCTGGTATTCAGGACGACTGAGGGCTACCTGCAGGCAGATAACCCAAATATGATGACTGCAACAGAGAAACACGAAGAACATCTGGAAAGCTTTGTTTAACAATATTCTGAAATGGTTGAAGCACAAGCATCTTTGAGGAAAGCAGTGATAGCTGTATTACCAATCCAGCTTCATATAAACCATGACTATAAACTGACTTTTGTAGAACAGCTACCTACATCATAAAAAAAGGCCCAGCCAGAAAATCCAAAATAGCAGGGAAACAGGCTGAGAAAGGACCCATGTTCCTGCTGGAAGCCCAAATAGAAAATCTATTTCATTTACTCTTGTATACTTTTCTGAAGGTCTCTGTGAATTTGAAGACTTTGATGTTCAGGTGAGGCATCCCAGACGAGTGAGAGAGGAGGTATGGAGCTAGATCCAGTACCCACAATGGGTAGGTAAGGTGATGCCTAAGAAAAGGAAACCACACTTGGCCAAAAGAGGACAGTTAAGAATTTGCATTACCTTGATCCATATTACTTTCTGTAGAATCCTCAGTATGAAAAAAGTGGGAGGATAAGCATAAAGTAGCTCCACGGACCAAGTGTTGACCAGAGCTTCCCTCAGGGACTCACTCTCTTAACGGATTAGGGCAAAGTAACTGCAGCATTTGGTGTTGGAGGTGATTGCAAATAGGTCACAGCAAGGTCAACCCCAGCAGTGGAAAATCTGCTCCACCAAGTTGTCTGCCTATGCAGTGGACTTCCCCAGGATGTGCACTGCTATCAGAAAGTGGGTGGGAAGATGCTGTCAAACCCTCATGGTATCTCAAGACAAGGTGTAAAAAAATGCTCCTCATTGTTTTTTTAATGTACCAAACCACCAGTACATTGTCAATTTGGATGTCAATCGTACCCCAAGAGAGGGAATCCTGAAGATCCTGCAACACTAGGACTTCCCTCTTCTCTAAGACACTAATGTGAAGACTGGTCTCTGTGGGACACCATGTGCCTGGACTGTCGTTCCTCAAAAAATGTCCCCCACCCCAGCTGGGATGAGTCTGTGGTCACTGGGGCCAGAGGGGAAGGGAGAACAAAAGGTCAACCCAGAGAAACATTCAGAGAGATCACCCACCAATGAATAGGGTTCTTGCAAATCTGGGTGAGGGGCACGGAAAAGTGTATTAGTTGGGATCTCATCAACCACTGAACTGCAAAGGTCCATTTCACACATCAATGTAAAATCTGGCTGGAGGGACTAAAATAAATGAAGCTGACAATCAGCCTAAAAGCTGCAAAATGTACCTTGCTGAGGGGATTGATGCGAGTACATTTAATGTCAAAGGGTGTTAACCCTGGATTCTGGTAATTTGGCCATCTGCAGCTTGGTATCTACATGGGCAGTGATGAACTTTCATCATCTGGACAGGTTGCAGTTTTGACTTTGTGAAGATGAATTTATCCCTAGCTGGTAAAGGTAAAGCAAGCATTCAGATTTCTGGTGGAAGCAGTTATGAGGCAGTCATCCAGATGCAACACCACACAGAACCTCTACAGTGTGATGAAGCAGAGTGCAGCATGAGGGCAAAGATTCTGGAACTCTGAAAAGTCCTTTCAGAGAAGGGGCCACAAAAGCCTTGCTTTTGTGGTCCACCTCTGTCACAAAGGTGACATCCATTATGATAACCTCCCCGCCTCTGGGGAGGGTCTGTTAGAAACATCTTGGCCGCAGCCTTAAGACTTGCGGAACCACAATTTCTTCCCTCCTTTCTGATTTTTAGCAAAAGTCAACTAAGAGGTAGAAAAGCATATCTCAACAGCAGACAAGGTCTTGCCATCATGTCTGCTTTTAGAAGTCTCTAACTTTGGGCTCAAACAATGTGGACTTGTCCTAATAAGGGGCTTAATGAAGGACGTCCTAAAATGCTCTACCAAGTCAAAGAGATGCATCCAGGTGTGCCAGTGAACAGGTATTCCGGTGCCTGACTCTATGTGCTATCAGCCATGTTAGAAATAAGGTGCATGGACACCTGACACAAGGGTAGCCAACTGCGTATCAACTGATTTCCTATCTTGCTCAGACAAGGACCCAGACATGGACTTGGATAATTTTTAAGTAAAGTCCCTCAGAGAGAATGCGACATGGGCCAAGTAATTAAGCACTCTGAGACTGAAGGTCAGTGAAGCACATATCCACTTTCCAACCTGTCCCAACACCTCGGATTCTCTTTTATGGGGATGTACAGTGCAGCTCACTCTTACTTGCTGCTGCTACTACCATAGAATCTACATCAGGGCCCTTGCTCCAGTACAGCCTATCTTTTTGGAGAAACTAGAATTTTATCAGATTTTGGGGGGGCTGGTTCAACCACATCCGGTTCTTACAAGCCAGCCTTGAAAAGTTTACCAGGTCGTCAGTGGGAGGGACCACCCAAAAAGTAGACAGGCCAGTCCCAAAAGCCTCAAAGAATATGGACTCCTCCTTGGAGGGGTTATTGATGGACCACCTCTCTTTATGCCCAAGTATCTCAAGGATCTCACCAAGGAGACAGCTTCAAAGGAGATCTGGGGGACCCCTCTCCCTCATCAAAATCAATATTTTCGGTGACAGACTCCTGAGGCGAGTCCACGTGCCTCCTTTTGCACACATGCTTTTATTATACTTCCCCAATGAGACGCTCTGGAAAAGACTCCAAAGCAGATGGGGAGTCCATGATGTGAACTGCCTCTAGGCTCCAAGAGGCTGGCTGTTACAACACAAGTACAGAGGAGAAAAAACTACAGTTTTGTACCTACCATAAATGTAGATGTTCGAGTGTATACACTGCTGCAGTCATTACACTTGGGTTATCCTGCCGTCAGGCAGTCCCGCAGTCGGCCTGAGTTCCAAAGTCTTGGTCCGGTGTCGGTTGCTGTCGCTTCTTCCCTGACATCAGTGCGACAGGGGTATACAAGATGCAGCCGACGCCATTTTCTTCGGTTTTTATTGCCTCAGATGTCAGGTGCCCCCAATAAGGTAGGCAATGCAAATTGCTAATAAAACATACATATGAAAAGCAATCAACAACTTTCAGTTACCAGCAAATACTCCCCAAAGGTAGTAAAGGGTAGAAGACTTAGGTACGTACCAGCAAGTAAGAGGGGAAGGAGGGAGGGTAACCTGGACTGCAGCAGTGTATACACTCGAACATCTACATTTATGGTAGGTACAAAACTGTGCTATGTTCATCGTGTTACACTGCTGCAGTCATTACACTTGGGTAGAATCCCAAAGCTGAGGTAGGGTGGCTGGATCTATAAGGCATTAGGGGTGGCTATAAGGCCCTGCAACACTACAGTGACAAAGCCAGCTCTGGATTTAGAGTAAAGAGGCAGATGGTAATGCTTGGTAAAAGTATGTACAGAACTCCAAGTTGCTGCTTCCAAAATGTCTTTCGTAGGTACTCCTCTGAGGTAAGCAGTTGAAGTGGCTGTTGCCCTGATGGAATGAGACCTAATGCTGTTAGGTAAAGTTTTCCCATGGTGTGTATAGCAGAAACGTATACAGTGTCCTATCCATTTTGAAATGGCCTGTTTTGAAATGGCTTTTCCCTGTGCTCCTGCAGCATATGCTACAAACAATTGCTCAGTTTTCCTGAAAGCTTTGGTTTTGTCCAAGTAGAAGCGTAACTGCCTGTGTATATATCCAAATAATGCAGAAGTCTCTCCCCTTTATTCTTTGGGTTTGGATAAAAAGTTGGCAAGTGAATAGTTTGGTTTAGAGCCACACTTGATACCACCTATGGCATAAAAGTATGGTTTGTTCTTAAAGACACCCTGTCTTGGTGGAAAATGATGAAAGGTTCCACTGCCATTAGTGCCTGTAATTCTGAAAATCTTCGTGCTGAAGTTACTGCCAGGAGCGGAGCAGTTTTCCAAGAGACAAATTTTAAGTCTGCTGAGTTAGCTGGCTTAAAAGGAGGTAAAGTTAATTTTTCCAACACGAAGTTGAGGTCCCAAGTTCCAGTTGGTGCTCTACGGGGCGGACTTATGTTTTTAGCCCCTCTGAGGTACTGTTTTAACAAAGGATTAGAAAAAATAGGTGGGTCCATGTTGTAATGAGCAGAGATGGCAGAGGCGTGGATCTTGATGGATGAAAAGGAGAGGCCTTTGTCCGGCATCTCAGTTAAATATTGTAGTATCTGAGGAATATTTGGGACAAGAGGGTCAAGGCTGTGAGCCTGGTTACAGGCACAGAATCTCTTCCATTTATCTGAATAGGCTTTCCTGGTGCTAGGCCTTCTGGCCTCCAGAATGACATCCATAACTGCTTTGGAGAGAGGCATTGCTTGCTTGACTAAGGAATCTGCCATGCAGCCAGGTTTAAAGTCAGTAACTGGCTGTGAAGTATCTGATTGTTGTGCTGATTCACAAGATGTGGGATTTGAGGTAAAATCCAGGGTGGACCTTGTGCTAAGTTCTTTAAGATTGGGTACCAGTGCTGGCGTGGTCAGTCTGGGGCAATCAGGATCATCCTTGGCTTTTCTTGCCTGGCTTTTATGAGTACCTTTGGAAGGACAGGTAGTGGTGGGAAAGCATATACTTGTAGGTTTTTCCAGCTGAATGAGAGAGCATCCACTTTCCATGCTTGTGGGTGATAAGTACTTGCGCAGGATTTCTGTAGTTGGCAGTTCATTGGAGATCTATGTCCGGGCTCCACCATTTTTGTGTGATCATTCTGAATATTTGTGGATGTAATTTCCACTCGTGTGGATCCATGATGTTTCTGCTTAAGTCGTCTGCCAGTGTGTTTTTCTCTCCTGGCAGGAATTGTGCTTGCAGATGAACTTGATAGGTTAGAGCTGTGTTCCACAAGGTCATGGCTCGTCTGCAGAGGGGATAAGAATGAGTGCCCCCTTGCTTGGTTATGTACCACATAACTGTGGTGTTGTCTGTCTTTAGTAGTAGTTGTCCTGGATGCAGAAGGTCCTTGAAAGCTATAAGGGCATTTTGTACAGCTAGCATCTCTTTTTGATTGATGTGAAGATGCCTTTGCTCTGCGGTCCACTTGCCCTGAATACATTTTCCTGCCATGTGTGCTCCCCAGGCGTAATCCGATGTATCTGTTGTCAGTGTTTGCCTGGCTGTGGCTTGAGTGAAAGGCTGTACCTTGTTGAGGTGACATGCTTGAGCCCACCATCAAAACTCCTGTTGAAGGCAAGGAATTAGTGGTATTACTGTTTCCAAACTTTGAAAGTGTTGAGACCAGACACTCTTTAGGTACCATTGTAGTTTCCTCATATGTAGTCTGGCATATGGAATTAGTAGTATGCAAGATGCCATGTAACCCAAGGCCTGCAGAATTTTTCTTGCAGGGAGTTGGGTCGTTGTTGCCATCAATTGAAAATATTGAGTCAGTTGTCCTTGCTTGTCTGGCGTGAGATAAGTCATCTGGGCCGTTGTATGCAAGCTGGCACCCAGGAATATTATCTCTTGTGAGGGCACTAGTTTTGACTTCTTTTCGTTTACTGTGTACCCTAGGCAACTTAACTTTTTTACAAATGCCAGATGCTTTAGAAGAATGTCCTTGCTCTCCAGGTACGGATAAATTTGAATTCCTTTCTGTCTGCAAAATGCAATTACTGGTGCCAGGCACTTTGTGAAGACCCTGGGCGCAGTAGATAAGCCAAAGGGCAGTGCAGAGAATTGGTAGTGCATTGAACCAGCTATGAATCTGAGGTATCTTCTGCAGTTTTGTCTGATAGGGACATGCAGGTATGCCTCCTTGAGGTCCAAAGTTACGAGCCAAGCTTTCTTGCCCAGCATGGGAAGAAGCTGCTGTAGTGTCAACATTTTGAATTTTGAAACATCCAGGTAAGTGTTTAGAGAAGAAAGACCCAGAATGGGCCTCCAGGCTTTGTCCTTTCTGGGAACCAGTCCGGAGTAAAATCCTTGTCCTTGCTCCTGTGTTGGTACCTTCTGAATAGCTCTCATGTCCATGAGTGCTGTAATTTGTCTTTGAGCCTCTGCCCATTGATTTGGTGGCAGATTTGGCATTCCTTTTAACCTTGGCAGAGTGTGAATGTGGAACCTGTAACCTTGAGATACAGTGTTGAGAACCCATTTGTCTTTGGTGATCATATGCCAATTGTGACAGAAAAGTGCCAGTTTTCCTCCCAAGGGGACTGCCAAGAGAAAACTGTTTGGCAACTGTAGTGGGAAGTCACTGGGGCTGTTTTTTGTAAGGTTGAAGCCTGTCTTCCCCTTCTTTCTGGGTTGATGCCCCCCATTGTCGAGGCCTGTAATTTCTACTAAATTGAGGAGGCTGAACCTGTAAGAAATCCTTCACCGTTTGCATAGATTTTGCCTTATCCTCCATTTTCTTTAATACCTCTTCTGCCTTAACTCCAAATAAAACATCCTGCTGCAAAGGTGCATCCAATAATTTTGCTTTAACATGATCTGGTAACGTCTGTTCTTTTAACCAAGCATGTCTTCTTAATGACAGATCCTGTAACTGCTGCCCTACAGCAGGCCTCTAATGAATCAAAACCACATTGCAAATTATGTTTTCCCACTTGTTCAGCTGCATGCAATAAATCCTGCATTTCTTTATAATTAGGAGGATCTGAGTTTGGAAGCATTTTTTGTTTCAACTGAGACATCAAATATTGTTGATATTTTAGCATGTGAAACTGGCAATTTAAGGCCCTCATTGCTAAAGTTGCAGATGTATATACTTTCTTCACCCATCTGTCTAATACTCTGTAATCTCTGTCAGAGGGGACTGGATTCTTTGCTGAGGAGGCCTTTACCCCTTTGGGGCCCTGGGAAATAGTTTCAGGGTCAGCAGCAGGGCTTTTATAAAGTAATTTGTGAGAGTCAGGGACTCTGCAGTATCTGTCAGGCTTAACTGGAGCAGGAGGTAAAGAATCAGGATTTAACCTGGATTCAGTATACACATCACCCACAATGTCTAACACTGGCGGTATAGCAAGGGGTCTGTGTTGAGTCAATAAAAGGAAATCTCTGAGCCTTTTCTTGGATTCTGAAAAATCCTGGCCCTCCCAATGGAAATGCTCCCTCATGGTATGCAAGGTTTCCCCAAAGGAGTAGTCCTCTGGTGGAGAGGCTGAAGGAATTGATTCCTCAGCATCAGAATCCTCATAAGGGGGTATAGAGTATCCTAGGTCTGAGGATGCATCTGAAGAGATGGATACCTGATCGGATGAGTTATAGTCTGCATCCTGTCTAGGCCTTTTATCAGGAGGGGGATGGGACCTCCTGATCAGAGTGATTAAGCCTTTGGCCATTTTGAGCATTTGTTTCTTAGGCATGGAGGACTGTCCTGGTGAATGCTGAATTTGTTTCTTTGTTTTTAAAGGAGTTTTAGACTTAGCAGAAGATTTAATGGTTAACTGAGTAGGTCTGAAAACACCCTCTGAAGCTACGGGTTGTTCAGCTACTCCGGATCCCTCTGAAGGGTTAAGTCTTGGTAGGCTGTAAATCTGGTGCGTCCGAAGGCCCAGCCATCTCCACGTGGGAGTCAGAGGTGGCTTGAGGTTCAAAAGATGCGGTCATCAGGGGCTGCGAAGGCGCCTCGCTGAAAACCGGAGAACCGGCAACTGGCCTAGAAGAGGCTTCATCGTCAGTTTTGGGCCTCGGATGCCTGTCCTTGTCTTTGTGCTTTTTGTGTATTCTGGTCGTCGGTAGTTCCGACGGCATGGTATAATTGAATTTTCTGCCAAAATAATGTCGGGCAAAATCAAACCGACGTTTAATAGTGCGCTTGTTAAACCTAACACAAAACCGACAACCTGTGACGTCGTGGTCTGGGCTTAGGCATGGGATACAATAGGAATGGAAATCCTCATGAGGTATTTGCTTCCCATAAGAAATACAGTTATTAACTTTTACTGACATCGGTCTGAGGCAAGAAAAAGTTTCTCCAACGGGGTACTTAGCTTTGTAGAAGACTTCGGTTCTGGATTCGGAATGAAAATCTCAGGAGTCGGCCGACCGGCACTTGCGAACTGCTTCTGCTTCGGGCACCGCACAGCAAGAAAGACTGAAGAAAATGGCGTTGGCTGCATCTTATATACCCCTGTCGCATAGACGTCAGGGAGGAGGCGACAGCAACCGACGCCTGACCAAGACTTTGCAACTCAGGCCGACTGGGGAACCGCCTGATGGCAGGATAACCCATGTGTAATGTCTGCAGCAATGTAACACGATGAACATCTTGCTTATGAGTGTATTACACACATCAAGAAAGCTGACTTCTTACAGACATGACAAGAATGTAATAAGAAAGTTTAAAAATATGCTTTTCTAATCCACAAGGCATTTCCTTGAAGACAGTTTACTTAGCATTTGCACAAGAACAGATGTGTCACCATTTGTGTCATCAAGGCAGTATCTTTCCAAAACCAAGAGGGTGTGTGTTTAACTAAAAATATATATAAAGTCTGAATTAAATCCAGTTATGTTAGGGGTACTGGTAGGGGACACATCTGTCCTGAGGTAAATGTTTTATCCCTCACATCATCTGTACTATACGAGAAGTAAAGTAGAACATTTTCTGAAGCTGTAACAGAAGTACGTGTGGTTTATTATAACAGTTATTGGTTACTGCTCTTAAAGACAGGTGCTGCAAAGTATATTCTCTCATCAGTGTATACTCTGCAAGTTTCTGTATGCAACAGACTATGAATGCAACTATAATCAGACCCTGATTTCAGCAGAATCCAGCCAGCAAGACTGAGTGTCTTAAGAAGACTTCAAATCCATCACAGTAAGCATCAGAGTAACAGCACAGTGCTTTGGCACAATTAAAATTATTTTTTCCAGTCATATTTCCTGATACCCTTGGATTTGTCTAAATAAAACCTAAGCTGTCTGCGTATATCCAAAGGGTGCAGAACTCTTTCTGCAAAGGTTTTGGGAGAATTTGTGTAGCTTGGTTTAGTGATACCTCGCTGACCAACTTAGGCATAAAGGAGGGGACAGAAACGCTGTCCTTATGGAAGACTAGGAAGGGAGGGGAAGCCATAAGGGTCTGTAATTCCAAAACCTTCTAGCAGAAGTGATTGCCAGAAGTAAGATAGTTTTCCAGAAAAAAGAATTAGGGAGGCAAAAGCCTTCTTCAGTTAAAAACTCACTAAAACTGTTGCAAAAGATAAAAATAGTTGAAGCATCAAACAATAAATGCTTTCAGCAAGTTTGCCTTCTTCAAATCGTAACTTCCTGTGCTTCATTCCTAGTATTTAAACCAGTATTCACCAATTACTGAGTTTCCATGTCTGCATGTCTTTAGAACATACTCAAGCAATCTCTTACAGGAGGACAGGGGGACAGGGACAAGCCTACAGTTCTAACCAATACAGAGGTGCTTTTACTTAAAAATAGGTTCCAGTGGGACCATTACTTCTAGGCCTGAGATGCGATTAACTCTTAAGTTTCGCTAGCCTCAATATTATTTTTAATACCACCTGCCCTTTGTCCCATAAAAACTTAAAACTAGCTTTTAAACAAATGATCACTATTCAATGAATTTCTGTAATTGTACGCCTTTGGAACATAATCAACCCATCTCTTACTTAACAGCAGAGACAAGCCTTCAGAGTTGTAACCAACAGAGAGCCACTATTGCTACAGAATAGGTTTCAATGGGATCATTACATTTAAGCCTGGAGGGCGATTAGCCCTTAGGTTGATCAATGAAATTTCACAGATCTCAGTATTGTTTTGAATGCCCCTGGCCTATGTCCCATAGAAAGGCATTCTATAATTTTAAAACTAAATGTGTGTGTTGGATTTGATATAATATGGCAAGCTAGTGCATTTTTCACATCCTTTTGACGAATGTCTCGAAGGTGTCGCAGAACCCTGTCTTTCAGTTGTTGATCAGTTTTGCCTACAAAAAAAAAAAAACACGAACAAAGATGACAACATGCTATACAACTAAATGTTCACTACTGCAGGTTGCTTTGACATTAAACACATCTCTTGTCTGTTGTTGGATGGATAAAGAAGTTGCTGTTATCAACACATATTTAGTTTTAAAGTTATAGAATGCCTTTCTATTTTTATCTTTTGCAACAGTTTTAGTTTGATTTTAACTTTGTGCATTAAAGTTTGGAATATTTTAACTGTTGTGGTGTACTCAGCATCTCTTGCCTCATTTGTATCTTTTTCTGAGACACCTTTAGTAGTGGGAACTTATTCAATGGCATTTTTCAATAGAAACTTTGGACCAAAAAGCTTGAGAGGTGGTCATGTACCTTGTAGAATGCGCCCTTACCAGACCTGGCAAGGGAACACCTTTAGAAGAATAGATAAATTTAATATAATCTTTCAACTGTCTGGCTAAAGAAACTTTGGTCACCTCCTTACCTTTTTTGGCATTTGAAAAGGAAACAAATAACTGTTCACAATTCCTGAAGGATTTAGTTCTATGGATGTAAAAACAAAGTTGTCTTTGCATATCAAGCTTGTTAAGGTGTATTCTCATTTGTTCTGACACCGAGGGAAAAAAAATGAAGACCAATTCACTGGTTAATGTTTGCCTATTTAGCCACCACCTTGAGTAAAACAGGATTCGTACATAGGGTAACTCTGTTTTCCAGGAAAGGAGTTTGAGATATACAGTAGCCAAAAGTTCAAAGGGAGGATGGACCAAAGCTTGCAAAATCATAGTAAGATCCCAAGGGGGTGTAGGGTCTTTGACTGGAGGTCATAGCAAAAAGGTGCCCCTGAGAAAAGCCTTGCATAACTTAGAAGAGACCAAAGATGCAGAAACAAAACCAAAATGGAAGTTAGAAATGGCAGCAAGCTGTACCTTAACTGTAGAATGACTAGCATTCTCCTTGAAAAGAAAAGCTAGAAAGTCTAGGACTACTGAAACTGGTGTTGTAAAACTATCTATGTGATTCTGCTTCGCCCAAAGGAAAAATCTTTCCCACTTACTTTTGTAAATCTTGCAAGTAGAAGCTCTATGTGATTAAATCAAAATGTCTTGGACTAGAGAAGACAGCCTGGGCGATCTAGCCATCACTGGAAGTGGAGAAACCATGCGGTTAATTTCAGTGCTTGAATGTTGGGATGTGGATGCCCCGACGGATGAGGCAATAGACCTGGGCTCAAATCTAACCTCATTGGGGGCAAACCAGAAAAGACCAAAGAAAGGTGAACCAGGTTTGTTGAGGCCAAAAGGGAGCAATGAGGATCACTTTGGCTTTGCAACTTGACAGCTTTCTGTAGGAACTTGGGAAGAGGGGGAAAGGCGTATACTAGACCAGAGGGCCATACATGAACCAGAATGTCCCTAGGGGACTGTCCCTGAGAAGGGATCAAGGCAAAATACTTGTTGCATCTGTTGTTGCGGGGGGATGCAAAGGGGTCGCAGCAAGGATAAAGTACAGTTGTGTACACTTACCATAAATGTAAATGTTCGTGTGTATTCACTGTTGCAGTCATCACATTTGGGTAGCCCTCAGCTGGCCCGAATACCAGAGGCTTAGTATTTCTGCATCGGTTGCTGTCGCTTCAGGACTGACATCAGGTCGTCAGTAGTATAAAGGTAGCTGATGCCATTACATCAGTTTTTCTTGCCCTAACCTGTCAGAAGCCCCCAAGTAGAAGCCAGGTTCTGGTGGAAGAACCCCACCAGTAGAAAGTAAATGCCAATATGTCCCTTGTAAGGAAAATGAAGAAATAAGGGGAATGGAGGGAAACCAGGACTGCAACAGTGAATACACTCGAACATCTACATTTAGGGTAAGTGTACACAACTGTACTACGTTCTTCGTGTTTCACTGTTGCAGTCATCACATTTGGATTGATTCACAAAGCTGAGGAAATGGGTGGAGGCAGTCAAGGAAACTAGGGGCTGGCTAGGATGCCCTGCAAGACTGCAGAGGCAAACCTTGCCCTGGATTTGGAGAAGAGAGGCAGGTGGTAATGTTTGGCAAAAGTGTGAACAGATGTCCAGGTGGCAGCCTCCAGGATGTCTCTGGTGGGGACTCCTCTGAGGAAAGCTGCAGAGGTGGAGGCTGCTCTGGTGAAGTGAGTCCTGCCCCCCTTGGGGGAGGCTTTCCGTGTTGTTTGTAGCAGAAATGGATGCAGTGTGCTATCCATTTGGAAATGGTTTGTTTGGAGATGGCTTTGCCTTCTGCCCCTGTAGCAAAGCTAACCAGCAACTGATCAGACTTTCTGAAATAATTAGCCCTGTCTAGATAGAATCTGAGCTGGCTCTTCACATCTAGAGAGTGCAGGATCCTTTCCCCTTTGTTCTGGGGATCAGGAAAAAAGGTGGAGAAATGAATGGATTGGTTGACAGCCACAATGGACCCCACCTTGGGCATGAAGGATAGGTTAGTCCTGAGGGATACCTGTCAGCATGGAAGATGATGAAGAGCTCCACAGCCATGAGTGCTTGCAGCTCTGAGACTCTTCTGGCTGAAATGATGGCCAGAAGAAAAGTTGTCTTCCAGGAGAGAAATTTTAGCTCTGCAGAAAAAGCTGGCTCGAAGGGGGACAGAGTGAGCTTTTCCATCACAAAGTTAAGGTCCTAAGCTTGGGCTGGTGCTGTTCTGGGTGGTCTCAAGTTGCTAGCCCTCTTAGGAACTGTTTAATCAAGGGATGTGAGAAAAGGGGCTGCTCAGTGGGAAAATGAGCAGAGATAGCAGAGGCATGAATTTTAATAGAGGAAAAAGAGAGGCCACTGTGTAGTAGATCAGCTAAGTAATCCAGGATGAGAGGGAGGGAGGGCTGTGCTGTACTGGCTCCCTTAGCCTGAATCCAGGTGCAGAACCTTTTCCATTTGTCAGCATAAGACTTTCTAGTGCTAGGGCATCTGGCCCCACGAGGCCAGTCTGGAGCTATAAGAATTGTCCTTGGTTTTTCCTCCTTTATTTTGAGCAGTACCCTGGGGATGAGAGGTAGTGGAGGAAAGCCATAGACGGATAGACTGACCTAGAGGAAGGGACAGGGCATCCACTTTCCAAGACATGCAGTGATGCTCCCTGGTGCAGAATTTGCTGAAATGACGGTTGGTGTGGGAGGCAAAGAGGTCAACCTTCGGTGCCCCACTTCTGAGTTATTAGGGTGAAGGTTCTTCTGTTGAGCTGCCACTTGTGTGGATCCAGATGACTTCTGCTTAATTGGTCTGCCAGAGAGTTGAGAGAACCTGGTAGGAATTGTGCTAACAGGTGGAGTTGCATGGCAGAGGCTGTGTGCCAAAGGGTCATGGCCAGCCTGCATAGAGGGTAGGAGTGAGTCCCTCTATGTTTATTGATATACCACATTACAGTGGTGTTGTCTGTTTTGATCAGGAGAGCCCCTGGGGAGAGAAGGGGCTTGAAAGCTATCAAGGTGTGCTAGACAGCCATCATCTCTTTTTGGCTGATGTGCAGAGGGATTTGCTGTGGGCTCCATTGGCCCTGTATGCACCTGCCATCCAGGTGTGCACCCCAGCCATAGGCTGATGCGTCTGTTGTGAGGGTCTGGGTGGCAGAGGGGTGGTGGGAGAGGTAGTCCCTTGTTGTGGGAGCATGCTGTTGCCCACCAAAGAAAATCTTTTCTGAGGCAGGGAATTATAGGTATAAGAGTCTCCAGTTCTTGAGAGTGTTGACACCAAAGGCTTTTTAGGTACCACTGAAGTTTCCTCATATGCAGTCTGGCATATGGAATGAGTAGTATGCAAGATGCCATGAACCCCAGAGCTTGCAGGATCTTCCTTGCAGATAGCTGGGGTCTGGTGGCTAGTTAAGAGAAGTAGGCTGTCAGGAAATTTTGCTTTTCTGGTGTAAGGAATGCCATCTGGGATGCTGTGTCCAGGCTTGCTCCCAGGAATATAATCCTTTGGGTGGGCACCTATTTGGATTTATTTTCGTTGATTGTGTACCCTAGGGAGGCTAGTAGGGACTTTTCAAAGGCCAGGTGCTGTCTGCCTGAATTATGCAGTCTATGTATGGGTAAATCTGGCTATTCCTTTGTCTGCAAAAGCCAATGGCCAGAGCCAGACATTTTGTGAAAACTCTGGGACCAGTAGATAAGCCAAAGGGAAACTCAGAACTGAAAGTGCTGAGATCCTGCCCTGAAATGGAGATATTTCCTACATGATTCCCTGATAGGAATATGGAGGTAGGCCTCTTTTAAGATCTAGGGTGGAGTGCATTGGTAGCAGCTGCTCGAGGGTGAGCATTTTGAATTTTGGGATGTCCAGGAAGGTGCGTTTAGAATGGATAGATCTAGGATGGGGCGCCAGATGCCCTCTTTTCTGGGTACCAGAAAAAATCTGGAGTAGAAACCTTGGCCTCTCTGTTCTGCAGGAAAGTGCTCTACTGCCCTTACAGAGAGCAGGGAAAGGAATTGTTTTTGCACTTCTGCCCACTGGTTTGGAGGTAGACCTGGGAACCCTTTTGGGGTAGGAAGGGTGTGGAAAGAAAATTTGTATCCCTGGGACACAATGTTGAGAACCCAACAGTCACTGGTAATGGTGGTCCAGGTGCTTGCGTGAAAGGAGAGTTTTCCTCCTAAGGGTAAGTGAAGGTGGGGGAGGTGAGTCATTGTGAGTTCCTACCATAAGGTGGCGTCTTAGAATTCCCTGGTTTTGAAGTGGAGGTAGTCCACTGCTTAGATCTCTGCATTCCCCTGTGTGTGCTGTCTGGGGGGGGGGTCTGGTACCCCGAGGTCTGGCCTGGATTGGCTTAGTGGGAGCAGGAAAGGACCAGTGTTTGGTGGGACAATGCCTGCTGAACCTGGGTGGCTGGACATGTAAAAATATCCTTAACTGCCTGAATAGATTTTGCTTTTTCTTCTATCTTTTTTAAGACCTCTTCTGCTTAGTGCCAAATAAGTTGTCTTTGTGCAAGGGGGCATCCAACAATTTAGATTTGACATGGTCTGGCAAGGGTTGTTCCTTAAGCCATGCATACCTTCTAATGACAGATCCAGTGACTGCTGCCCTGCAGGAAGCTTCTAGGGCATCAAAACCACAGTGCAAGGTGTGTTTAGTTACTTGACTTGCAGAATGCATTAACTCTTGAGACTCTTTAGATTCTGCACAAGCAGGAAAGGAAGACATATTTTTGTTTGAGGAGTTCCAGGGTATGTTGCTGAAGTTTTAGCATATGGAACTGACAGTTTAGTGCCCTGACAGCAAGAGTACCCGAGGTGCATACTTTTTTACCCCAACTGTCTAATGCTCGGGAATCCGTATCTGAGGGGGTGGGATTCTTAGCAGAGGTTGCTTTAATCCATCTAGGCCCCTGAGAAATTACCTCAGGGTCAGCAGTAGGATTTTAAAAAGAAATTTGTGTGAGTCAGGGACTCTACAGTACCGATCTGGTTTTCTGGGTGCAGGAGGGAGGGTGTCAGGAATCAAGCTGCATTCCAGGAAAACATCCTCCACAGCATCCAGGACTGGGGGGATGGCCAAGGGTCTGTGCTGTGGAAGATCTAAGAATTCCCTGAGTCTCTTTTTAGACTGAGGGTAGTCCTGACTCTCCCACTGAAAATGCTCCCTTAAGGTATGAAGGGTTTCCCGAAAAGAAAAATCCTCTGGCAGACAGACGGAAGGGATGGAATCCTCTGCATCAGAATCTTCATAAGTAGAGAGGGGTTGCATGTCTTCATATTCAGATGCATCAGAATCATCTGACTCTTGTTCAGACAAAACTACAGGGGACACATCTCTTTTCCTTCGGGAGGGGGTAGCTTGGCTTCCCCTGATCAGCATGATAAGGTCTACCGTCATTTTAAGCATTTGAGACTGAGGCAAGGAAGCAGGTGCCTGGGTTGTCGGTTTCTTGGGTGTGGTCTGTACCCTGGGCCTAAGAAACTCGGTAGTTTTCGAAAGAACGGTAGTTGCGAAAGAAGACGGTTTGTGTCGAGAATCGGTAGTGCGAAGGACTTCCTCGGAAGCAAGGAAGCCGGTGCTTGCTCAGCGGCTCTGGACCCATCCAAGGTAGAGATGACCACAGGATCCTTAGTCGAAAAAGAGTTTTGCGGCATATCGGACTCAGAAAGGGCCTCGGTAGTGGTCTGCGAATCCACAGAAGTGGGCATTTGGGGCTGCAAAAGCACCTCAATGAGGACCAGAGAACTGACGACTAGCTTAACGGAATAGTCATCTGTAGATCTGGACCTGTGCGGTCTGTCTCTATCTTTATGTTTTTTCGGAAGATCTGCTGCTGGATGGCTTACTGAAGCCAAATCGGAGTTTGAGGACTGTAAGCGAAAATATCTAGCTACAATAAGGGCCAGATGATGGCTAGTTCTGGCATTGAACAAAGCACAGAAGCGACAGCGGGGGACGTCGTGGTCTGGGCCTAAACAAGTGACGCATTAAGAATGAAAGTCTTGGTGTGGTATTTGCTTTCCACAGGTGAGACAATTGTTAACTTTTTCTGACATTGGTTAGTGCAAGAAAAAAGGATCCCCAACGGGGTACTTAGCTTTAGAAGACTTCAGCTTCAAATCGGTAGATGAAACTCGGGTAGCAGCCGACTGGCACTCATGCGAACTGCTTCTGCTTCGGGCTCCATGGCAAGAAAGGCTGATGTAATGGCGTCGGCTGCCTTACTTTACACTACTGATGACCTGACGTCAGTCCTGAAGAGACAGCAACTGACGCAGAAATACTAATCCTCTGGTATTCGGGCTGGCTGAGGGCTACCCTAGCAGGGATAACCCAAAAGTACAGTTTTGTACCTACCATAAATGTAGATGTTCGAGGGCTATTACAGCTGCAGTAATCACATATGGGGGTTGTTGTCGCAGCATCTTCTGACGCCAGGAAGGCTAGAGTATATAAGACACACCCCAGAAGGAAGGCAATACATAAATAAATCTAATCCATAAAAGTAGGCAAATAATACATAGCAGGATAACCCAGTAAGCAGGTATGAAGAGGTATTCAGACCCCAAGGTCGTTCATCGTGCATTACAGCTGCGGTAATCACATATAAACTGCAGTGGCAAAGCCTGCTCTTGTTCTGGAGTATAAAGGCAGATGGTAGTGTTTTGTGAAGGTATGTACAGAACGAATAACAAAAGCGTTGCAGTGACCAATCCACTTGAAATGGTCTGTTTATTTTCTGAAGGATTTGGTTCTGTCCAAGTAATAACGTAGCTTGCTGGGATGTGTAAAAGAAGCAGCAGCCTTTCCCTTTTTTTTGAGGTTAGGGTAAAAGGTAGGAAGGTGTGGCCTGGTGCCTAAGCCTGCCTAGATACCACGTCCTGATGGAAGATGAGGAATGGCTGCACCGCCATGAGGGGCCTGTAACTCAAAACTCTGAGCTAGAGAGCTGAAGTGATGAAAGCTAGAAAAGCTGTCAGGACAAATATTGTATTTCTGTTGATGAGGTCTTATGTTCTTAGCCCCTCTGAGGAACGAGAATAAAGGAGGATCCATGTTGAATTCTGCAGAGATTGCTGAGGCATGTATTTTGATTGAGGAAAATGAAAGTCCATTGCTCAAAAGTTCAGCTAGGTACTGCAAAATCTGAGGCAGGTTCAATTTTCTAGGGTCCTGCCCTCGTTTTTCATTCCAACAACAAAACTTTCTAGTAGATGGTCTTCTGGCCTCCAAAATGACATCCTGCACCTCTTTGGAGAGTAGAGTGTGATGTGATGCTAAGGAATTTTCCAGAGAGTTTTCAGCTGACTGTGAAGGGTTTTGAAATTGTTCTCACGTCATGGTAGAGGCAGGGGCCACGGAGGAGAGTGGATACCAGTGTTGTCTCGGCCAGTCTGGAGCAATCAGTATCATAACTGACCAAGTTGTCCATGTGAAGGAAAGAGCGCCCACTTTCCAGGCCTTTGGGTGGAAGGTCCTTGAGCAAAACTTTTAATTGATGGTTTCTGTGGGAGGCAAAAGATCTATATCTGGCCTCCCCACGCTTGAACAATCTCTGTAAACACCTGTGGATGGTGTTTTCCATTCCTGGCAGGTACTATGCTTGAAGTTCTATTTGTCTTTCCAGAGCCAGGTTCCAAAGAGTCATGGCTAGTCTGCACAATGAATGAGTTCCTCCTTGTTTGTTTATGTACCACAATACTGTGGTGTTGTCTGTTCTTATGAGCAGTTGTCCTGGATGCAGGAATTCTCTGAACGCTGAGATTGCATTTATTACTGCCAGCATTTCTTTTGATTGATGTGAAGGTGCTTTTCTTTTGGGGCCATCTGCTCTGAATGCACCTGTCCTTCAAGGCTTGCAGAATGGGAGGCCTGTGTTTTTGAAGACAGGGAATTATTGGGATCACCGCCAAGCTGTGACTGTGTTGAGACCATAGATTTTTAGGTACCATTGAAGTTTCCTCATGTGCAGCTTTCATGGGATTAGAAGAATGCAAGATGCCATGAATCCCAGAGCCTGCAGGATTTTCCTTGCAGTAAGCCTGGTACTTTTGCAAGCATTTTTTTTCTGGTGTAAGGTAGGCCATCTGGGTGTTTGTGTCCAAGTTGGCACCCAGGAAGGTTATTTTCTGAGAGGGTGTTAGTTTTGATTTCTCCTTGTTGATGGTGTATCCCAGAGAAAGCAGTAACCGTGTCACATATGCCAGGTGTTTCAAAAGTATGTGTTTGCTGTCCGCTTGGATCAGGCAGTCGTCTAGATAAGGGTAAATTTGTATCCCTTGAAGTCTGCAGTATGCAATCACTGATGCCAGGCACTTGGTGAATACTCTAGGGCAATGCAGAGAATTGATAGTGATTTGAACCTGCAAGAAATCTGAGGTATCTTCTGCAACTTTGTCTGATTGGGACATGCAGGTATGCCTCCTTGAGGTCCAATGTTACCAGCCAGAACCCCTTGCCCAGCATGGGAAGGAGTTGCTGTAATGTGAGCATCTTGAATTTTGGCACGAGAAGAAATGTGTTTAGGATGGATAAGTCCAGTATGGGTCTCCTTTCTTGGCACCAGGAAAAGCCTTGAATAAAAACCTTGTGCTTGTTGTACCTTTGTATAGCCCTCATGTTTAGGAGCTTTATAATTTGTAGTTGAGCCTCTACCCTTTGATTTTGTGGTAGATTTGGCATGCCTCTCATTTTTGGAAGAGTGTGAAAATGGAATTTGTAGCCTCTGTTTATAATGTCCAGAATCCATTTGTCTGTTGTGACAATATGCCAATTGTTTGCAAATAGTGCCAGTTTCCCTCCCAAAGGTGCTGCCAGTTGAATTTTGCTTGGCATGCAGATGAGGGAGTCATTGAGTCTGCTTCCTGTACTGCTGTGCACTGTCGTCACCACCTCTTGGTGCTGGAGATTGCCATTGTCTGCCTCTATAGGGCCCTTGGGCTTGTCCTCTGCCCCTTCCGCGTCTATATCTGCCTCTTTGGGGCTTGTCAGTGGTTGGAAAGGACCAGTTTTTTGAAGGCCAATTCCTGCTGAACCGTGGTGGCTGGACCTGTAAGAAAGCTTTGACAGTTTGCATAGATTTTGCTTTTTCTTCCATTTTACGTAAAAATATCCTCAGCATTAGTACCGAAAAGAACATCCTTATGTAAAGGTGCGTCCAGAATTTTTTGCTTTCACATGGTCTGGTAGATTTTGTTCCCTAAGCCATGCATGTGGCATCATAACCACATTGTAAAGTGTGCTTACCCACTTGCTCTGCACTATGCATCATATCCTGCAACTCTTTTATATCTGGTTGTTCAGGTTGTGACATTTTGGTCTTTAATTGTGATAACAGGAATCGTTGATATTTAATCATATGAAACTGGCAGTTTAAGGCCCTCATGGCTAGGGTGGCCGAGGTATAAACCTTCTTACCCCACCTTTCTAGAGATCTAGATTCCCTTTCCGCAGGAAGTGGATTCTTGGCCGTGGAGGCCTTAATTCCTTTAGGGCCTTGAGAAATAGTTTCAGGGTCTGCATTATGGCCTTTGTAGAGGAACTGATGAGAATTAGGTACTCTGTAATACCTATCCGCTTAACTGGTGCAGGAGGCAGAGAATCAGGATTAAGGCAACATCATCCAATACCTCCAAAACAGGAGGAATAGCCAAAGGTCTATGCTGAGGTAACCAGAGAAATTGAGTCTGAAAAGTCTTGGCCTTCCCAGTGGAAGTGCTCTCTCAAAGAGTGTAAGGTTTCCCAAAAGAAAAATCCTCAGGGGGATACAGAAGGAATAGACTGCTCTGCATCCAAGGGGAATAAGAGTGTTCTTCAGCATCAGAATGTTCTGATAAAATGGATCCCTGGTCAGAAGAAGGAGAATCCTCCTCTACCTTGTCCGGAGGGGCCTGGGAGCCTCTGATAAGAGTGATAAGGTCCTCAGCCATTTTAAGCATGTGCTATGGTGCCTGGCTGATTTGGATTTAGTGAAGGCCTTGATAGAGAAAGATGATGAAGGCCTAAATACACCATGGGTGGATGTAGATCTATCCACATTGGTAGGCTCGACATATGCAGGGGCTTGTGGTAGTCTGTGAAAGGGCCGGAACCAGCGGTCTCGGTACAGAAGACCGAGTATCGGTAGTCAGGGACTGCAAGGGCATCTCACTGAGAACCGGACCACGTGGAGCCTGTTTCAGCGTGGTGTCGGTGGAGACCGCGGTCCCTCGCTGGCGGTCCTTTTTTTGCTTTTTAGCAAACGGTAGTCGGAGGATCCGACGACATTTTATAATTAAACGCTTTACCAAAGTGCTTGATAGTGCGCTTATTGAAGGTAGCAGTAAAGCCCGAGACGCCGTGGTGTGGGGCCAAAGAAGGAATGCAA
Organism: Protopterus annectens; assembly: GCF_019279795.1. Taxonomy (NCBI): domain Eukaryota; kingdom Metazoa; phylum Chordata; order Ceratodontiformes; family Protopteridae; genus Protopterus; species Protopterus annectens. Next base: position 834,341,623 of record NC_056751.1, read on the forward strand.
AGGGAATGGAAATCCTTATGCGGTATTTGCTTCCGACAAGAAATACAATTATTAACTTTTTCTGACATCGGTCTGAGGCAAGAAAAGATTGTTCCAAAAGAACTGCTTCTGCAAAAGACTGAAGAAGATGGCGCCGGGCTGTGTCTTATATACTCTAGCCTTCCTGACGCCAGAAGAGTCAAGACTTTGGAATTCTATGTGATTACTGCAGCTGTAATGCACGATGAACATTGTGATGACTGCAACAGTAAAACATGAAGAACATCCCCATTTCTGGAAGATTGTCTCTGCCATGGATTGGTTCAGGGACCACTAGTGAGGCATCAGCCGTACTCTGCTAAGTTGGATGGCTAGGATGTTGGATTCTCCTGGAATGTGCATTGCCACTAGAGAGCAGCTGGAAGAAATTGTCCACTGCCAAAACCCTCATCGTTTCTTGATAAAGGGGGTTAAGAACCTGGTTCCTAATTGTTGAGGTGCCAAACCACTGACATGTCTGTTTGGATCGCAATAGTTCCCGGACAAAGAAAGCTGTCTAGTTCTTGCAACACTAGAACCACCGCTCTCATCTTGAGAGCACTGATATGCAACTTGGTCTCTTGGCGAGTCCATATGCCTTGAACCATCCGGCCCAGATAATGCCTTCCACCAACCCAAACTAGGAGAAGTCCAAAGCCCGTAGAATCAGGGAGGCCGAGTGTTTTGGAACAGTTAAGATCTGGTTACATGCGATCTCAGATTTAGTATCCTGTCCAATGTAAGATAAACTTCAGCCACTGTTGAGTCCAGACGTGCTCCTATAAAGTCTATGGTTTGAGCTGGATCTAGGTGAGATTTTTGCCAATTTACAGTTATGCCCAGAGTGGAAGCTAGGTGTTGGAAGTAATCCTGGACCTGAAGAAGAAGATGCCTGTTTGGGGCTGTTAGGAGACAGTTGTCCAGATAAGGAACTATCTGAAAACCTTTCAAGTCAGAGATGAGCTGCAACTACCACTAGACATTTGGTGAACACCCTGGGGGCTGTGGAGATCAAATGGAAGCGCCCAAAACTGGTAGTGACTGGTTCCCAGCCTGAATTGTAGAAAAGACCTGGAGCGTCTGTCCATCTTGATATGGTAGTACACATCCTTGAGGTCTATACAGCACATCCAATCTCCCATCTTCAGTAGAGGTAAGATGGATTGAATCATAACCATCCTGAACTTGGTGTTTCACTGACTTGTTTAGGTATGCATGATCCAATATTGGCCACAGATCCCCTGTCTTTTGGTGTACTAAAAGAAATCTGGAGTAAATGCGCAATCTAACCTGATCAGGGGACCTCTTGGATGACCCTTTTTTGTAGTAACTTCCTTACTTCTTAGGCAGCATTTTCCCTCTGACTGGCTGGAAGACAGGGGAGGTGACATTTTTGTTTAGGAATGTCAGAAAAAGGAATGGAGTGCCCTCTGGATATGATCCTTAACACTCATTTGTTGCATGCGATGGCCTCCCAGGCTTCTGGGTGTAAGGAAAATCATACCGCGACTGCTTCCAGAAGAGAGCAGTCGGGCAACTGTTTAGGACCACTGGAAAGGTTCATCTGGGGAAGTTTCCTGTGACCCTTGATTTTGTGAACGCCCTCTGCCACATGGGCAGCATCTACCATTCTGACTATATCCTCCTCTGCCTCTGGGGGGGGGCTCTCTGAGTGTCCTGGAAAGGGTCCTGCGACTTCCAAAACCACTTTTTCTTACTGCCACTCTGGTTCCTACATAAGGTCTGTTGTGGAGTAGAAAAACAGATCCAGACAGCAGACAGGGTCTTACCATCTTTCTCACTCTGGGTCAAGGTGTAAAGTATCGTAGGTCCAAACAAGGTGGAGCCATCAAAGGGGGCACTAATGAAGGACTGTTTGAAAGGCTCCGCAAAATCATAGCCTCATCCACACATGACATCTAATGACAATGCGCAAACCAGCTGCCCTTGAGGTAACCTCTGCAGCGTGAGAGATGAGCCTCATGGACTCATTAGCCAGGCAATGTAGGGTGGCAAAACTAGAGGAAACAAACTCCCACTCCTCAGAAGGTACAGACCCCAGGACTGAGCTAGAAAATTCCTTTAAGTCCCTTTTTAGCTGGGTAAAGTGAGAGGTAGTTCAACACCTGAAGAGCAAAGGTAGATGAGGCGTAGACCCTCTTATCAAATCTGTCCAGAGCCTGGGATTCTCTACTCGGGAGGTGGACAGAGCAGCTTTCCTGAGCAAGCTCCTTCTTGGTGGCTGCCGCCACAACCAAGCCATCTACCAGGATTCCTTTGGACTAAAACGGTTTGTCAGCTGGAGCGCTTAAAAGTTTATCATTATGTTGGGGGAATGGGTTCTACTGTATCCAGTTCCTTCCAAGCCCTCAACGGCACCAGCTGGATCAGCAGGTCGGCTGCGGTGGACACCCAGGTGGTAGATGGGCCACACTTGAAAGCCTCCCACAACAATGACTCCTCCGGGGAACGGTTTGCGAGGACCATCCAACTTCTGGCAAAGGATTTCAAAGATGGGAGACCTTTCCCCTTCCTCGAAATATGTATCTGTGGGTAAGGGATTCCAAGTGCCTCCTTTTACATGGTCTCTTCTGAGGGATCTCCTAGGGAGGCCACTCCGGGGATGTACTGGAAGAAGCTTGGGGATCCAGTGAGGGAACAATGTGGATGCTTTCTAGGACTGGCTGTGCTTGTGGCAGCTCAGAGGTCTCAGGCACAGTTCTAGAGTATGATGGGGGGGTTCTGTTGCAGTAAGTGCCGAGGGTCTCCTAGGAATGAAGAGGACCCTCTCTACCACCCCGAACGTGGAAGGGCTCCAAACTAGCTGGAGCTGTCTCATCGGGGCCGAAACTACTGGGGCAGACACCTCCCAGAGGGAATGGGCCTCCCACTCCAAGTGGGGAGTCGGAGCTGAGCTGTCAAAGGCTGAGGCCACGAAGGGAAGAGACGGCTCCAAGACCTTTGGCGTCAAAGTCAACCCCCCAGAACCATCCTCATTGTTACTACTCCCAGAAATGCTCAGAACCAAAGCAGCCGGAGCAGAGTAAGTTGGGGAGAATGCTGGAGGTAAAGAAGAAATCTCTATCGGCTATGACACCCGGCAGCAGGACCCAGTGGAACCGACAACACTGAAACCGAGGGGCGAATTGGAGGAGGGGCTACAGGCTGGAATGGGGGACAGCCTTGTGGATCCGGAAGTGGATGGGGCAGACATGAGCCCCATATGGATCTGTGTCTTGAGGAACTGCCTCATGAGCTTATCTACATCCCTACAGGACAGGCTTCGGGAAGACCTAGACAAAGCTGAGGAGGGGGATCTGGGAGATCTCCGTGGGGAATGGGTCGGAAATCTTTCAGAAGGCACAGGCAGAGAAGACCCTGGCACCAAAGGGCTGCCAGTATGCCACATAGCCACTGAGAAGGAATGAAACGGAGGGGAAGTGGAGGTAAGAGTGCTTGGAGCCAAACAAGACAGTTCCGAAGACATTTGTTTCTTCTCAGGAGGACTGCATGTTAGACGACCTCCTGGACTCCCAGGAATCTTTGGGCTTCTTAGCTGGGGGTTGAGCTACTGATGTGGAAGGAACCCTCGAGGTGGCAGGAGGAGGAAGCAAGCCCTTTAAAATGATCTTGCTTCTCCTATCCACCAGAGCCTGGGGGTAAAAAGCATTGCATACGTCACAAGGAGCTTCCAAATGGAGAAGCCCCAAACAGTAGATGCACTCCCAGTAGGTGTCAGATAAAGGAATCTTCCACCCACAGGAAGTGCATTTTTTGAAACCCAAAGGCTTCTGATCAGCCATAAAGAGAAAAGAAGAAAAGTGCACCAAAGAAAAATAAACTTTTTTTTTTAATTAAAGCCTAATGGATAGAATCCCGACAGCTAGAAAGGCAAGGAAGAACAGAGAAAAGGGTAGGAAGATTAAAAAATTCAAAAAACTCACCCAAAAAAACTCTCTAAGGAGAACCTCAAACAGAACTTGCTGTTAACACAAAGTGCGGCAAATGAGATCTGAGGTAATGTGGGGGGATGGGGGGAGCAGGGCATTGTGGGTAGGTAGGTAGGAGGAGCTCAAGTTTGGAATTTTGAACTGTGAGGAGGAGGCCGGTCGGTTCCGATGCGTGGAACAGAGTCCCTCAGGTTAATGAAATGAACTGGACAACATCAGATCTCTCTCTTCTGTCCTTGCATTCTGTTCCACTCCTTCAGTCCTTGCACCTTGTCACTACTCTTTCCACCTGCAAACTATAACTTTCCAGCAGTACCACCCCTAGCACTCATCACTGTTCCAGTTACTTTCTTTATTCCCTGTGCTATGTCTGATTCATTTCTAGTCTCTCCTATAATCTTCATACAAGCCCTGCCTACTGATATCCAATTTTGGCTCTCACAAGACCTCTAAAGCCTCCTTCATATTTATGTACCTTCTTCCTCCCCTATTGTTATTCCATCATCTATGTTTTCCATATAGTTGGCATAGTTTTCCTATTCCCTATCATACTTTTTTTAATATAACATAGGCAATTTATTCTTCAATGGCAGCAGACACTAAATTTGCAGATGAAGCACTGCAATGCAAAGTTATCTGCCAGCAGCAACCTCTTCATTAGTTACAGTTCTACTTAATGTGGAATTATTCAGATAACTTTAAATTCTGCAGAGATTGTGCATATTGACTGATAAAAATCCTGCATTATGAATAAGTTCAGAGCACTGATGGGTGTTCTTTCACAGCACAGTTAAGGAAGGATTTATAACTGTCCATAATTTCAGATGTTAACCTGTGTTCATGGGCTGCTTTAGTTGACCCAATAGTATTTTTTCAAGTTGTTTGTCAATTTCCTTACACTACTCATATGAAAATGTTTTGACCAGCTGTATACTTTAAGAAGTTTTTTTTTCCATCATACAGTGTGCTCCATCTTTAGCGATCGATACCAGTTTTATTGATGTCAACTTCCCTAAACTTCCCTTCCCTATCACTCAACTGACCAAAGTGCATCCCCCCTTTCTGCAGATTCCTGGAGGACCAACATGAACAGCAAGATGGCAACTAAGAAAAAACAGTGAAAAATAGAGGATGAACACCGTGACTTTAATGCATTATGCTTTTATCCAAAACTCTATGGGTCTTCCAACACGTCTAATTTGCAATGAAAAGTTATCTAATAACAAAAAATCAAATCTCAAGCATCACTTTTTAACAAAGCATGACACACTTGCAAAGAGATATCTTTCTGGAGAAGAAAGAAAAAAAGTGGTGATGGAATTAAAGCAAAAAATGCAAGTCAATATCAATATTCAGCAGCTAGATACTATCTTAAGTAATGTGACCGCAGCAAGTTTTGCTGTTTCTCAAGAGATTGCAAGGCATAGAAAACCTTTCACTGATGGAGAACATGTAAAAACAAAAATGCTTTTTTTTTACATTTGGCTGAACATCTCATCTTCTTTACTTTTGAAGTCAGAGTACTTCTTAAAAAAAATTGAAGACACCCAACTATCCACAAAAACTGTTCGAGACAGAACCATTAAGATGGGCAAGACTGACAGACCAACAGATTAATGATATAAAATAGACATCTGTTTCTTTGGCATGTGATGAGTCATGTGACATGAAGGGTGTCACACAAGTTAGCCTTCTGAGATGGTGTGTTTCCGATAAAGGTCTCAATGAAGAATTACTGGCTCTGCTTCCTCTTAAAGAACAAATTCGAGGTGAAGATATCTCTTCAGCAATGTTGGAGTTTTTGACTGTTAGGGAAGTTGACATCAATAAAACTGGTATCGATCGCTAAAGATGGAGCACACTGTATGATGGATAAAAATAAAGGCTGTTACCCTCTTCAAACAAAATATGGAACACGATTCTTTTACGTTTCATTATACTATTCATCAGGAAGAGCTAAGCGCGCGCAGACATTTCCCATCGAAGTTGCAAAGGTGAAGGATTTAGTAGTAAAAATAGTCAACTAAATAATGGCAAGAGGACTTAATCACCAACAGTTTTGTACCCTTCTCGAAGAAGAAAACAGTCAATATTCTGACCTCCTTTTGTACAATAAAGTTTGTTGGTTATCCAGAGGAGCAGTTTTGAAATGTTTTGCTTCATGCCTTGAACATATTAAGATCTTTTTAAGTGAAAAGGGACAGGAATTATCCACAGTTAAGTGATGAAGAATGGTTACAGAAATTTTACTTTGCTGCTGCTATGACATCACATTTAAACTACCTGAATCAGAAGCTACAAGGTAGAGTTAACATTGCAAATACACTTCTGGAAACTGTCCTTTCCTTCGAACTACTACTGTTTGTGGAAGACGTGAAAAGTGGAAATCTGTTTAATTTCGAATCTTTAAAAAAAACATCTGGAAACTACTGGAAGTGTCACTGATCGTTCTGGCAGCTATTGCAAAAATGCATGATTCATTTACTGATCATTTCAAAGATTTCATAGATGAAAAGGCCACTCTCTCATTCTTGACAAAACCACTTGCGGTGGATGTCAATCAAATTTTTCGCTGTTTCCAACAGCTGACAGAGCTCAGTTTGAACTACAACTAATAGACTTGAAAAGCAAAGATTTGTGGTTTTCAAAATGTGTCTTTACAAGTGGAATGAAAAAACCTGGAAAGAGAAAAAGGCGACTTTAGCCATGAATACCAAATGGACAGAACTTTCCAACTGTCAAAAACAGGACCAATTGACTTTCGAAATATGGAATAGCCTTCCACATTATCATTGTCAACTCAAAACAGTAGCATTTGGAATCTTGATGATTTTTGGGTCCATTTATTGTGAGCAGACGTTCTCCAACATGAATGCTATCAAAAGCAAACTAAGAAGTCATCTTAATGATGTAAGCCTGGAAACCTGTTTAAAATTGAAGACTTCCAACTACTCACTGAACATGAAACAACTCTGTGCGGAAATGTAGCGTCAAAAGTCCCATTAGTTTATTTTTCTTTATCTTCTGCAAGTACCTGAAGTTTTGTTTTTGGATTAAATACATATGCACCCATACTGCGTTAAGAAATCTTATCTCAAACCCCTTCTGTACCCATTGCAGCGGTTTGTAAATCTTGGGTCAAACATTTTAGGATAAAATGCCTCTTTGCCCCCAAAAGGTTGCTGACCCCTGACAAAGAATAGTTGTGTAAAATCTTACCATAACCATAGATGCCTTTCTCTTCCATGTTGCAGTATTCCAGCTCTTGGGTTTTCCTCTCCTGTTACCCGAATGTCTGGCCAGCATACAAAAACTTGCAGTCACTGCTGGGTACGTGGGACGTCTGACATTGGTTAAGGGAACATGGGCCATAAAAGTGATGCCTGCACGTACCAGACCTCAGACCTGAGCGCCCCAGTCAGACCCTAGTCCCAGGAAAACTGTAAAAGTCCAGTGCTATCCAGGGAGGAACAGTTCAAGGAAAGGATAGGAGAAGGAGGGAGGGAAGGAATACTGCAACATGGAAGAGAAGGGCACCTATGGTTATGGTACGATTTTACACAACTATTTTATGTCCTTCTATTCTCATGTTGCAGTATTCCAACTCTAGGGTGAGTGCCAAAGCTCACTGGGAAGAAGAGGATGGTGGCTTGGAACTATTTTCTATAAATCCATGGAGGATTGCCCTGGCAAATCCAGCCTTGGATTTGGAAAGGTTGTCACAATTTGTAATACTTGGTAAAGGTGTGGATCGAGATCCAGGCAGCTGCCTCTAAAATGGTGGCAGTATCCAATCCTTTAACGAAAGCTCCAGATGAAGCCATAGCCATATTAGTGTGTGCTTTAATTTTTGAAGCCCAAAGACTTAACATGGTATGCATAGCAAAAGGAAATTGCTTTGGAGATCCAGGCTGAAATTGTTTTTGCCACTGCTTTCCCCAGGGCCATAGGGTGAAAGGAGACAGACAATTGGTCTGATTTTCTGACAGATCTGGTCTTGTCTAGGTAAAACCTAAGCTGTCTATGCACATAAAGGGAATGTAAGACACTCTTCACTGTCACTCTGAAGATGAGCGAAAAAGGTGGGAAAGTGAATAGCTTGGTTTAAGGACAGCTCATTGACCACCTTGGTCCTAAGGGTTACCCTGTGTTTATGGAAGATGAGAAAAGGAGAGATGGCCATGGGGGCCTGTAAATGACACTTTTCTAGCTGATGTCAAGGCTATTAGGAGTACTGTTTTCCAAGTGCAGTGTTTAAGCAAGGCCTTAAAAGCTGGTTCAAAGGGGGCCATCATGAGCTTCTTCAAGACATAATTCAGATCTCAGGGTGGTGGGATGCATTTCCTGGGGGGCCTGAGACGCAGCACTCTCTTTAGGAATAACTTTGCAAGTAACCGAGAAGCCAAAGGGGGATCCAGAGGCAGACAAGCTGAAACAGCAGCAAGGTGGCTTTAACATTGAGGTATGCCAACCCTGTCTGCAAGAGTTCACACAGGCATGACAGTACCACAATGACATCACCCTGGAAAGGGTCCAACTGTCTCTGTAGACACCATATGGAGAATCTTTTCCACTTAGACATGCAAGACTTCCTAGTATTAGGTTTGCTGGCCTCCTGCAGGACTGTGAGCATGTCCTCATTGTAGAGGTGTCTGTAAGGGAACAGAATTCTATCACCCACAGGGTAAGGTTCAGAGATTGTAGGTGGGGTGAATAAGAGGATCCTTTATCCTGTGTAAGAAGGTCCACTCTGTGAGGTAACTTGTGGTGACTGCCTCTGGCTAAATGCAGAGGAGGAGGAACCTGTGCTGTCTTGGCCAAAAGGGAGTCACCGACAAGGTTTTAGTTTGTCCTGCTGGATTTTCAGTAGGATTTTCTGGAGAAGTGGGAAGGGGGGAAATGCATACAGAAACATCCCCCTCTAAGAGATTGAGAAGGCATCAATTGCCCTTGACAGAGAACTAGGCAGCCTGGTGCAAAAGGATGGAATTTGTCTGTTCATAGGGGAGGCAAACAGATCTAGCTGAGGTGTATTCCTTTTGTGGACTATGTCCAAGAACACATCCCTGTGGAGCATCCATTTGTGGGACTGTTACATGAACCTGCTTAGTGTGCCTGCCTGAGCATTCTGCTCTGAAGGGATATACACTGCCTGTAGTGTGACACCCTGTTTCGTGGGAAGCTCCCATACTTGGGCAGCTAGTTTACAGAGCAAGTAGGATTTTGATCCCCCCTACTTATTCACATACCAAAGAACTGTAGTGCTGTCTGTGAACAATTTTAGTGTGCCCTACTTCAGCATATGGTGGAAGGCCTTTAGGGCCAAAAGAATTGATCTCTCTCTGATATTATGATGTTCCTGTTTGACAGAGTCTGGTCAAGTGCCCTGGACTCTTAGGGGAACCCATGGCTGCTCCCCAGCCTAGATCCGAGGCATCCGTGTCCATCTCCTGCAATGGCAAGGGAGCCTGTAAGGGGTGTCCTGGGTTGCAGGTGACGTGATCCAACCGCCATTGAATCTCTTTCTTGAGGCAAGGTAGTAAGGGGATTTTATCTAGAGGATGAGAGTGCTGTGCCAAATAGACTTTAGGTACCATTGTAGCTTTCTCATGTGAAGCCTTGCCTATGGCAACATGGGAATGGTTGAGGCCATATGACCCACGAGTCTGAGGTATTACCTGGCGGTCAAGTCTGTGGCCTGAAGGACAGTGAGCAGGTACTGCCTTTAAGCTTTCCACCTTTGGGGTGGCAGAAAGACCCTCATGACATCTGTCCTTATCCTGCACCCCAGAAATATTTGGTCCTGAGAGGGGGTCAGGTTGGACTTGCGGTAATTTATCTTGAAGCCCAGTGCCTGCAGGAGTGACATTACTGTTTGTATATGGCGTTGCAGGGATTCTTTGCAGTCTGCCTGGATGACAAGGTCATCTAAGTAAGGGAAAATTTGAATCCCTTTGGTCCTGCAGGTGGCCACCACTGTTGCCAAGCACTTTGTGAAGACCCTTGGTGCTTCAGAAAGTCCAAAGGGAAAGGTACAAAAAGTACAGTTTTGTACCTACCATAAATGTAGATGTTCGAGTGTATACACTGCTGCAGTCATTATACTTGGGTTATCCTGCCGTCAAGCGGTCCCGCAGTCAGCCTGAGTTCCAAAGTCTTGGTCCGGCGTCGGTTGCTGTCGCTTCTTCCCTGACGTCAGTGCGACAGGGGAATATAAGATGCAGCAGACGCCATTTTCTTCAGTTTTTCTTGTCCCAGATGTCAGGTGCCCCCAATAAGGTAGGCAATGCAAATTGCTAATAAGACATACATATGAAAAGCAATCATAAACTTTCAGTTACCAGCAAATACTCCCCATAGGTAATAAAAGGTAGAAGACTTAGGTACGTACCCAGCAAGTAAGAGGGGAAGGAGGGAGGGTAACCTGGACTGCAGCAGTGTATACACTCGAACATCTACATTTATGGTAGGTACAAAACTGTACTATGTTCATCGTGTTACACTGCTGCAGTCATTACACTTGGGTAGAATCCCAAAGCTGAGGTAGGGTGGCTGGTTCTATAAGGCATTAGGGGTAGCTTATAAGGCCCTGCAGCACTGCAGTGGCAAAGCCAGCTCTGGATTTAGAGTAAAGAGGCAGATGGTAATGCTTGGTAAAGGTATGTACAGAACTCCAAGTTGCTGCTTCCAAAATGTCTTTGGTAGGTATTCCTCTGAGGTAGGCAGTTGAAGTGGTTGTTGCCCTGGTGGAATGAGACCTAATGCTGTTAGGTACAGTTTTCCCATGGTGTGTATAGCAGAAACGTATACAGTGTCCTATCCATTTTGAAATGGTCTGTTTTGAAATGGCTTTTCCCTGTGCTCCTGCAGCACATGCTACAAACAATTGCTCAGTTTTCCTGAAAGCTTTGGTTTTGTCCAAGTAGAAGCGTAACTGCCTGTGTATGTCCAAAGAAAGCAGAAGTCTCTCCCCTTTATTCTGTGGGTTTGGATAAAAAGTTGGCAAGTGAATAGTAGGGTTTAGGCATAAAAGTAGGGTTTGTTCTTAAAGACACCCTGTCTTGGTGGAAAATGATGAAAGGTTCCACTGCCATTAGTGTCTGTAATTCTGAAACTCTTCGTGCTGAGGTTATTGCCAAGAGCAGAGCAGTTTTCCAAGAGACATATTTTAAGTCTGCTGAGTTAGCTGGCTCAAAAGGAGGTAAAGTTAATTTTTCCAACACGAAGTTGAGGTCCCAAGTTGGAGATGGTGCTCTACGGGGCGGTCTTATGTTTTTAGCCCCTCTGAGGTACTGTTTTAGCAAAGGATTAGAAAAAATAGGTTGGTCCGTGTTATAATGAGCAGAGATGGCCGAGGCGTGGATCTTGATGGATGAAAAGGAGAGGCCTTTGTCCAGCTTCTCAGTTAAATATTATAGTATCTGAGGAATATTTGGGACAAGAGGGTCAAGGCTGTGAGCCTGGTTCCAGGCACAGAATCTCTTCCATTTATCTGAATAGGCTTTCCTGGTGCTAGGCCTTCTGGCCTCCAGAATGACATCCATAACAGCTTTGGAGAGAGGCATTGCTTGCTTGACTAAGGAATCTGCCATGCAGCCAGGTTTAAAGTCTTTAACTGGCTGTGAAGTATCTGATTGTTGTGCTGAGTCAGAAGATGTGGGATTTGTGGTAAAATCCAGGGTGGACCCTGTGCTAAGTTCTTTAAGATTGGGTACCAGTGCTGGCATGGCCAGTCTGGAGCAATCAGGATCATCCTTGGCTTTTCTTGCCTGACTTTTATGAGTACCTTTGGAAGGAGAGGTAGTGGTGGGAAAGCATATACTTGTAGGTTTTTCCAGCTGAATGAGAGGGCATCCACTTTCCATGCTTGTGGGTGGTAAGTCCTTGTGCAGAATTTCTGTAGCTGGCAGTTCATTGGGGATGCAAACAGATCTATGTCCGGGCTCCACCATTTTTGTGTTATCATTCTGAATATTTGTGGATGTAATTTCCACTCGTGCGGATCCATGATGTTTCTGCTTAAGTCGTCTGCCAGTGTGTTTTTCTCTCCTGGCAGGAATTGTGCTTGCAGATGAACTTGATAGGTTAGAGCTATGTTCATGGCTTGTCTGCAGAGGGGATAAGAATGAGTGCCCCTTTGCTTGTTTATGCACCACATAACTGTGGTGTTGTCTGTCTTTAGTAGTAGTTGTCCTGGATGCAGGAGGTCCTTGAAAGCTATAAGGGCATTTTGTACAGCTAGCATCTCTTTTTGATTGATGTGAAGATGCCTTTGTTCTGCAGGCCACTTGCCCTGAATACATTTTCCTGCCATGTGTGCTCCCCAGGCATAATCCGATGCATCTGTTGTCAGTGTTTGCCTGGCTGTGGGTTGAGTGAAAGGCTGTCCCTTGTTGAGGTGACATGCTTGAGCCCACCATCGAAACTCCTGATGAAGGCAAGGAATTAGTGGTATTACTGTTTCCAAACTTTGACAGTGTTGAGACCACACACTCTTTAGGTGCCACTGTAGTTTCCTCATATGCAGTCTGGCATATGGAATTAGTAGTATGCAAGATGCCATGTAACCCAAGGCCTGCAGAATTTTTCTTGCAGGGAGTTGGGTTTTTGTTGCCATCAATTGAAAATACTGAGTCAGTTGTCCTTGCTTGTCTGAAGTGAGATAAGCCATCTGGGCCGTTGTATTCAAGCTGGCACCCAGGAATTTGATCTCTTGTGAGGGCACAAGTTTTGACTTCTTTTCGTTTACTGTGTACCCTAGGCAACTTAATAACATTTTTTTACAAACGTCAGATGCTTTAGAAGAATGTCCTTGCTCTCTGCTTGAATCAGGCAGTCGCCCAGGTAGGGATAAATTTGAATTCCTTTCTGTCTACAAAATGCAATTACTGGTGCCAGGCACTTTGTGAAGACCCTGGGCGCAGTAGATAAGCCAAAGGGCAGTGCAGAGAATTGGTAGTGCACTGAACCAGCTATGAATCTGAGGTATCTTCTGCAGTTTTGTCTGATAGAGACATGCAGGTATGCCTCCTTGAGGTCCAAAGTTACGAGCCAAGCTTTCTTGCCCAGCATGGAAAGAAGCTGCTGTAGTGTCAACATTTTGAATTTTGGAACATCCAGGTAAGTGTTTAGAGAAGAAAGATCCAGAATTGGCCTCCATGCTTTGTCCTTTCTGGGAACCAGACAGAGTCTTGAGTAAAATCCTTGTCCTTGCTCCTGTGTTGGTACCTTTTGAATAGGTCACATGTCCATGAGTGCTGTAATTTGTCTTTGAGTCTCTGCCCATTGATTTGGTGGCAGATTTGGCATTCCTTTTAACCTTGGCAGAGTGTGAAAGTGGAACCTATAACCTTGAGATACAATGTTGAAAACCCATTTGTCTTTGGTGATCATATGCCAATTGTGACAGAAAAGTGCCAGTTTTCCTCCCAGGGGGGCTGCCAAGAGAGAACTGTTTGGCAGCTGTAGTGGGAAGTCATTGGGGCTGTTTTTTGTAAGGTTGAGGCCTGTCTTCCCCTTCTTTCTGGGTTGATGCACCCCATTGTCGAGGCCTGTAAGGACCTGGTGGTTGACCTCTTCCTCTTGGACGTCTGTATCTGCCTCTTTGAGGTCTGTCTGTAACTGGAAAGGACCAATTCTTTGTTGGCCAATTTCTGCTAAATTGAGGAGGTTGAACCTGTAAGAAATCCTTCACCGTTTGCATAGATTTTGCCTTATCCTCCATTTTCACTTTTGCCTTAACTCCAAATAAAACATCCTGCTGCAAAGGTGCATCCAATAATTTTACTTTAACATGATCTGGTAACGTCTGTTCTTTTAACCAAGCATGTCTTCTAATGACAGATCCTGTAACTGCTGCTCTACAGGAGGCCTCTAATGAATCAAAACCACATTGCAAAATATGTTTTCCCACTTGTTCAGCTGCATGCAATAAATCCTGCATTTCTTTATAATTAGGAGGATCTGTGTTTGGAAGCATTTTTTGTTTCAACTGAGACATCAGATATTGTTGATATTTTAGCATGTGAAACTGGCAATTTAAGGCCCTCATTGCTAAAGTTGCAGATGTATATACTTTCTTCACCCATCTGTCTAATGCTCTGGAATCTCTGTCAGAGGGAACTGGATTCTTTGCTGAGGAGGCCTTCACCCCTTTGGGGCCCAGAGAAATAGTTTCAGGGTCAGCAGCAGGGCTTTTATAAAGAAATTTGTGAGAGTCAGGGACTCTGTAGTATCTGTCAGGCTTAACTGGAGCAGGAGGTAGAGAATCAGGATTTAAACTGGATTCAGTATAGACATCATCCACAATGTCTAACACTGGTGGAATAGCAAGGGGTCTGTGTTGAGGTAATAAAAGGAAATCTCTGAGCCTTTTCTTGGATTCTGAATAATCCTGGCCCTCCCAATGGAAATGCTCCCTCATGGTATGCAAGGTTTCCCCAAAGGAGTAGTCCTCTGGCGGAGAGGCTGAAGGAATTGATTCCTCACCATCAGAATCCTTATTAAGGGGGTAAAGAGTATACTAGGTCTGAGGATGAATCTGAAGAGATGGATACCTGGTCGGATGAGTCAGTCTGCATCCTGTCTAGGCCTTTTATCAGGAGGGGGTTGGGACCCCCTGATCAGAGTGATTAAGTCTTCGGCCATTTTGAGCATTCGTTTCTTAGGCATGGAGGCCTGTCCTGGTGAATGTTGAATTTGTTTCTTTGTTTTAAAGGAGTTTTAGACTTAGCAGAAGATTTAATGGTTAACTGAGTAGGTCTGAAAACGGCCTCTGAAGCTACGGGTTGTTCAGCTACTCCGGATCCCTCTGAAGGGTTAGTCTCGGTAGGCTGTAAATCTGGTGCGTCCGAAGGCCCAGCCATCTCCACATGGGAGTCAGAGGCGGCTTGAGGTTCTAAAGATGCAGTCATCAGGGGCTGCAAAAGCGCCTCGCTGAAAACCGGAGAACCGTCGACTGGCCTAGAAGAGGCTTCGTCATCAGTTTTGGGCCTCAGATGCCTGTCCTTGTCTTTGCGCTTTTTGTGTATTCCGGTCGTCGGTAGTTCCGATGGCATGGTATAATTGAATTTTCTGCCAAAATAATGTCGGGCAAAATCAAACCGACGTTTAATAGTGCGCTTGTTAAACCTAGCACAAAACCGACAACCTGTGACGTCGTGGTCTGGGCCTAGGCATGGGATACAATAGGAATGGAAATCCTTATGAGGTATTTGCTTCCCACAAGAAATACAGTTATTAACTTTTACTGACATTGGTCTGAGGCAAGAAAATGTTTCCCCAACGGGGTACTTAGCTTTGTAGAAGACTTCGGTTCTGGATTAGGAATGAAAATCTCAGGAGTCGGCCAACCAGCACTTGCGAACTGCTGTTGCTTCGGGCACTGCACGGCAAGAAAGACTGAAGAAAATGGAATCGTCTGCATCTTATATACCCCTGTCGCACTGACATCAGGGAAGAAGCAACAGCAACCGACGTCGGACCACGACTTTGGAACTCAGGCCGACTGTGGGACCGTCTGATGGCAGGATAACCCAAGTGTAATGACTGCAGCAGTGTAACACGATGAACATCTGAAAATGTGAGGAGGCCACACAGAACCGCAGGCACTTCCTGTAGTTGGGCCTTATGGGGATGTGCAGGTAGGCATCCTTAATGTCCAAGGTGGCCAGGAACCCCCACGGGAAAATCAAGGGGAAGAGGGTCTGCAGAGTGAGCATTCGAATGATGGGCACATGCAGAAAAAGACTGGGTGGGAAAGATCTAGGATGAGTCTCCAGGGGCCATCTTTTCTTGGGACTAAGAAGAGTCTTGAACAGAAACCCTTTCCCTTTTCTGTCATAGAGACAGGATGAATTGTTCTCTGGGTAATAAGGCTATCTATAACCGGCTGAAATAGTGGAAGGTGTTTTTTGGAGGGCTGTGGAATGCCCCTCAAGGAAGGGGTTGTGATCCAGGTCATAAAACAACCCATCTCTATGATGGGCAAAACCCACCTGTCTGTGGTGATGTTTTTCTAAGCAGGAAGACAGTGAGAGAAAGCCTTAGGGATAAGGAAATGGAGTTGAGAGGTTGTTTCAGGAATGGAAGATACTCACAGACCACCTGCCCTGTCTTGAAACTGAAGCTTCTGGGCAGGGCTCTGGGCAGGACTGGAGGGTGTTGTCTGCTTCCTGGCAGATTTTCTGCCCCTGGAAGGAGGAGGAGAGTGTTTCCTTATGAATTGGTGTTTTGAAGGGTAGTCCCTGTGGAATTTGGGGATAGGAGAAACAAACAGGTGTTTGAGGTCTTGTAACTCCTTCCCCTTTTGTTGCAGCGTTTTGAATAACTCTGACACCTTTGCCCCAAAAAGGACCGAGTTATCAACAGGCACATTCAAAAGTTTTGCCTTAATGTCATCAGGTAGAAGCTGTAACCTTAGCCAAGAACATCTTCTCAGGAGAAAGGCAGATGCAGCAGACCTGGCAGAAGCTTCAGCTGCATCGTAACTGCACTTAATGGAGTGCTTTGTGACCTGAGAGGATAGAGATATAAGGCTGGATACCAGAGTCTTGGCAGGAGAGTCAGGGGTTTCACTCAAAAGTTTAGCGGCTTGTCCAAAAAGGGCTAGAGCATATCTGGACATGTGAGTTTGAATGCCAAGATGGATGAGGTGTAAACCTTTTTCCCAAGGCTCTCTTTGGCCTTGTTGTCTTTGCCTGTGAGGAGAAGTGCGGAGGATGGAAGGAACTTAAATGCCTTATCAGCTGACAGTGATACAGTGCCAGGGTCCGCTGCATGACACTTAACAAGGAATGTGGCTCCCTCAGGGACCTTGTAGAATCTATCAGGCCTTCGTGGTGCAGGGGGCTGGGGGGCTGGAATAACTGATGCTGCATTAAAAGCATCCATGAATGATGGAAGTACTGGGGAAATAGCTGAAGGGGCAGGGAAGTCCATCTGAAGAAGTTCATAGCATCTTTTCTGAACTTCTGATATTTCAGAGTCCCTCCATTGGAAATGTTCCCTCACCTTTGAAATGGTCTCACCAAAGGTGAGATCCTCATCTGGGGAATCTGTTTCTGCAGATTCTTCCTCAGGGGAGGCACAGCCAAGAGAAGATGGCATTTGGGAGACATAAGACAGGGAATCCTCTGAAGAAGAGTCACAGGATTCCTCAGCCGCAGGGGAAGCTAAGGGTGTAGTAGGCCTCAGAGCAATGAAGGCATTAAAAAGGCTTTGAGAAAAAGCCTGCCAATCAGGCTGGCTCTCTACTGTGGCAGAAACATGCTTCCTTTTCTCTTTCTGTTTGAGAGAAGGCCTAGCGGGTGTCAGAGCAAAGGTAGGCCTGGATTCAGTAATCTGTGAAGTAGTGGAGGGATCCGTCTGGGCTGCCAGTACAAGCTGAGGTTCCCCCTAGCAGTCTGTAGCCGACATGTGCATTACCTCAGTGGGTGTGCCTTCCTAGCTGGGTTCTGCGGCTTCCAAAGCGGTACCCAATGTACCCATATCGGCGGTGACCGATCGTTCCTCCAGGCTGTCAGCCACAGGAGGGACGTTGGATGGAGGAGGTGCAGCTACACATTCAGGCCTAGCAACCTTTGCTGTTTTCTTGGGTGGCTCGATGGGCTGACTGGACTGCCCCTCCATACATAAAGCAAAGCGCTTATTCTCAAGATAAATGTTTAACACATGCAGACAGCTGCGTAGCAATTTTGGAATGAAGGCCTGGCAGATGGAGCAGGACTTATGGTCGTGCGTAGGACCTAAACAAAAAAGGTAAAGCTCGTGGGCATCTTTATGGGGGATCTGACGACCACAACTACACTTTCCCTTCCTGGATGACATGAACTTACACACACATGCAGTGATCAAAAAAACCAAAATACCCCCAATGGGGTACTTACTTAGAATTTTTGATCCGATGGCTGGTACAGCAGGAAGAAAGTACAGTTGTGTACACTTACCATAAATGTAGATATTCGAGTATATTCACTGTTGCAGTCATCACATTTGGGTTATCCCTGCCAGGGTAGCCCTCGGCCGGCCCGAATACTAGAGACTTAGTATTTCTGCGTCTGTTGCTTGAGGACGGACGTCAGGTCGTCAGTAATATAAAGTAAGGCAGCAGACGCCATTAGTTCAGTTTTTCTTGCCCTAACCTGTCAGGAACCCCAAGTAGGAGGCCAGGTTCTGGTGGAAGAACACCACCAGTGGAAAATAAATACCAATATGTCCCTTGTAAGGAAAGGAGAACAACAAGTTAGAAAAGTAATAAAAGGAGAAAGAGAAGAAAGAGGGATGGAGGGAGGGAAACCAGGACTGCAACATTGAATACACTCGAACATGAACATTTATGGCAAGTGTACACAACTGTACTATGTTTTTCATGTTTCACTGCTGCAGTCATCACATTTGGGTTGATTCCCAAAGCTGAGGAAAAGGATGGAGGCAGTCAAGAAGACTGGTGGCTGGCTAGGATGCCCTGCAAGACTGCAGAGGCAAACCCTGCCCTGGATTTGGAGAAGACATGAAGGTGGTAATGCCTGGTGAAGGTATGAACAAGATGTCCATGTTGCAGCCTCCAGAATGTCCCTGGTGGGGCTCCTCTGAGGAAAGTTGCAGAGATGGAGGCTGCTCTGGTGGAGTGTGTTCTGACCTCCTTAGGCAGAGGTTTCCCGTGTTGCTTGTAACAGAAATAGATGCAGTGTTTGCCTGGATATGGCTTTGCCCTCTGCCCCTGCAGCAAAGCTGACTAACAACTGATCAGTCTTTCTGAATGACGTAGTCCTGTCTAGATAGAATCTGAGCTGTCTGTGCACATCTAGAGAGTGCAGTATGCTTTCCCCCTTGTTTTGTGGGTGGGTCAGGTGGGCAAATGAATGGATTGGATGAGAGCCACTCTGGACACCACTTTTGGCATGAAGGATGGGTTAGTCCTGAGGGAGACCCTGTCAGCATGGAAAATGATGAAAGGCTCTATAGCCATTAGTGCTTGCAGCTCAGATACTCTTCTTGCTGAAATGAAGGCCAGAAGCAAGGCTGTCTTCCATGAGAGAAACTTTAACTCTGCTGAAGCTGCTGGTTCAAAAGGGGGCAGGGTGAGCTTTTCCAACACAAAGGTTAGGTCCCAAGCTGGGGTAGGTGCTCTTCTGGGTGGCCTCAAGTTGCTAGACCCCCATAAGATCTGTTTGATGACAGTGTGAGAAAAGAGGTTGCTTAGTGGTGACATAAGCAGAGATAGCTGAGGCATGAATTTTAATAGAGGAAAATAATAGACCACTGTGTAGTACGTCAGCTAGGTAATCCAGGATGAAAGGTAGACAGGGCTGTGCCGTATCGGCTCCCTTAGCCTGGATCCAGGTGCAGAACCTTTGCCATTTGTCAGTATAAGACTTCCTAGTGCTATGGTGTCTGGCCTCACGTAGAACATCTAGAACCTGTTTATGGAGACTGGCCACTTGGTACAGTAGTCAGGGAATAAGCCAGCTGCAAAATTGAGGGTCGGCAATTGGGGATGCATGAATTCTCCTTTCCTCTGGGTCAGGAGTGTTGGGATCTGAGGGAGATGCCATGGTGGCAGAGGGGACAGGCTGTGCAGCAGTGGGTACCAGTGCTGGTGTAGCCAGTCTGGGGCAATCAGGATTGTCCTCGGTTTTTCTTTTGAGCAGTACCCTGGTAATGAGAGGCAGTGGAGGAAATGCATAGACTGAGAGGTTGACCCACTGGAAGGATAGAGCATCCACTTTCCAGGTTCTGCAGTGAGGCTCCCTGGTGCAGAACTTGCTGAGTTGATGGTTGAAGTGGGAAGCAAAGAGGTCGACCTTTGGGGTGCTCCATTTCTGAGTTATAAGGGTGAAGGTCCTTATGTCTAGCTGCCACTCATGTGGGTCCAGAAGATTTCTGCTTAAGTTGTCTACCAGAGAGTTTAGAGAGCCTGACAGGAATTGTGCTAACGGGTGTAGTTGCACGGCTGAGGCTGTGTGCCAAAGGGTCATGGCGAGCCTGTATAGAGAGTAGGTGCGAGTCCCTCCCTGCTTGTTGATATACCACATCACAGTGGTGTTGTCTGTTTTGATCAGTAGAGTCCCTGAGGAGAGAAGCGGTCTGAATGCTGTCACTGCGTGCTGGACAGCTAATATCTCTTTTTGGTTGATGTACAAATGTATTTGATGTGGGCTCCATTGGCTCTGTATGAACCTGCCATCCAGGTGTGCACCCCAGGCATAGTCTGATGCATCTGTGGTGAGGGTCTGGGTGGTGTGGGGTGGTGAGACGGGTAGTCCCTTTTTGTGGCAGCATGCTGCTGCCCACCAAAGAAAATCTTTCCTTAAGCAAGGTATCATTGTATAAGAGTTTCCAGGTCTTGAGAGTGTTGACACCAAAGGCTTTTAGGCACCACTGAAGTTTCCTCATATGCAGTCTGGCATATGGAATGAGTAGAATGCAAGATGCCATGAACCCCAGAGCTTGCAGGATTTTCCTTGTGGATAACTGGGGTGTGGTGGCTAGTTGAGAGAATAGGCTGTCAGATAAGTTTGCTTTTCTGGTGTAAGGAATGCCAACTGGGATGCTGTGTCCAAGCTTGCTCCCAGGAATGTAACTGGGTGGGTACTAGTTTGGATTTCTTTTCGTTGATAGTATACCCTAGGGAGGTCAGTGGGTCCTTTACAAAGGCCAGGTGCTTGAGCAGCTTTTCCTAAGTATGGGTAAATTTGAATATTTCTTTTCCTGCAAAATGCAATGGCGGTAGCCAGAGATTTTGTGAAAACTCTGGGAGCAGTAGATTAGCCAAAGGGAAGCGCAGAGAACTGAAAGTGCAGAGATCCTGCCCTAAAATGTAGTTATTTCCTGCATGATTCCCTGATTGGGTTGTGTAGGTAGGCCTCTTTTAGGTATAGGGTGGTTAGCCAAGCATCCTTGGAGAGCATAGGTAGCAGTTGCTGGAGGGTGAGCATTTTGAATTTTGGTAACACCAGGAAGGTGTTTAGAATGGCTAGATCAAGTATGGGTGCTCAGGTGCCCTCTTTTCTGGGTACCAGGAAGAGCCTGGAGTAGAAACCTTGGCCTACCTGTTCTGCAGGAACGTGCTCTATAGAGAGCAGGGAAAGGAGTTGCTTTTTGGCCTCTGCCCACTGGTTTGGAGGAAGATCTGGGGACACTTTTGGGGTAGGTAGAGTGTGGAAAAAAAATGTGTATCCCTGGGACACTATGTTGAGGACCCAGCGGTCGTTGGTAATGGTGGCCCAGCTGCTTGAGTGGAAGGAGAGTTTTCCTCCCAGGGGCAAGTGCAAGTGGGCAGTGATAGAGTGTGGAAGTGGAGAGTCATTGCAAGTTTTTACCATGAGGGATGGCTTTGCACTCCATGGTTTAGAAGTGGAGGTACTTCCATTGCTTTGATCTCTGCATTCCCTATGGCTGTTGTCGGGGGGTCTACTTCCCCGGGGTTTGGGCTGAAATTACCTGAAGGGGGCAGGAAAGGACCAGTGCTTGGAGGGGCAATGCCTACTGAACCTGGGTGGTTCGACCTGCAGGAAATCCTTAACTGTCTGCATATATTTAGCTTTTTCTTCCACCTTTTTTAAGACCTCCTCTGTCTTGGTGCCAAAAAAGTTGTCTTTGTGCAAGGATGCATCCAACAGTTTAGATCTGACATGGTCTGGCAAGGGCTGTTCCTTAAGTCAAGCATGCCTTCTAAGGACAGAACTGGTGACTGCTGCCCTGCAAGATGCTTCCAGGGCATCAAAACCACAGTGTAAGGTGTGCTTAGTTACTTGACTTGCAGAATGCATTAACTCTTGTAACTCTATTTTCTGCACAGGCAGGAAAAGATGATATTTTTGTTTGAGGAGTTCCATGGTTTGTTTGTTTGTGTCTTTTGGCTTTTCCCAGTTAGGGGTCACCACAGCGAAACTCCGGTCCGCTAATGATTGGCAGTTGATTTTTACGTACAGGCTTGCCAGGCCTGACGCACAACCTTCAACGAAGGTACGCCCATTCACGCATGTCTCCACGCAGAATGGTATGCTTCTGAAATTTTAGCATATGGAACTGACAATTTAGTGCTCTAATAGCAAGAGTAACAGAGGAGTACACTTTTTTACTCCATCTCTCTAATGCTCAAGAATCCCTATCTGAAGGGGTGGGATTCTTAGCAGAAGTTGCTTTAATTCCTTTAGGCCCTTGGTAGATAACCTCAGGGTCAGCAGTAGGATTTTTGAAAAGAAATTTGTGAGAGTCAGGGACTCTGTAATACCGGTTAGGTTTCCTGGGAGCAGGAGGGAGGGTTTCAGGAGTCAAACTAGAGTCCATGAAAACATCATCCACAACATCCAGGACAGGAGGAATGGCCAAGGGTCTGTGCTGCGGAAGATCTAAGAATTCCCTGAGTCTCTTTTTAGACTGAGGGTAGTCCTGACATTCCCACTGGAATTGCTCCCTTAAAGTATGAAGCGATGCCCCAAAGGAAAAATCTTCGGGTGGAGAGGATGAAGGAATGGAATCCTCTGCATCAGAATCCTCATAAGCAGAAAGGGGTTGCATGCCTTCATATTCAGATGCATCAGAGGTATCGGACTCCTGTTCAGATAACACATTTTCTTTTTTCGGCTTTTCCCGGTTAGGGGTTGCCACAACGGAACTCCTGTCCGCTAACGATTGGCAGTAGATTTTTACAGTGCCGAGATGCCTGCTCGAAGCCCAACCTTCAACGAAGGCATGCCCATTCACGCATGTCTTTCAAATGCCACTCGACCGTGGGGAGGACATGCAGACTCCATTCAGAAGACGCTCCAGCCGAGAATAGAATAGGAGAACCTCTTGCTGTGAGGTGACAATGCTACCACTGCGGCTTCCTGTTCAGATAACACTACTGGGGACAAATCTCTTTCTTTCAGATGGGGTAGCTTGACTTCCTCTGATCAGCATTATAAGGTCTTCCGCTATTTTAAGCATTTGGGACTGAAGCAAGGAAGCAGATGCCTGAGATAGGGTCGTCGGTTTCTTGGGTGTGGTTCGTACCCTGGGCCTTAGAAACCCGGTAGTTTTCGAAAGAACAGTAGACGCGAAAGTCGGTTTGTGTCGAGAATCGGTAGTGCAAAGTACTTCCCCGGAAGCCAGTGCCTCCTCAGCGGCTCCAGACCCATCCAAGGTAGATACAACAGCAGGATCCTTAGTCGATGAGTTTTGCGGCATACCGGACTCCGAAAGGGTCTCAGTAGCCGCCTGAGAAGCCACAGAAGCAGGCATCACGGGCTACAAAAGCCCCTCACTGAGGACCGGAGAACTGATGTCTAGCCTAATGGAAGCATTGTCGGTATGTTTGGACCTGTGCGGTCCGTCTCTGTCTTTATCCTTACGTTTTTTTTCAGAAGATCTGCTGTCGGATAGCTTACCGAAGCCATATCGGAAATCGAGGACTGTGAGCGAAAATATCTAACTACAATAAGGGCCCGACGATGTATAGTTCTGGCGTTGAACAAAGCACAAAAGCGACACAGGGGACGTTGTGGTCTGGGCCTAAGCAAATGACGCAGTAAGAAAGTCTTGGTGTGGTATTTGCTTTCCACAGGCAATACAATTGCTAACTTTTTCTGACATTGGTTAGAGCAAGAAAAAAAGGATCCCCAACAGGGTACTTAGCTTAAGAAGACTTCAACTTCAATTTGGAAAACGAAAACTCAGGTAGCAGCCGACCGGCACTCGTGCGAACTGCTTCTGCTTTGGACTCCTCGGCAAGAAAGAGTGATGTAATGGCGTTGGCTGACTTACTTTATACTACTGACGACCTGACATTAGTCCTGAAGCAACAGCAACAGACGCAGAAATACTAAGCCTCTGGTATTCAAGCAGACTTAGGGCTACCCTCGCAGGGATAACCAAAATGTATTGATTGCAACAGTGAAACACAAAGAACATACGGTAATTGTGATCCCCCCAGTCGGATCAAAAGGGATTGGTGGATGTGAATGGGGAAAAACATTTTTCAGGTCCATAGAGTTTGGTGGATCCAAAAAACAGGAAGATGTCCTTGGATCCAAGGGGGTCGGATTTGACGTTTTTGCGAGTTTCCAAGGAAGTCCTTGGTAAGTCTGGTAGAGATCTCTTCTTAAGCTCATCAGAGCCACTCGATTTTGAAAGGGTTTGAGCCCCAGAGGAAGAGGTAGGCAGCAAACCCTTAAGAATCAATTTGTTTCTTGTATCAGATATGGCACTTGGAATAAAGGAGGCACAGATTTCACATGCTGACTTTAGATGCTCAGGAACCAGGCAATAGATGCACTTCTTGTGGGCATCGGATTGAGGGATCTTGTGCCCCAAGAAGTGCATCTTTTAAAACCCAAAGATTTGTCCGACATAATTAACACACGCACGTAGGTTAACCCAAAAAAACAACTCCTAGCACTATTCAAAGACAATAAAGCCAAATACTAACAAACAATAAGTAAGTTGCAACTGATACACAAACTTTTTTTTGTTTATTATATAGGAAATACAAGAAGTGTCAAGGCACTTAAGGAAAAGATAAAGACAAACACACAAAAAACAAAACAAACACTCTACCGCTAGTGGAAACTAAGAGAAGTGATGCTAGAAATGAGAGACTATATAAGAAAGACCAGTTAAATAAAGCTACAATAGTAAACTTTGAAAATTCTAAGGAAAAAAATAGCCTCACGCTTGAGACCAAGGATCTGCGCCTTGACTGTATGGTGGCAAATGAGATCTGAGGAGTTGGGGATGGTGTGGTGCATTACAGGTAGAGGGAGGAGCTCGAGATTAGGATCCAAGTCTTGAAAATGTGGCCAAGTTGGATCCGAAAACCCATCAGTGAGGAATAATGAAAAGGGCAACATCGGATCCTAACCCTATCTGATACAATGAGACCTCTTGGATGGTCCTTTTTTCTGTAGAAGAGATATAATTTTTCTTTAGACCAGTTTTTGCTAGATGGATGGTACTTCCATGAGTGATCAATGTGTAAGAGGAGGAGTATCAAAAAAAGGGGATCATACCGCCTCTGAAAGGTATTCTTCTCACCCAAGAATCCTGAGTAATGGCTATTCATGCAAGGGAGTAGAGGAATAAATGAGCCTCTGCTGTCTCCATAGGGTAATGGTTCGGCAGTAACTGAGGGACGGCAAGGTTGCATATCAGAAAAAGGACAATAACCCTGACCTCTGGGTCTGTATCCATTAAGGAGGCTGTCTCTGTGATGCCCTCCTCTGTCAGAAGTGACTTGAAGGGTTGACATCGGGATTTTTTAAACCACAGGTATATGGACCCATTTTGGTTCCTACTTTAAGATCACTGTGGGGTCTCAAACCAGACTCCTACATCAGACAAAGTTTTCCCATCTTGTTCACATGGTGCAAACTACATGGCAAGACCTACCTTAAAATGACACTAGATGATGCCCCTCTTATATCATGGATGTGTGTGTATGTGTGTGTGTGTGTGTGTGTGTGTGTGTGTGTGTGTGTTGGGGGAGGCACCATGACTCAAAAGTGGCAAACCAAAACACATCCAACTGGGACACTGCCTTGTCGCATTGTGGTCAAGAATAGCAGAGATGACAGCCAAATCCTTATTCATTTAGATAACTGTTCTGCTCTCCACCTGGACAAAGATGGCAGGCAGACTTGCACCCAGTTGAGGGATTGTCTCTAATAGCACAAAGTATACAGAGAAGACAGGGAAACAAACCTTTACTATTCGGTATTAAAAATTTCTGAGATGGAAAGCTGCCAGTCCACAGCTATGTCCTGTAAAATGTAACAGTCCTGGAAGGGAAAAACTAGCTTTAGAAACATTACAAGACCTTAGAGTTTAGGGGATACAGCTCTGTGTGCCCAGAGCTGTAGTAATATAGTGGACATACCATAAAAAATGTACAGACTTGCATATAACATTACGAAACAATATTACAAAATCTTCATTAGCAGCAGCACCTGTGTAAAATATGCTGCATTATGCATTTATACCTGTTTGGTCTTTTACAAGGCGAAGGGCTGGACTCTGAAGAATCAGAAGAACTGGTGCTGAGAGTGCTGTCAGGGCTACTTAAAGAACAAACCCGATCAATATTTAGTGTATTTTCACAGGCTTCACAACCTGGACTGCCTTTACATCTGTCAAAAACAAAAAGATTAAATCAGTTTTAAAATACAATTAAAAATACTACTATATCTGTTCAGAAATCTGCTCAGACTGTTCTGCAGACAAGCTTGTTGTTCTGTTTTTCCTTCATCCTGTAACATGAAGGTCATGAAAAAGTACAGTTATGTATACTTAACATAAATGTAGATATTCAAGTGTATTCACTGTTGCAGTCCTGACTTGTGGTATTTCCTGCTGTGGAAGCCCTTTGCCGGCCTGACTACCACAGTGACCCCCCCTTCCTAAGGCTGGCAGATGTCCTATCCCGATGTCAGTATGCTTGGGTATAAAGGGAGCCAGCTGACACCATGACATTAGTTTTTTCCCACCTCCCAAGAAGGTAGGAGCCCCCAGAATGAACCATAAGCAAGGGTTCATGGCAGAAAATGGACCTTGCATGGAGAACACCCAGGGAGTCCTCCGGTTAGTGAAGAAGACAGGCAGACTACTACAGTAAGCAAAAGGAGAAGGAGAAATGGAAATAAGACTGCAACAGTGAATGCACTTGAATATCTACACTTATGGTAAGTGTACACAACCATACTATGTTTTTCATGTTTCACTGCTGCAGTCCTGACTTGTGGGATGATTCCCAAAGCTGAGATACGGGTGGAAGGAAGATTATTGGGAAGAGAGCATGGCAGTGGCAAATCCTGCTCTGGACTTGGAGAAGACTGATAAGGGGTAGTGCTTGGTAAACGTATGCACAGATGACCAGGTAAGCAGCTTCAAAAATGTCTTTGTTAGGGACTCCCTTTCAGGAAGGCAGCAGTGGCCTTAGTAGAATGAGTCCTGACAACTTCAGGTGGCTTTTTACTATGATAGCTGTAACTACAGGAAATACAATAAGAGATCCGATTGGAGATCATCTGTTTGGAAACTGGTTTCCCTTCAGAGCCAATGGCAAAGGAAACAAAGAGTTGGTCTGATCTCCTGAAAGATTTAGTTCTCTCAAGCTAGTAGCGGAGCTGTCTATGCACATCCAAGAAGTGAAGGATTCTCTCTCCCTGGTTCTGGGAATGGGGGAAGAAGGTGGGCAAGTGTATGGCTTGATTCAAGGATGCGTCTGTGACCACCCTGGGCATAAGGGATGGGTTAGTCCAGGATGGATACTCTGGGTGGAATAAGATAAATGGTTCCACTGCCACAACAGCTTGCAGCTCAGAGACCCTCCCAGCTGAGGTGACAGCCAGTAAAAGGGCAGTCTTTCAAGTTAAGAATTTTAATTCAGCAAAAGTTGAGCGTTCAAAGGGGGGTAGTGTCAATTTTTCCAGACCAAAGCTGAGGTCCCATGGAGGTGTGGTCGTCTCCAGGGAGGTCTGATGTGAATCACTCCCATAAGGACTTGCTTCTGCAGGAGGTGGGATACATAGGAGGAAGAATAGGGATGTAGGATGAAATGGCAATCTAAAATGGCAGAGATATTGGCTCAGTTAGGATTGAGGCCCTGCTGCTGGCACCAAATGGAGAATCTTTTCCACTTGGCTGAGTATGACTTCCTAACTCTAAGCCTTCTAACCTCATTGAGAATGTCTTGAACTTGTTTGCTTAGGGTACACTCAGATGTTGGTGGATTATTCAGGCTGAGAATCAGAGTCTGCAGGTTGGGATGCACAAATTCCCCTTGTCCTGAGTCAGAAGGTCTACTCCCTGAGTTCTACTCCCTGAGGTAACTTGTCATGTATTTTCATTGGTTAAGCTTTGTAGCAGAGGATACTGGTGCTGCCTCGGCTAGTCTGGGGCTATGAGAATGACCTTTGGGCCTTCTTCCCTGATTTTTAGGAGGACCAGAGGAAGAAGAGGTGAGGGGGGGGGGGGCATAAAGGAAAAGATGGCTCCAAAGGAAGGAGAAAGCATCTGTCCTCCAGGCTGTGGGTAGTTTGCTCCTGGAAAATAATCTTTTTAGTTCAGCATTTTCTTTGATGGCAAATATGTCTACCTGTGGGGATTCCCATTTCTGGATTACACTGAGAAATGCTTCCTGATGCAGATACTACTCATGGGGATCCATCAAGTTCCTGCTGAGATGATCTGCTTGTTTTGAGACTGTTTTGAGTACCTGAAATGTATTGTGCCATGAGGTGCAAACCGAGAGAGTGAGCTATCTCCCAGATCTGTACAGCTAGTCAACAAAAAGGGAGTGAGTGCCTCCTTGTTTATGTACCACATGACTGTGGGGTTTTCTGTTTTGAATAGTAGGACCTCTGGTTTCCATTTTTTTTGAAAGCTACTAGGCCCTTATGAACTGCCATCAGTTCCTTCCAATTTATGTGCTTGTCTCAGAGCTGAATTTCCCATCTGCCTTGGGAATGAAGGTGTTGGAAATGGGCCCCCCAGGCTGTCTCTGAAGCATCTGTGGTTAAAGTTTGGCCCTGAGGGGTGTATCTGAAGTAGAGACCCAGGTTTAAGCACATGCCTGTGTCTACCATGTAAATTCCTGCTTGAGGCAAGGGATCAGCTGAATTTCTGTCTCCAGGGACTGTAAGTGCTGGCACCACAGATTCTTGAGGTACCACTGTAGTTTCCTCATGTGCAGCCTGGCCACAGGGATCATGAGGACACAAGAAGCCATGTAGCCTAACGCTTTGAGGAATTCCCTGGCGGAGAGGGATTGTCCCTTCATAAGGTTTTGAAAGTACTGAGTCAGGAAGGAGACTTTTTCTGGAAGGAAGAATGCTTTTTGAAGGGAGAAATCCAGAAGAACCCCCAGGAAAACTATCCTTGTGGAAGGGTCTGTGTTGGACTTGCAAAGATTTAAGGTGAACCCCAAGGAGGTGAGTAGGTACTAAGTGAAGGCCAGATCCTTGAGGAGCTTTGGCCGACTAGTGGCTTGAATAAGGCAGTCGTCTAGATAGGGGTAAATCTGAATCCCTCTTGTTCTGCAGAAGGCAAGCAAAGGAGCTAAACACTTTATGAAGACCCTGGGAGCAGCAGACAAGCCAAAGGGCAGTGCAGATAATTCAAAGTGACTGGTCGTGCTCCGAAATGTAGAAAACGTCTGCAAGATTCCTCTACAGGAATGTGCAATTAAGCATCTTTTAGGTCCAGGGTGACCATCAAGGCCTGAGGGGCTACCATGGGAAGAGTCAGCATTTTGAATTTTGGTACCAGCAGGGACTGATTGAGGGTGGACAGTTCTAGAACAGGGCGTAAAGAGTCCTCCTTTCTGGGAACCAGGAATAGCCTGGAACAGCACCCCTACCCTATTTGGTGTTCTGGTACTGGTTCCACTGAGCCCTGTGAGCACAGGTTGTGAACTTGAGAAAGGGTGTATCCTCTGATTTTTGTGGAATATCCAGGTAACCTTAGTATTTTAATGGCTCTTTACAAGAGAGCCTGTAACCATTTGAGATAACATTCAAAACCCGCTTGTCTAAAGGAACGAGGGATCAGTTTTCTTTGAACAGAGACAGTCTTCCACCAATCTTTTCTGGAGAGGGTGGGGTGTGGGGAAAAGGAGGAGGAGTCACTGCTGCTCTCTGCCAGGGCCCCGTGGTCTAAAACTCCACTGCCTGGGGGCTTCCGAGAACCAATGCCGGGGCCTTCATGATTGATGTTGCCTTTAAGGCCTTTCCCTCTGGGGTTTCCTTTGTCTGCTTTTTGACTGAGATGGAAAGGAACAGTGCTTAGCAGACAAATTCCTACTAAACCTAGGAGGGTGAACTTGGAAGTCTTTGGCAGTCTGCATAGATTTAGCTTTATCTTCCATCTTTTTGAGCACACCCTCAGCTTTTGGCCCAGCGAGGAAGTCCTTACCTAGGGGAGCATCCAGAAGGTTGGATTTGACATGGTCTGGTAGGGTCTGCTCCCTATGCCAAGCATGCCTTCTAATGACACAGCCAGATGCAGCAGCTCAGCTAGAGACCTCCATAGCATCATAGCCACAGTTTAATGTGTGTGTAGCCACTTGGGAGCTGGAATGGCAAAGGTTTAACAATTCCTTGGAAATGTTCTTGTTCTCCAAGGAGGATATCTTTTGCTTCATTTGATCTAAAATAGTTTGCTGGGATTTTATCACATGAAACTGGTAGTTAAGGGCCCTCATGGCTAGGGTAGCAGAAGTGCAAACTTATTTTTTACCAAACCTATCAAGGGCTCTGCTTTCTTTGTCAGCAGGTAAAGGTTTTTTTGAAGAGCTGACTCGTGTTCCCTTGGGCCCTGGAGTGACAATCTGTGGATCAGCAGAAGGATTTTTGAAGAGGTATTTATGCTAGTTCAGCACCCTATAAAACCTGTCTGATTTTCAAGGTGCTGGAGGTAGAGTATCTGTATTCAGGGAAGAATCAATAAAAACATCCTCTACCACCTCCAATACAGGAGGAACAGCCAAAGGTTTGTGTTCCAGGAGGTCAAGGAACTCACTAACCCACTTTTTAGATTGTGGGTATTCCTGTGCCTCCCACTGGAAATGTCCCCTCATGGCATGTAGCATTTGTCCAAAGGTGATGTGTTCAGGACAAAGCTCAAGCCAGATTCTCTTCAGAATCTGAATCTTCAAAGGAAGTAAGGAAGGGTACCTCCTCAAAGGAAGACTCCTCCTGGTCAGAATCCTCATCTGAATCAGGAGGTTCAGAGAAAACTTCAGGAGTAGGATCCCTCTTCCTTTTCCTTGGGGAAAATTCCAAAGGGGGCTGCCTAGCTCTGACTAAGATAAGGTCCTCAGCTAACTTGATCAGATCTTGCTGATATCCTTGTGTATGGGAACTGGTAGGCCTAGGCATAGGACCGGAGGTAGAACTCTTCTTAGAGGCAGCTCTGGTCTTGGGCAGACGGTGAACAGTTGTCACCAGAGGACCTAACCTTGGGTCTTTCTTCCTTGTTCTCCTATGCTTAGAGAGCACACCTCTGGCGGACACCATCGAACAATGTGAAGTAGATGGCAGACTAAGATGCCTGGCTAAGATTTTGGCCCTACTCCTGATGGTCCTAAAGTTGATACGGGCATAAAAACAGCAATTTGGGACATTGTGATCGGGGCCTAAACAGGTGGCACACAATGTATTAAAGTCTCTGTGTGGGATTTGCTTACCACAGTAGTACAACTGTTAACTTTATCTGACATGGGTTAAAGCAAGAAAAAAGAGAGAGTTCCCCAACAGGGTAGTTAGCTTTTAGATGGCTACTCTCTGGTGCAGACCAAATGATGTACTGAAACACTGCTTCTGGCTCCGACGGCCAAAAAAAGACTGATTTCATGGTGTCAGCTGGCTCCCCTTATACTCAAACATACTGATGTCAGGACGTCTGCCAGCCTAAGGAGCAGGGGGACTTTTACTCTGGTAGGAGGGCTGGCCAACGGCTCCCACAGCAGGAAATCCCACAACTCAGGACTGCAACAGTGAAACATGAAGAACATGTGGTGTGAAATCCAGTATGCATGTGGTCTCAGTTTTGTTTTGTGCACATGTGGAAGTTTGATGCTAAGCGACTTTAACTGTGTTTTTGTTGCAGCCACACCTCAAAATGAACACTTTTTGATCAATAGTACCTACCTGGTTACGAAATGCAAACTATGATAATACTGAAAACCAATCTAAAAAGGAAATACACATACTACAAGTACAAAGCTCACAAAGACCACTGTTAATGTCCATCTAAGTTTGAGTATCAATTGTTCTTGGTTCCTTTCCTGCAATAGACATCTTGTATTATATGTGGAAAAATAAATTAATATTTTTATGCATCTGTAAATGGCTACATCATTAGCTATACCCACAGGCAAAAAAAAAGTTTATGCAGGTTTCAAGGAAAGTCATGGATGACCTAAGTGAAACGGCATCTATCAATAGCTTCAATTATCAGCTGACTGTCGCACTAACAGTCAAAACTGATGTCACTGTTCATGAATATCTTATACACATCAATAAGCCTCAATAAAAAACAAAGCTTTCAACATGTTAAGAGGCTGCACTACCAAAAAAACCCAGGAACAAGCTGGTATGGAAGGGCATTCTGCCCTTTACTATTTCTTCTGCTGCTGCTATAGCTGGGGCTCAAATCCCCTCTAAGAAACTGGTTAAGGGGAAGCCAGGCTTGACACCCAAAGATAAAGAATCTCACAAGAGGTCACTGGATCACACATCCTTTTCAGCTCCTTCTTTGGAGCCCTCAGCTAAGACATCAAAAAAATCTGATCTGACTACTTCAAAATCAAAATCACCCCAGATCTGATCACCTCCATTCCTATAAGATCCAGTCACTTCTCAGCTCCCTTCCCCCTTCTTGGAGAGATCTCCCTGCAGACAATAAAAACCTCCATTTTCCACATCTTCTATCAGGTCTTCCAGAAGTTTATCTGAGGCTGATACCGAGATGATGATGACAAAATTCCTTAGAGCTCAGATCCAGATGGGGGTACTCCTGGCTCTGACTCCAATCGGATCTACGAGCCGACTTTTGTCTACTTCCCCGATGGACTTGCCTCTGATCCGACCCAATGTTTCAGAGCTCTCAGATCCGAGACCCCTGGAGGTGTCCTCATTAGAGCCAAAGACAGTCTGTTCTTTGACTCCAGTCACATCCCTACATCGCCTGGCCACAAGCCTTTTGGAGCTGCAAGATTCTAGGAATTGAAGGTTGGTACCAGATCCGGAGGTGCGGGTGTGGTTAAGGGACTCCGAAGTTATCAATGCCCTCTCTGCCCTTCGGGGCTTCTGCGCTGGAAATCTTGGGTATGAATCCTTCCTTGGGTGGACTGCTTGTGGGGGTGCAGGGGCAGACAGTTCAGAAAACACAGGCTCCTTTGCCACTGACTTCAGTTTCCCCCAGTCCCCCAAATGTTCTGCCTTTGAGATAGTGGACAGGAGCCTCCTCTTTATATAAAGAAAGGACATCCCAATCCCCTCAGATCAGATCACTATACCTCCTTTGATTCTTTGCTCTGAGACTCATTCGTCCATTCCACTGGGACAGCCAGCCCGATCAAGTCTCCAGTAACCTCATCTCCTCCAATACTTACCCAGACCATTCTACTGAGGATATCCCTTGGAAGAGAACGTGTAAAAACAGTCATCTAGATTTCCCTCCGGAATCTCTCATGGAGAAGGCACCGCACCTCAGTGGCAGAGGTGGCTTGCAGAATCAGGGGCTCCTGGACTCCTCCTCGAACAAGCCTTACCAGCACTCATGAAGGAGGCCTGACTGCCCCCCCCCACCCTGGAGGTAGTCGGGGGGTATTTGTCTCTGCACCAAGGAACCTGGCTATTCATAACAAAAGATTCCTGGGTGCAATATTCATAAAAGATGGGTTCTTGTCCACTAATGCCCGGCCAGAGTATAAAAGCTTCACTTTCCGAAGGCGTACATATGGATGTTGATGACCTCAGTTAATCTGTATACGGTTAAATAAACAAACATACGCACAAGATCCTCAGACTATCTCCATGCCAGTGGCCTGAACACATAGCTTGGACAGGGAAGTAAATCCCCCCAAGGAGTGATGTAGTAAACTGGTAAAATGTGTGTGTGTGTGTGTGTGTGTGTGTGTGTGCAGGAGTAGAGAAAGGCGATAAGGAGGAAGGGACGGAATGCTTAAACAGTGATCAGTAGGACATCTACTGTTATTAAAGTTCTGACACAACTGTACTATGTCCTGGCTGAAATCACTGCTGCAGTAATCATAACAGATGGGGGATTCCCACAGCTGTAGAGAAAAAAGGGAACAGGGCTAAACAGAGGCTGTAGAATCCAGGTGTCCAGACAGAATTGTTCTAGCAAAAGACATCCTGGATCTTGAGAAGGTGTCTCACTTAGTGTTGAGTGAAAGTGTGGACAAAGGACCAAGTGGCAGCTTCTAAAATGGATGCGGTATCTAGACCTTTGTATAAGGCATCAGATATAGCCACTGCTCAAGTGGAATCTGCTTTTGGACAGGAGAGCAAAGTTTTACCATGGCATGAATAGCAGGAGGAGACTGCTTAGAAATCCAGGTTGCAATAGTTTGCTTAGAAACTGGTTGTCCCAGCTTGGAGTCCATGAAGAAGACAAAAGTACAGTTGTGTACCTACCATAAATGTAGATGTTTGAGTGTATTCACAGTTGCAGTCATTACACTTGGGTTATCCTGCTGGCAGGCTACCCGCAGTCGGCCTGAATTCCAAAGTCCTGGTCCGGCGTCGGTTGCTGTCGCCTCTTCCCTGACGTCAGTGCGCCAGGGGAATGCAAGATGCAGCAGACGCCATTTTCTTCAGTTTTTCTTGCCCCAGATGTCAGGTGCCGCCAAAAGTGTAGGCTAAAAACATTGCTTATAAAAAGCATGCACTAAAATAAACATTACCTTCATCTACAAGCAAATACACCACATAGGTTGTATAGAATAGAGAAGTACAGATAAGTCCCAGCAAAGAAAGGTGGGTGGTGGATGGGTAACCTGGACTGCAACTGTGAATACACTCAAACATCTACATTTATGGTAGGTACACAACTGTAACTATGTTCATCGTGTTTCACTATTGCAGACATTACACTTGGGTTGAATACCAAAGCTGAGGTTGGGTGGCTGGGTCTAAATAGAATTAGGAGTGGCTATGAGGCCCTGCAGAACTGCAGTGGCAAAGCCTGCTCTGGATTTAGAGTAAAGAGGTAAGGGGTAGTGCTTAGTAAAAGTGTGCACTGAAGTCCAAGTTGCAGCCTCCAAAATATCCTTGGTTGGTACTCCTCTGAGGAAGGCTGCTGCCCTGGTAGAATGTGGTCTAATGCCATTAGTCACTGATTTGCCATGTTGTGAATAGCAGAAACAAATGCAGTGTCCTATCCATTTTGAAATAGTCTGCTTTGAAATGGCCTTTCCTTGTGATCCTGAAGCATATGCCACTAAAAGTTGTTCAGTCTTTCTGAAAGCTTTAGTTTTGTCCAAGTAGAAGCGTAGCTGTCTGTGTATGTCCAAAGTATGCAGAAGTCTCTCCCCTTTATTCTGTGGGTTTGGATAAAAGGTAGGCAAATGAATGGTTTGGTTAAGAGCCACACTGGACACTACCTTAGGCATAAATGTTGGGTTTGTCCTTAGAGAAACCCTGTCCGGATGGAAGATAATAAAAGGTTCCACAGCCATTAATGTCTGTAACTCTGAGACTCTTCTTGCTGAAGTTATTGCTAGGAGCAGAGCTGTTTTCCATGATAAGAATTTTATCTCAGCTGTATTGGCTGGCTCGAAAGGAGGCAGTGTGAGTTTTTCCAAGACAAAATTGAGGTCTCATGCAGGTATTGGTGCTCTCCTTGGAGGTCTTATGTTTTTGGCCCCTCTGAGGAACTGTCTAAGCAATGGATGTGAAAAAATAGGTGGGTCTGTATTGTAATGAGCTGAAATGGCAGAGGCATGGATCTTAACTGATGAGAAGGATAGGCCTTTGTCCAGCATCTCAGTTAGGTATTGTAAAATCTGAGGAATATTTGGTACAAGCGTGTCAATTCCTTGTGCCTGGTTCCAAGCACAGAATCTCTTCCATTTTTCTGCATAAGATTTTCTAGTGCTGGGCCTCCTTGCCTCCAAAACAACATCCATAACCGCTTTAGAGAGAGGTGTATTCTGAATGGTTACACTATCCGCCATGCAGCCAGATTTAGGGTTCTGAGTTGGCTGTGCAGGATCTGATTGTTTTGTTGGGTCAGTAAATGAGGAATTTGAGGCAATGTCCAGGCTGGGCCTTGAGACAAGCTCCTTAGGATTGGGTACCAGTGTTGGCGTGGCCAATCTGGGGCAATCAGTATCATTTGTGGCTTCTCTTGTCTGGCCTTTAGGAGTACCTTGGGGAGGAGAGGCTGTGGAGGAAAGGCATATACTGTAAGGTTGTTCCAGCTGAATGACAAAGCATCCACTTTCCGTGCTTGTTTGTGATAAGTCCTTGTGCAGAATCTCTGTAGTTGGCAGTTGTGAGGGGAGGCAAATAGATCTGTGTCTGGGCATCCCCATTTCCTTGTTATCATGTTGAAGATTTGTGGATCTAGTTTCCACTCGTGAGAATCCATGAGGTTTCTCCTTAGTTCGTCTGCCAGAGCATTTGTTTTTCCTGGCAGGAATTGTGCTTGCAGGTGTACTTGGTAAGTCAATGCTGTGTTCCACAAAATCATGGCTTGTCTGCAGAGGGGGTAAGAATGTGTGCCTCCCTGCTTGTTTATGTACCACATGACTGTAGCATTGTCCGTCTTTATCAGCAGCTGTCCTGGATGAAGTAGGTTCTTGAAGGCTGTCAGGGCATTTTTTACAGCTAGCATCTCTTTTTGATTGATGTGAAGATGCCTTTGGCTTGCGGGCCATGTGCCCTGAATACATTTTCCTGCCATGTGGGCCACCCAGGCATAATCTGATGCAGCTGTTGTTGGTGTTTACCTGGCTGTGGGTAAAGTGAATGGCTGTCCCTTGTTGTGGTGACAGGCCTGTGCCCACCATCAAAACTCTTGTTGCAGGCTAGGAATGAGTGAACTTAATGATTCCAGGCTGTGGCAATGTTGAGTCCAAACACTTTAGATACCATTGTAGCTTCCTCATATGCAGTCTTGCATATGGAATTAGCAGAATGCAGGATGCCATGTAGCCCAGAGCCTGCAGAATTTTTCTTGCAGATAACTGGGTCTTTGTTGCCATGCTTTTGAAGTAAGAAGTCAGTTGCCTTTGTTTGTCTGGCGTGAGATAAGCCATCTGGGCAGTTGTATTTAAGCTTGCACCCAGGAATATTATCTCTTGAGAGGGTACTAGTTCTGATTTCTTTTTGTTTACTGTGTACCCTAGGTAAATTAGTAATCTTTTTACTAACACCAGATGCTTTAGTAGAATGTCTTTGGTTTCTGCTTGAATAAGGCAGTTATCAAAGTAGGGATATATTTGAATTCCTCTGTCTGCAAAATGCAATTACTGGTGCCAGGTGTTAGAAAAATATGTATTAATGTATATGTTTAGTGCTTATTAGAAGCTAAAAAGGTTAACACATTTCATTCCATTTTATGTACAGCTTAATTCTGTATGAAGTTATAAGATGCTTTTTCAAACTGCAGTATGCTTTCTGAAATTGCAAGATGCTCTCTGACCTAGTATTTGCTAGCACAGCAAAATTCATGTTTATGCCTTTCGGGAATTTACTGAGAAGCAGGTGATTATCTGCTAGGTCAGGAAAATGAATGAATAGAACAATACTGTCTTCTATAACGTGATTGAATATGAACAATCAGCTCTGTTCGTGTTATGAGAACATGCACAGCTGCGGAAAAGAAAAGATACATCAAACAAAGACTGCTTGAAGAAATGAACTATGATCTGTACTTGCTTTGTGCTCAAATTAGCCATAGTACCTTGAATGGTAACATTGCATAGTGAGAAGTCCTATCTAACCGGTGGTCATCAAGGCCACGTTGTTTTTCTTAGGAAGTTTTTTTGTAAACTTGATATGCCAGCAGAAAATCATGGACAAACAGCTGCTGTGAAATAATATTGAAAGAACTTGTGATTTATTACGTCAGCTTAGTAGGCAATGCCTTGTAAGAAATCTATAAGAATAGCTTCACTTCCTGATTCTAGTTAGACAAACTCTGTATTAGCACGTTTTTGTCTCCTTGCTGCAAGATTAAAGTGCCTTTACCTGAACCTGCCGTGTGTTGATCATTTTAAAGTTGTTTTTCCTTTGACAGATTGGTCCTTCGGACTGGAAACTCTCACTTCGCCTCAGGTCAGATGGGCCAGGTGGCATGAAACCGTACGGGGAAGAGACCACATCGGTTCTTCTGCTTTGAAAGACCTCCGACTGAATTGTCGTTCAAAAGAGTCCAGCCACTTTTCTGATCTGCGACTGGAGGACGAGTTAGTATACGAACCAGAGACGGTCAATCACGGAGGCTCAGGTAAGGTGAGATTTACCTTTTTTCTGTTTTAGATCTGGGACTTGATTTAAATCATCTGTCAGGAGATTTGTTTTGTACAAGTCAGGGACAGAAAGATTGCAGTCTTGTCATAGATCAGGGAAACAGAATAGTTAAGACAGTTATTCTAGATAAACTGTGAAACAGAAAATCGTGGTACCACGTGAAAATAAGAAGGGTTACGTAACATTTTTTAACAGTCAGAACAATATGGGTAATAAGTGCACAAAAAGTTCCCAAGATCCACCGCTAACCGAAGATACAAAATATATGCAATTACAGCGTGCCGACAATGTTAGATACTATACAAAATGGGTTAATAAATATGAATTTAATGGCAAATTAGAAAAATCCTCGCTTATTAAACTTGTCAAACAGCTTAAAACCGACGCAAAAGGTCAGGCAAAAAAGCAACGTCAATTGGGTATTCATCAGGCACACAGGTGGATTGAGGAAGCAAACCGTAGAGAACAAAAAAGTAATATTTCAAAAGCTATGTTTCTAGATAAAGAAGACAATAATTTGGTAATAGCATCAGCCCCTCCGCCCCCCACACCAGAATATGAAGTGAGTGGACAAGCTGGTCCACCTCCGCTATACCCGGCTGTTACCGCAAAGCCAAAATCGTATGTTAGAGACTCCATCGAGACTAGGTCTCGAACACGTAACTTAAGAGGGGATACTGAGTTATATGAAATAAACAAAAATTCACGAGCTATGAGTGAAGAAGAGATATGTCCACTCATAGAAATACCAAATCCTCAGGCAGGACAGGACTCGACTCTCCTAGTATATAGACAGTGGACACCAGAAAATATCCAGAAAGCCACAGAGGGAATTCCCCATCCAAAAGTTAATTTTAAAAAATTCTTAAAAAACTTAGAGGGGATGAGGTTAAGTTATCATTTAAATTAAAAAAAAGTAAAAAAAAAGTAATCAGACAAATCGTAGGTCTAGATTGGCACATGATCAGTGGCAACTGGAATCCCCGTGACGCAGAACATAAGCCACTCCCACATAGCAACGCAGAACTGGATAACAGAGTAAAAGGTCTAACAGACCGAATCTCTGAGAAGTAAAAGCCTAGGGCAGACTAGACTTGCATTAATCAATGCATTCAACAAAAAGGTAAAACTGTTGACAGATATTATGCTAGATTATTAGAGTGTTTTAACAACCATTGTGAAATGCAGGTACCTGAAGACCAAACACATGATTCCCCATATGAGCAGCAATTAAAAAATGCATTTTTAAATGGCAGTATTTTGCCTATAAGCAGCTTTATTACAAAGCACATGGTAGACCATCATACGAGTAGATTACAGTACTACTTGAATATGCTAGGCATGCCGAAAGGCATTTTAACAGGAAAAAGAAAGCCCAAGTATTTTCTGTAGAAGATGGAGCAGAAGTTTATGTAGTACAGTCTGGAAAAAAGGGCAAGAAAAATGCCCAGGGAAACAAACAATCTGATAAACGATCAGAAGAGTTTGAAGAGAGAAAGAAAAGGGGTGAATGTTTTAAATGCGGAAAAAGGGACATTTAGCAAGGGATTGCAAGAAAAACAAGAAGGTAGCCATGGAATATAAGGAGGGTGAGGACTGACTATATGATAGTCAAGAATCACTAGAAGGGAATAACCAAGAAAAAACAAATGCAAATGTGGTAGAGGGAGTAGAGAATGTGATAGAAGAAATAGAGGAAGTACAAGAAATCACTGATGGTGAAGAAAGTGAAATTTTGGACTTAGCATTATTGAGCCTAGAGCTCTATTTAGCAGACACAAAACCAGAAGTTACACTTCTGGTAGAGGGGAGGGAAGTTAAATTTGTGTGACTCAAGGGCTTCACGAACCCTGATACATCCTTCCAAACTACCAGAAAATTCAGAATCACTTGATTACATATTAGTGAAAGCAGCTAATGGACAGCTGTATCAGGAGTCACTCTCCCACAACATAGCAATAACTGACCCTGTTTCAGGGATGACCCAGAAAAGCAAAATTGTTGTTTCTGCAAAATGCCCAGTGAACCTTTTGGGCAGATATCTTGTGCAGATATTTGGCATAGCAGTAGTACCGACTATGCAGGGTATGGAAGCACAGCGACAAATGGATACTTTTGTGGTGCGACCGGAGGGTAAAACATTTTATTAGTACAGCTAGGACTTAGTCACGACTGGTCCAGGGGCAGTAACCGAAGAACTGATGAACGTAGCCATCAGTAAGTCCCCCTCCCTTGACACTGATGAACAGCATTTGTTGCACTGTACTCTGTATTACTGTAGCACACCAGGACCTGATAAGGAATAGGAGCAAGAACTGTTTAAAAACCATGCAAACAGATTAGTATTACGTAATCTGTACTGGGACACAGAAGGGAACAGTGTAGTTAGCTGTTCATTGCCCCAGGAATTCTTTGCACTCTATAAATCTAATCGATTACCACATGTTAGTTTAACTAAGAACAAGAATGTGAAATGGGCAGATCTTGGAGAAAAAGTCACAAAGTGGGAAAAACAAACAGAGTTAGAATTGTCAGAACAGGGTGTACAGAAGAAGTTAAATTGGATAACACAGACACACCCAGCTGTACACTTGCAGTCTAGCGAGGACAGCTGATTAGCACTCTTACTAGAAGAGGAAGAAAAAGCTTTACGGAGCATACCAGAAACTCTCTGGTCAACAGGGAAATCAGATGTAGGACTAATTCGTACAGCAAGACCAGTTACTATTATGCCAAAATCAGCATTCAGACCTCAAAAGAGACAGTATCCCTTAATAAAGGATGCAGAAGTAGGAATCAAACCTATAACAGCAGCTTTACTTAAGGAAGGAGTACTGGTAGAATCTCCCAATTCACCATGTAACACACCCTTATTTCCTGTCAGGAAAGCAAACGGAGAATGGCGTATGGTCCAAGATTTACAAGCTGTAAATGATGTAGTAATACCTAGAGCACCTACAGTGCCAGATCCACACACCCTATTGAATGATTTGAAGCCTCAACAGAAGTATTTTTCTGTGGTAGATATTAGCAATGCGTTCTTTTCGATACCGATACACCCTGACAGCCAACATTGGTTTGCATTTACATTTCAGGGGAAAAGGTATACATACACACGACTACCACAGGGGTATTGTGAAAGCCCAACAATATTTGCACAAGAGATGGCAAGCAACTTGGTGGGATTTAGCCCACCAAGAGGCAGCCAAATTTTACTTTATGTAGACAACATCCTGCTGGCAGCCCCCACCCAGCAAAAATGCAGAGAAAATACCATTTTTAGCCACTCAAGGACATAAAGTAAACAAAAACAATTTGCAGCTTTAGAAAAGGCAGGTTAAATATCTGGGATATGTAATATCCAAAAAAGGCAGAACATTAGATGAAGATAAAAAAAATAGCAATTTTACAAGCACCCAAACCGACTACCAAAAAGGAAATGATGTCCTTCCTGGGCACAACTAATTTCTGTCGGAGTTGGATTCCAAACTATGCCTTGGAGTCTGCTCCACTGACCGACTTGATATACAAGAAGCCTATGGCAGCACAAGATTTATTACAATGGACACCAGAAGCAGAATCAGCTTTCTGCAAACTGAAACAACACTTTTGTGATTTTAAGTATTATCTTCTGATATTTTGTTAAGTTTTACTGCTTTGCCGCCTACTTTTTGGCATTTTCCGGCTTGCTAAAGTTTATATCTGTAACAGTAACAGTATTTGGAACACATCTAGAGCCTGTTTACTGCATTTCCTGTGTTGCACTTAATTTAAAATTGTTTTTCTCTAAAAACTGCATTTTACCTGATTTTGGCCTAGCACTCAAGTGTGGGGTCATTTATTGCACTGTTGTGATTATTTTGCTGCTTGTGTATCTCTGCTACCTTTAAACTACAACAAATAGAAAAAAAAAATCTTGCTTTTTTCCCACTTTCTGAAAGTTAAGAAAGTTCAGTTACAGATTTGCTGTTCTGAACTGTTTGGAAGTTTCTAGAAGGCCAGTGCTTGCTTGGGCTAAAGGGAAGTCTCTGTGTTCACCATTGGGAGTGGTTAACACTGAACAGCCTGCCTGTCCCTGGAGGAGTGGTTACTACCTAGAAGCTGTAGTTTTATTGGCCATCTTGGGTCAATTCTAAACCCCTTGATCTCTCTCTCTCAAAACCAGGCGGCCTCGTGGTTTTGGCGTCTTTTCAGGCTTGCTAGTTGTTGCTGAAGCACCTACCAAGAGGAGAAAACGCTGAGAGAAGAAAAGGAGCCACTTTTGTGATTTTAAGTATTTTCTTCTGATTTTTTGTTAAGTTTTACTACTTTGCTGCCTACTTTTTGGCATTTTCCGGCTTGCTAAAGTTTATATCTGTAACAGTAACAGTACTTGGAACACATCTAGAGCCTGTTTACTGCATTTCCTGTGTTGCACTTAATTTAAAATAGTTTTTTCTCTAAAAACTGCATTTTACCGGATTTTGGCCTAGCACTCAAGTGTGGGGTCATTTATTGCACTGTTGTGATTATTTTGCTGCTTGTGTATCTCTGCTACCTTTAAACTAAAACAAAAAGAAAAAAAAAAAAAAAAATCTTGCTTTTTTCCCCACTTTCTGAAAGTTAAGAAAGTTCAGTTACAGATTTGCTGTTCTGAACTGTTTGGAAGTTTCTAGAAGGCCAGTGCTTGGTTGGGCTAAAGGGAAGTCTCTGTGTTCACCAATGGGAATGGTTAACACTGAACAGCCTGCCTGTCCCTGGAGGAGTGGTTACTACCTAGAAGCTGTAGTTTTATTGGCCATTTTGGGTCAATTCTAAACTCCTTGACCTCTCTTTTTGCGCGGTTTTGCGCACTGAGCAGCGTCGGGCAGCACCGCCTAAACAGGTTTAAACTATTCCAGGCTCCACAAAGTCTGCTCTTCACTTTTTCCCTTAGAACTGTTCAAACTCTCAAAGTAATCACTCTATTCTCTTTCTAAAGCCCTGCACTTGCTCAGCTCTTATAAGGAAACACTAACTAACTAAAGCACTACACCCTCCTTGACTTCTCATAAGTATTAAACTCCCGACTGGTCCTTCCTGATCAAATAAAATCAGTTCCCTTCCCTAATCTAATCAGTAAAAAAAAGCACAGTTCCCTATACTAATCTGGTACGTCCAAGGGTCAGTTTCAAGGTTACTCTCCAGTCCAGCTGGTGAATCTGGGAATTCTGAGGCAATGTTACAATTGCCTTATGTACACAGACAACCCTCTCCTCCTTCCAACAAACTCTAATACATGTGAGAGATGCAGTTACACAGCCAAACTGGAGGCAGAGCTCTCTCAACCCAAGACTGGCACAGTCAGTCAGGAGGAAAAGGTAACCACCCACACCACAAATCCAGTCTCACACAGACCTATTGCATCTGCATACCCAACACATAAACACACAAAACATACTGGAGGCACTAAATAAAAATCTGCCTAAACAGCAAAGACCTCTTAAGCAGATATCCAAGCAACAGCCACCCTCAACAATACCCACAAATCACATATCTCACAAAATCAGTGTCTCTCACAGTCACAGCCCATAAGGCCAAACAACACACCAAATACACTTGTTATAGGGGACTCTATTGTCCGGCATACTGACGTCCCACTCACCAGACTGAAGAAGAAGAAGGTCACTGTAAGCTGCCTGTCGGGTGCCAGGATCCGCCACATAACGCAAGCACTCAGGTCACTCCAAAGCAAGTACAAGCATGACTCCGTCATTGTCCATGCTGGTGTGAATGACCTGAGACGTACCTCCCTGGACTACATGAAAAGAGACATAGAGGAGCTCTCTGACCATGTAGCACAGGCTGGTATGTCCCTGACCTTGAGTAGCATCTTGCCCTCACCAAGAATGATGCCACAGTATAAAGACAAAATGATCAGTTTCAACAATTGACTAAAGTATTGGTGTCATTCAAAGGGGATCCAGTGTCT
Source organism: Protopterus annectens (assembly GCF_019279795.1). NCBI lineage: Eukaryota > Metazoa > Chordata > Ceratodontiformes > Protopteridae > Protopterus > Protopterus annectens. The sequence continues at coordinate 834,385,527 of NC_056751.1, forward strand.
GTCAGCCTGGGATGACATGCTCGACAAGCCACGTTGCTTCGCTAGGGACGTCTTGCACCTGTCACCCTTAGGCTTTCGTATACTGGCCAAGGCTCTTGCCACCCCCATAGTGCCTTTTTTAGGTAAGGCTCAAAGGACAAACCCACCTCCATACACAACCCAAAGATAAAAAAACTAAAGGTAATGCTACTCAATGCCAGACGTCTAAACCTCAAGATGCACACACTCGAGACTCTCCTCAGTATGGAGAAAAGTGATGTCTGTGCAGTAACAGAAACCTGGTTGGCCCCAAAACTCGGACCAAAGCACAAAAGGAGGGGGAGTATCTATATTCATCAAAGATACCTACACCTCCAGGTTAGTGGCACTGCACGAAGCATCGGAAACCATCCATGTGCAACTAACAGCTGGCAAAACTGCCTTTCAGTTTGTAGCCTGCTACAGAACACCCTCCCTATTACAGGAACCCCACTTGGCATTCCTGAGAACACTGGAGAATATGAAGGTTTCTCCAAACACTATGTTATTGGGTGACTTCAACTACCCAAACATTGACTGGGAAAACTACTCAAGCCCAAACACCCTCGCCCAACGATTCCTTGAATTTATAAACTCTAACGCAATGGAACAACTGGTCACCACTCCCACAAGAGGGAACAACATATTGGACCTGGTCATCACCAACATGGGGACTCTATGTTCCACACCACAGGTAAAATCCTCATTGGTAAGATCAGACCATAAACAAATTTCCCTGGACATCCATATCCCATCCCCACCCCCAGCCAAGGAAATCACTGTAAAGAATTTCTCCAAAGCCAACTTTGCACTTCTCAAGACTGAGGTGGAATCCTTCAAAGCCTCTAGGCCAGAGGATAATACAGCCCAATCCGCAGAATCCTTTACAAATGCATTCTATGAGCACCTGCAGGAATGCATGGATCGTGCTATCCCAAATAAAACCAAGACTTACTCCTCCAAAAACAGGAGACCGGTCTGGTGGACCCCGGCTATAAATAAGCTATACAACAGAAGGAGGAAGCTACTACATGACAGAGCAAATCCCAAAAAGGGAAGGCATCTCTGATCAGTATTAGCAAGAAACTTCGATCCCTCATAAAATCATCAAAGGCCAGTTTCGAAAGAAAAATTGCCCTAGACACTAAAGATAATCACAAGGCCTTCTTTAGTTATGTCAGAAACATGGGCGGAAACTCCCAGATATGCTCTGAATTGTTGCATAACGGTAGAAAATATACCGAACCTACAGACATAGCCAACATCCTGGCAGACAGATTCAGCGCAAACTTCTCCCCTTCCCCCAAAGGAGCAAACGCCTATCCCAACTGAATGTAACCTCCCTGACATCACAGATGCACAGGTGAAAGCTGCCCTCTCCAAAGCAAAAAACACAGCATCTATGGGACAGGACGGTGTCCCAGGCTGTGTCTTACACGAGCTCCAAGAAGAACTGAACCCTCACATTAAGTCACTGTTCAAACTTAGCCTTACTACAGGATATGTACCCAAAGAATGGCGTACAGCTACAGTGGTCCAACTCCACAAAGGTGGTGCCACAATGGACCCCGGAAACTATCGCCCCATAAGCCTGACTAGTCTGGTCTGTAAAGCTATGGAGCGTATCATCATGAAAATCATAAACAAAGACATTGAGAGCCTCCAGACACTGGACCCTACCCAATTCGGCTTTGTTAAGGGCAGATCTTGCCTCTTAAACCTAGTTGATTTCTTTGAAACAGTTACCAAAGCCATAGATGAGGGCAAGGTAGTCCACACAGCCTACCTGGACCTCACAAAAGCCTTCGACACAATACCCCACTCGGGCATCATAAATAAGCTTACCAGCTTAAATATCAACCCCTATATCACAAGATGGGTTGCAAACTGGCTCAGAGATAGAACCCACATGGTCAGAATCGCAGGTGCCATGTCCGAATCTAAACCAGTTACAAGTGGCGCTCTTGTTCGGTATATACTTCTCTGAGGTTCAGGCTAACACGGGGGGATTATGGCTGACAAAGTTCGCAGATGACTGCAAACTGGGGCCATAATCGAATCTCCAGCTGACACAAGCATCCTCCAAAAGGGTCTCACAGAGACGGATGCTTGGTGCCAGAGCCACGGCCTCAAGCTAAATGCTAAAAAGTGCATAGTCATCCCCTTTGGGAAAAACAAGGTGCCCACAAATTACTACATAGGTGGTAATCCATTAAGAACGGAAGAAGTAATTAGAGATTTGGGGACCAACGTAGATAGTAATCTCTCCTTTGATAATCACGTTGCCAAAGTGGTTAGAAAGACCTTCTATATAGCCCACCTTATCACGAAAGGGTTCGCATCTAGATCAAGAGAGGTCATTGTGCCCCTCTACTCATCACTCATCAGGCCTATAATTGAATACAATGCCCCTTTTGGGATGTACCTTACCCGACACCTGCAGCAACTGGAGAGACCCCAAAAGTACCTCACCAAAAAGATCATGGGCTACAAACAGATGTCCTATGCAGCTCGACTAAAGAAACTCCAGCTGTACTCATTTGCTTACCGCCTACTCAGAGGCGATCTACGCCTGACGTACAAAGCCATGTCAAACCCAGAATTAATGGACATGCTCCACCTCAAAAAATCCAAGTCCCTTAGAGCTACACGCTCCAGGGACCTAAACCTCGGCACAAAAATAAATAGGACATGCTGGAGGGACAGATTCATTTCCCAAAGGCTCCCCTCACTCTGGAATAGAATCCCAATTCATGTTAGACATAGCCCCTCGCTGACCCTCTTCAAGCGAAATTTGGACGCGCGGATGGGAAATCTCAAATACACCCCTGGGATCTCTCCTGTGTCCCTGCTAGACAGAGGCACAGTAAACTAATCTTAAAAGGGTACCTTCTGTGCCCTACTTTACAGAGGCACAGTAGGCTAATCTAATAGGGAGGTGGAAGCCAATACACTCTGGCTAGGCTTATAAATGCCCTAGGGCAGATAGCCTAGTATCTATCTATGAACCTATGAACTTATGATAGCATCCTCATTAGTTTTAGGATTACCAAACTATCATAAACATTTTTTCCAAACTGTAGATTGTAAGCAAGGTTACATGACATCAGTGTTAACACAGCAACATGGGGATAAGCAACGCCCCATAGCTTATTATTCATCACAGCTGGACCCAGTGGCGCGATCCCTGCCCCACTGTGTACAAGCAGTACAGGCTTCGGCCTCAGTAGTGTTGTTCCACCCTCTCACATTGAGAGTGCCTCATGCAGTCGAAATTATTTTACTGCAAGAAAAAGCATATCTTTCTCCTGCTAGACATCTTTCCTGTATGACTATACTCTTGAGCCAACCTCATATGACAATTGAACGATGTACAACTTTAAACCCGTCTACCTTGCTCCCGACCCCTGCGGATGGCACACCACACAGCTGCCTGCAGGAGATTGAGCAAAAGACACTACCTAGAAAAGATCTAACAGATGTTCCCTTGGATGATGCCGAGGTGACATATTACATGGACGGCTCATGCAGAAGGGGTCCTACAGGACAGAACCTAGTGGGGTATGCAGTAGCTTCTGATACTGAGATTTTAAAAGCAAAGTCTTTACCACACAACTTATCTGCACAAGCAGCAGAATTGATTGCCTTGACAAGGGCTTGTACCTTAGCAAAGGGTAAATGTATGAACATTTTTACTGACAGCCAGTACGCTTTTTCTACTGTACATGTTTTTGCACAACAGTGGAAAAATAGAGGAATAATAACATCTACTGGTAAACCGATTAATCATGCGCAATTTATTTTAGATTTGTTAGAATCTATTCAGTTACCTCAGAAAGTAGCTATTTGTAAATGTGTAGCTCATACCAAGCAACAGGATAGGATTTCAAAAGGTAATGCGAGAGCTGATACAGCTGCAAAACAGGCAGCTTCAACTTCAGAAGTATTTCTTTTGAGTGAGGAATTACAACCTTCTGAGATTTTAGATCTAGAAATGTTGAAAACAATGCAGACACTAACTACAAATGTAGAAAAACAGAAATGGATAAAATGAGGAGCAATTCTTGAGAAAGGGCTGTACATCTCCAAAGAAGGAAAACCAATTTTGCCGTCTAACTTGTTTAGATATGCAGCTTTGTTGAGCCATGGGCAGTGCCATGTCTCAACAGGGGGGATGGTACAGTTAGTGAACCGAGTGTTCACTGCATATGGATTTACAAACTACACAAAACATTTTTGTGCAGCATGCCATGTTTGTAACAAGCATCATGCACAAGGGGCACTGAAGCCTAAAGCAAGGGAGTTTCCCAACACCACTGTACCCGTTCCATACTATCTGTATGGATTTCATAGAACTAAACAAATGTGAAAATAAGAAATATTGTGTTGTCATTATAGATATGTTTTCCAAATGGGTGGAAGCTTTTCCAACCAAAAATCCAGATGCAGCTACTGTTGCAAAAGTCCTTGTTAAAGAAATTATTTCTAGATTTGGCATACCGGAAAAGATCTACAGTGACAATGGCACACACTTTGTAAATCAAACCATACAACAGTTGAGCCGATATTTCGGAATTTCCTTAAAGAACCATTGTGCATACCACCCCCAATCCGCAGGATTAGTAGAGAGGCATAATGGGGTTTTGAAAAACAAACTTAGGAAATTGATTAGTGAGACACAGAAGAACTGGGTCACTGCCTGCCTCTGGCATTGTTGAGCATGAGAACTGTTCCAAATGCAAAAGGGTTAACTCCTTTTGAAATACTGCTTGGGAGGGCATATTATATACCTCAGTGGAAACCTCTCATGCCTGCAGACCAGGAGGCTGACAGTTCACTTGCAGAATACGAGACGACTTTTAAGTAATAAACAACTTTTGCAGTTAAATTCTGTTTCAGATAAAGAACAAACCAGACCATCGGAAGCAGCAGTAGTCCCAGGCAAGTGGGTCTGGGTGAAAGTTATCAAGAAGAAGAATTGGACCACACCGAAGTGGGAAGGGCCGTACCAAGTGTTACTGTCAACACCCACTGCAGTCAGGATCGAAGAGCGAGCGTCCTGGATTCATCTGGCACACTGTATATTGGTTAAAAACTTTGAACTGGACAAAAAACTTGTTACTGTTACACAAGAACAAAATGACCAGATACGGAGCAAATAGAAATGCTGAACAACCTCAGAAGTATTGCATGATCATTCTGTTGGCCATACTGATAACATTAATCCTTTTGTTGTGGCCTTTCCTTTTTCCAGCCACATGAGCTGAACTGAATAAACGTGAATCACTCATAGACTGGCATCCGAACTTTAACACTTACCAAGCAATTAAATATGTGTATGCTGAAACTTTTAATGTTTGGAATTGCTGGATCTGCACAGCTATACCAACAGCAGACGGGGGATTATTAATAACTGCTGTCCCCCTAGGGGTCAATGAGATCTGGGAAAATTTGCTTTTTGATACTACAACTGTAAAATCACAAGACAAAATAGCATTGTACCTGCCTGTTACACAAAAGGGAATTGTATGTTTTTACAAAAATGATACTGTTCAGGTAGGTTGGAGTAATTGTAATGTGACTGTTCCTTACAAATGTTATACCACAGCCAATAATGCAGGTTATATCTGTGATGCAAACTATGACTCATATCTTGAGTCAATACATAAAACTATTGATGAGATACAACGTAATCCTGTTCTTTTAAAACAACTATTATTGATAAGAAAATATTTCATGCAGGGCAATTGTATATTAATACTAAAGTAGAGAATTATTTTGTTTGTGGGGAAAAAGGCATACAAATGGTTACCTGAGAACTGGTCCGGCAGTTGTTTTTTGGGTTACCTGGTTCCGGCCATACGACACACTGCAGGCTTGCCTCAGGGAAAAATTCGAAATGTCAGAGAGGTCACCAAGAAAACTGAAAATCCAGTGGGACGAATCGAAGCAGGCTGGAGAAACCATAATTCCGTGAAAAACAAAGATAAACTGACACACATGGACTTGAGTGACACTATTATATCATGGGCAGGTATAGCCCCTGCATATGGCGCAGTGAAATCGATTTGGGAGCTGAAAACTGTCCAAACTTCTCGAAGTAATGAGTAATGCAACTTTTTCCGCTCTCGAATTAATGACTGATGAACTGAATGCTATGAGAACTGTGGTGCTTCAAAACCGCATGGCTCTCGACTTCACCCTAGCGGCAAAAGGTGGTACGTGCGCTTTAATAAAAGAGGAGTGCTGTTCATATATTCCTGACAACCAGCATGAGATAAACGACCATCTTGAGGTGATTCAGCAAGTGTCGGCCATGACCAAACCAGGCCCAAACCCACTGACGGACTTTTTCCAGAATTTGTTTGGGGGGTGGGGTAGCATCCTAATGAACATCCTGATTGCCATTTGTGTGGGATTACTTCTATTGGGAGTGTGTATTTGTTGTGGTATTCCCTGCATGAAAAGATTAATCAAAAATTTTATAGACATGTCAGTTTCTGAGACTTTGTATCAAAGTACTGAAATTGAAGAGCTGTTGAAAAATGAAACACTTTCATAAGTTTAAACTTAATGACTCTCTTAACTGCAAATTCTGAATGGAAATAGGTTAGGAGAAGAAACAACTGTTTATGCTTTTGAAAATAGAATAAAAAGTATTAACAGGGGAGAAATGTTAGAAAAATATGTATTAATGTATATAAATTCTGAACGGAAAGAGGTTAGGAGAAGCAACTGTTTATGCTTTTGAAAATAGAATAAAAAGTATTAACAGGGGAGAAATGTTAGAAAAATATGTATTGATGTATATGTTTAGTGCTTATTAGAAGCTAAAAAGGTTAACACATTTCATTCTATTTTATGTACAGCTTAATTCTGTATGAAGTTATAAGATGCTTTTTCAAACTGCAGTATGCTTTCTGAAATTGCAAGATGCTCTCTGACCTAGTATTTGCTAGCACAGCAAAATTCATGTTTATGCCTTTTGGAAATTTACTGAGAAGCAGGTGATTATCTGCTAGGTCAGGAAAATGAATGAATAGAACAATACGGTTTTCTATAACGTGACAGAATATGAACAATCAGCTCTGTTCGTGTTATGAGAACATGCACAGCTGCAGAAAAGAAAAGATACATCAAACAAAGACTGCTTGAAGAAATGAACTATGATCTGTACTTGCTTTGTGCTCAAATTAGCCATAATACCTTGAATGGTAACACTGCATAGTGAGAAGTCATATCTAACCGGTGGTCATCAAGGCCACGTTGTTTTTCTTAGGAAGTTTTTTTGTAAACTTGATATGCCAGCAGAAAATCATGGACAAACAGCTGCTGTGAAATAATATTGAAAGAACTTGTGATTTATTACATCAGCTTAGTAGGCAATGCCTTGTATAGCTTCACTTCCTGATTCTAGTTAGACAAACTCTGTATTAGCAGGTTTTTGTCTCCTTGCTGCAAGATTAAAGTGCCTTAACCTGAACCTGCCGTGTGTTGATCATTTTAAAGTTGTTTTTCCTTTGACACCAGGCATTTTGTGAAGACCCTGGGCGCAGTAGATAAGACAAAGGGCAGTGCAGAGAATTGGTAGTGCATTGAGCCAGCTATGAATCTGAGATATCTTCTGTAAGATTGTCTGATTGGGACATGCAGGTATGCCTCTTTGAGGTCCAAAGTTACAAGCCAAGCCTTCTTGCCCAGCATGGGCAGAAGCTGCTGCAGAGTCAACATTTTGAATTTTGGAACATCCAGAAAAGTATTTAGAATAGACAGGTCCAGAATTGGTCTCCGGGCTTTGTCCTTTCTTGGTACTAAGAAAAGTCTTCAGCAAAATCCTTGTCCCTGCTCTTGTTGTGGTACTGGCTGAATAGCCCTCATGTCCATGAGAGATGAAACTTGTTTTTGTGCCTCTGCCCATTGATTGTTTGGCAGGTCTTGCACAGACCTCTCAACTGTCCCGAATTCCTCGGTTTTTACTGAGTTTTGGGGTTCAAATAATGGGGTGCCACGATTCCCGAGTGGCACCCCCAGCACCACCAGCGGAATGCTCCAATTTCGGCTCTGGTTCAAATGCTTTTACAAGCGGGAGTTACCAGAGCGGAATTTTATTTGGATGAAGCTTGGGGAAGAAGAGCTCTCTTCACGCTGTGTGCAGAGTGGCATATCTTTCTTCAACTGGTTAACAGCAGCAGGCAATGGCATAAAGAAAATTAATCTCCACCACCAAGACAAGTTTGGACCAGTTTGTTCAAATGACCAGTACCAAGAGGTACTCTCTATCAGGTTCAGACAATTTAGTGCTTTTACTTAACGGCTGTTGGCTGCTTTTACTGACTGTATAACAACCGCGTAGAGAGTAGAAAACTGTGGTTAACTTTTACATGAACATCTAAACCCTTGTGCTTTCTTCCTTTAACATAATGTTTATTTATGGTTTGGTGTGTGTTAACAGCTGCTATTTTTATTTGTGATTACCATGTAGTGCTGCAGAGAAAGCAGAGAAACTTGTGCTTTCTTCTTTTAACATTAGCGGGCTGCTTTTGTTTATGTGATTACTGTGTTTGGCTGCAAAGAAACTTTTGTGGGTTAACGGCTGCAGGCAGGAGAGAGCTTACATATTAAACAGAAGTATTTGATTACTGTGTGAGCTTTGCTTATTTAACAGGCAGTTGCTTTTATTTTTGTGATAACTAATGGCTTTCGCTTTTATTTATGTGATTACAACCGTCTGTGTAAAGGTTGCTTTTACATTAACTGCTACAGAGAAACTTGTGCTTTTTACTGTGTATTGCAGGCAGGTTACATTTATTTAAATTACTGTGTGAGGCACTGTGTTCTTTATTTAACAGCTGAATGAGATTTACGTATTTAATGGCTGGAGGCAGGAGAATGAGCTTTACATATTAAACAAACAGCATTATATTACTGTGTGTGAGCTTTACTTAACAGCTGCTTTTATTTATACTGTGTAAGGGCTGCAGAGAAACTTGTGTTTTGTTTTATGTATAGCTGCAGAGAAACTTGTTTTGTTTTGTCTACAGCTGCTTTGTGTACAGTTGCAGACAAACCTGCTGCAGAAAAGCTTGTGCTTCATTTTGTGTATGGCTGCAGAGGAACGTGTGTGTGTGTAAATGTCCTAGTTTTAACTGGAATGTTTGGCTCATACTTTTGGTCTGTTAGTCTTAAAATTTGTGGTTTTCTGACCGTGAGAACTGAATTCACTAAATGATAGCCATTTAAGTTTCAGTCTTCCTATCTTTCAGGAAATGCATGGCATTGGTAACAAAACATTTTATTCTAGCAACTTGTCTAAATTATATAAGCAGTGTTTAAAATATGTGCCTGGTTTTGGGCTTTGCCCCAAATAAACTTTGGCTTTCCAGATTTCTTGTGCTGCATAGTTCTACAGGGGGAGAGGGAGAGAAGTTTAGTGCTGCTTATGCCAACTCGTTTTGTTAGTAGTGCAACAGGTAGAGTACTTGCTATTTGATATAGCAGGCTGTGAGTTATATTCCCACAGTATGTAGATGGATCGCTGATAGCGTACTGTATTGTACTTTTTTTTGGGGTGGATAGTGTAGTCCTGAGAATGTCCTCTTTGGAGGTACCTAATAAATATGAACCTGTTATCAGTTTGCCATCCACCAGTATTACTAGCTTATTTTATGTAACATAGGCCATTTATTCCTCAAGGGCAACAAGCACTTTATTTGTAGATGAAACAACGAAATATTAAGTTGTTTGCTAGCAGCAACCTGTTTATTAGTTGCAGATCTCTTTAATGTGAATTATTTAGTTGACTTTACTTCTGCAGAGATTGTGCATATTTACTGATACTGGTGGACTGTAGAAGTTTGAGTAGACTTTTATGATGGAAATGTTCTAAATTGGGCAGTTTTGTCATTATTGGTTTATGCGTTTTGTTTCATTCCTTACACATGTATGTTTTTGTGTGCAAGAGGCCTGTGATTTGAAAACAGCCCAAAGGTAATCTCTATCCACCACTGGCCAGATGCATTTTCATTGGATGTGGGTTTCAATGCTCTTTCAATGAATGAGTTTCAAGGGCAGAGAAGGTTTAATGCTAAGTCTGTTTTCATTGTGCAACTGTATTTTATCACGTGTATTAGTGTTTGTGCTATAAAATGTAAAATAAAATCCAGATGGTAATTGTAGGAGTAAAGCAATATGCACCTTACAGTGTTTATGGTAAATTGGGCGAAATAGCTAAGTAATGGGATATTGGAATCGCTGCAGGGGGATTCTGGGGCCATATTCTGATTGCCTGTTCTTCAGATCGCACTTGAAATTTGGTGTCCCATAATTCCACGGTTACATAATTATGTATGCAAATGTTATGTTAATCAGCGTACAGATTTGTACCCATTTTCCATGGGCCTTTGTCCAGATTTTTGATGTTTCGAGGTTGAGAGGTATGGTCTTGCATACCTTTTGCCTTTGGAAGGGTGTGAAAGTGGAACCTGTAGCCCTGAGATACTATATTTAAGACCCATTTGTCCTGAGTGATCATGTGCCAATTTTGTGAAAAAAGTGCTAGCTTTCCCCCTAAGGGTGCTGCCAAAAGATAAGTGCTTGGCATTGGCAGAGGGAAGTCACTGGGACTGTTTCCTATATGGCTGTGATTCGTCTTCTCTGCTTTTGGAGGTAGAAGCACCCCACTGTTTGGCCTGTATGAGCCCTGGGGCTGTTATCTGCCTCTAGGGCATCTGTATCTGCCTCTTTGTGGCCTGTCTGACACGGGAAAGGACCAATTCTTAGAAGGCCAGTTCCTGCTAAATCTGGGTGGCTGTACCTGTCCTTTACTGTCTGCATAGATTTAGCTTTATCCTCCATTTTCTTCAACACCTCTTCTGCCTTAACACCAAACAAAGTATCATGCTGTAATGGAGCATGCAATAATTTTGCTTTAACATGATCAGGCAGATACTGTTCCTTTAACCAAGCATGCCTTCTAATGACAGAGCCTGTAACAGCGGCCCTGCAAGAGGCCTCCAGTGAATCAAAACCACATTGCAAAGTATGCTTTCCCACTTGTTCAGCTGCATGCAATAAATCCTGCATTTCCTTGTTCTCAGAACATTCAGAATTTGTCAACATTTTCTGTTTTAGCAGTGACATTAAGTATTGCTGATATTTAAGCATATGAAACTGACAATTTAAAGCCCTTACAGCCAAGGTAGCAGAAGTGTAAACTTTTTCCCCCATCTGTCCAGTGCCCTTGAATCCCTATCTGAGGGGACAGGGTTTTTTGCAGTAGAGGCCTTGACCCCTTTGGGACCCTGAGATATAGTTTCTGGGTCGGCAGCAGGGTTTTTATATAGAAATTTATGAGAATCTGGAACCCTGTAGTATCTGTCTGGCTTAACAGGTGCAGGAGGTAAAGAGTCAGGAGACAGTCCAGACTCTGAAAATACATCATCTACAATGTCTGGAACAGCAAGAGGTCTGTGCTGAGGTAACTGAAGAAAGTCTCTGAGCCTTTTCTTGGATTCTGAGTAATCTTGGCTCTCCCAGTGGAAATGCTCCCTCATGGTATGCGCGGTTTCCCCAAAGGAATAATCCTCAAGAGGAGAAGCTGAAGGAATAGATTCTTCAGCATCAGAATCCTCATAGGGAGGAAGCGAATATCCCTGTTCTGAAGAGGAGTCAGAGGAAATGGAAACCTGATCAGAGGAATCATATTCAGTGTCTTGCCTAGGCCTCTTATCAGGAAGGGGGATGGGAACCCCCTGATCAAAGTAATTAGGTCTTCGGCCATTTTGAGCATCTGTTTCTTAGGCATTGAAGTCTGTCCTGGAGAATGCTGTACTTGTTTCCTTGTCTTTAAAGCTGTTTTAGTCTTTGTCTTGGATGCTGAAGTTGGCTTGATATAAAGCTGTGTAGGTCTGAAAACACCCTCAGAAGCAGATGCCTGCTCAGCGGCTCCGGACCCATCTGAGGGATTAGTTTCCAAAGGCCCAATACCTTGAGAATCCAGAGGCCTAGTTGTCTCCACGTGGAAGTCGGAGGCAGCCTGTGGCTCTGAGGTAGCGGGTGTCAGGGGCTGCGAAAGCACCTCACTGAGAACCGGCGATTGGCCTACAAGAGGCTTCGTCGTCAGTTTTGGATCTCGGATGCCTGTCCTTTTCTTTTTCCTTGTGCTTTTTATGAACTCCGGTTGTTGGCTGTTCCGACAGCATTATATAGTTAAACCTTCGGCCAAAGTAATGAAATGCAAAATCGTACCGACGCTTAATAGTGCGTTGGTTAAATCTGGCACAAAACCGACAACTAGCAACGTCGTGGTCAGGGCCTAGGCAAGGAATACAGTAAGAATGAAAGTCCTTATGAGGTATTTGCTTCCCACAAGAAATACAACTGTTAACTTTTTCTGACATCGGTCTGGAGCAAGAAAAAAGTTTCCCCAATGGGGTACTTAGCTTTATTGAAGACTTCGGATCTGAAATTCAATTTCGAAAATCTCAGGAGTCGGCCGTCCAGCACTTGCGAACTGCTTTTGCTTCAGGCACCGCGCGGCAAGAAAGACTGGAGAAAATGGCGTCGGCTGCATCTTGTATACCCCTGGCGCACTGATGTCAGGGAAGAGGCGACAGCAACCGACGCCGGACCAGGACTTTGGAATTCAGGCCGACTGCGGGTAGCCTACCAGCAGGATAACCCAAGTGTAATGACTGCAACAGTGAAACACGATGAACATCAGCTGATTTGCTTTCCTGATATTAGTTTTATCCAGGTAAAACCTCAACTGCCTGTGAATGTCAAGAGAGAGGGGGGAAAGTAAGTCTTTCCAACACAAAGTTAAGGTCCCATGCTGGAGTAATGGGGTTCCTTGGAGGTTTAAGGAGCTGAACTCCTCTCAGGAAGTTTGATCTCTGCACTGGATGTGAGCAGATGCTCCAAAGGTAAGTATGCACTGATAGCAGGCAAGCTGGGTTTAACAGAACAGGCATAACCAGAATGTATTGGCTCAAAGAGGTATTAAAGTACCATGGGAATGCCTGACAAAAGGAGTTGCATTTGGTGTTTAAGACAATGAGTGGAGAATCCTTTCCATTTGGCTGTGCATGACATTCTGGTATTGTGTTTCCTGGCTTCCTCTAGAACCCAAACCACTTCTTCACAGAAATCATGTCTTTTAGGAATTAGAATCCTATCATCCAGAGTGTGAGAATGGGGAAGTCAAATCAGGATGGAGGAGGGGCCTTTTCTGTTGAGTGATGAGGTCTGGTTGTAGAGGCAGTCTCCAGAAATTTCCCTTTGACAGGTGAAACAGAAAGGAGAACCACTCCTGTTTTGGAAACTCCTGCTGGATCTTGAGCAGGAGTCTTGGAAGTAGAGGCAGAGGAGGGTATGTACAGAAGTACTTCCTTGTCCACTAGAAGAAGGCATCTGTTTTCCAGGCTAGTAGAGATGGGTTCCTGGTGCAGAAAAGAGCAAGTCAGTGATGTTTTGGATAGAGTGAAAAGATCTGTGGTGTCCCCCACCAAAGGGTGATAGCTATCAAGATCTTAGCGCTCCAAGACCATTTGTGATGGTCCTCCATGTCCCTGCATAAAGTCTGCCACCACATTCTCTTGAGAGGGAATACAAATTACAGTGACTAAGATTCAGGAATAAAGCAAAATTGATAGGCCTTCTGTGCCAGTCTGCACAGGAGGTAGGCAACGTTTGCCTCCCTGTGGTGTTATTTGTGTACACCAGCAGAGCACCTGGCTTCTAGAGATGTGAAAAGGTCTGCAAGGCCTGTAGAAGTACCCTCATTTCGTTTAGGTTAATGTGTTCTTTAATTAGGTGGGCAGGCCACTCCTCCTGAACTTTGTGGGCTCCTTCCAAGTCCCCCCATGCCCTGTCCGATGCATCTATGAACAGGACTTGGTTGTGAGTGTAGCTGAAAAAAACAGAAGCCCTGGGTTGAGAGTGACCTGAATGCACCACCAACACAGTTACTTCTTGATGGAGGGCAAAAGAGGGATGAGGGCATCGAAAGGGTGTGAGTGTTGGGACCACACCTACTTTAGACACCAATGTATTTTTTTCATTTCCAGTCTGGGGAGAGGAAGCATAGGAATTGTTGCAGCCATAAACCCCACAGCCTTGAAGCTCTCCCTTGCAGTGCAGTGAGTCTCGAGGGGGAGTGTTCTGAAGCAGTTAGTTAGGGTGGAGACTTTCTCCTGAGGGGTAAAGTTATGCATAGTGGAGGTGTTTAGTCTGCATTCCACAAAGGTCAAGTCCTAGGTAGGACTGAGCTAAGATTTTCTGAAATTGATGGCGAACCCCAAAAGAGTCAGGAGACGTACAGTGTAACGAAGACGCCTGAGGAGAATGTCCCTGGAAAGTGTCTGGATTAGGTGGTCATCCAGGTGAGAGAAGATTTGTATGTCTGGAGTGTGACAAAGGGCCACCACAGGAGCCAAACACTTTGTGAAACCCATGGAGCTGTCGTGAGACCATAGGGCAAAGCAGTAAACTGAAAATGCGATAATCCAGTAAAGAATCAGAGAAATTTTCTGCAGGAAGGGTGAAAGGGAATGTATATCCTTTAGGTCTAGGAATACCAGGAAAACACGAGGAAAAATGAAAGGTGGAAGTGTGTGCAAAGAAAGCATTTTGAAGGTGGGTACTTTTAGGAAGGTGCTTAGTTGAGAGAGGTCCAGAAGGGGTCTCCAGTGGCCCTCCTTCCTTGGGACAACAAAGATTCTTGAATAGAAATATTTTCCTAAGAAGGTTAAGGGGACCTCCTCTATGGTTCCCTGAGCTAGCAAGTCTTGAATGATTGGGTCCAGGAGGTGAATCTGAAGAGGAAGGAGCATGACCTCCAGAGGGAATGCTTTCCCATAGTATATCCCTCCTTGATAAGGTTCAGGACCTATTTGTCCGAGGTCACCGATTCCCAGAATGGGAGAGAGAGATAAAGTCTTTCTGAGAGAGGGGTGGAAGGGCTGGAGGTGGGGCGGGACAGGAAATGAGGATAGTCATAGGGGCCTGCCACCAAACTGAGGTCTCCCTAAAGGAGTATCTCTCTCAGATTCATCTTGGAATCGTTTCCTAGCTGTTTTCCTTTGCTTATGAGAAGGTCTTGAGTATCTCTTAAGAAAGGAAGTAGACTTTGCAGGATAATTCCTATGGTACCCAGGAGCAGTGGAAAGAAGAATCTGATTTTCATGTTTTACATTGTACCTGTAATGCTTTGAAAAGACCAGCAGCTTGTGAGACAACTAGATGGTTACTATCCAGAGGAGTTTTTAAAATTTAGACGAAGTCTTCAAAAATAGGCTGACCTCACAGCCAGGCATACCTCTTGATGACTGAGCCAGTACAGGTTACCCTGGAAGCAAAATCCACAGCATTATAGCTACATTTAATACTGTATCTGGCTATTTGGGAAGCCTGGGCCACCAGAGTTTGCATATGCTGTTTAGATTCTGGAGTGTGAGGCTCCGTGATGGCTTTTCTCAAGGACTAAAGCACAAACAATAAGTATTTAGTCATTTAAGTTTGGTAGTTAATAGCTCTGAAAGCCAGTGTGGAGGACGTGTACACTTTTTTACCCTACCTATCCACTGCTCAACTGTCTCCATCAGAGGAAAGGACATTAGGAACTCCGTAGAACCTGCCTGACCTCTTGGGTGCTGGAGGTTGAGAATCAGGTGTGGAGGCATTAGCTTAGAATGCATCCAGGTAAGTCAGTGGCACAGGTGGAACTAGAGGTGGTGCAGCAGTGCCCATCTCTATAAGGTTATACCATCTCTTTTGCACTTCTAACACCTGTTAAGACTGCCAGTCAAAATGCTTCATCATGATTTGCAATGTTTCTCCAAAAGAATCCTCTTCTAGAGGGTGAGTCAGGAAAGAGGAGTCTCCCTCATCAGAGGACAACTGTATTTGAGAAGAGTGGTCCAAAGAATGGTCTGAATCTGCCTCTAGTTCTTCCTCAGAGGATGAGGAATCTAAAGCTCATTTCTGTGGTGCAACCTATGCAGGCTGGGTCACAAAGGATGGAGGCTTCAGAGACATAATGGCTTTAAATAGCCCCTGAGAAGAACCAATCCATTCTTTTTCCCCAGAAGCTGAAGGGGACATTGTATTTTTTTTAAGGTTTTGTTTTAATTTTTGGGGGTGACATCCACCTGCACCAACTTAGAAGTTTCAGAACCTTGGCACATTTCCTGGAACCTCTTCCTGTGCTAGGATCTGAGGGACTCTGCATGAGCCCTCTGAAAAAAATAAAGCACGACTCTGAGGATCTGGTCTACTAGGCTCAAGAGTCGTGCTATCCTCTGGCAGGGGGTGCAGTAGCTGGTTCTTTTTTTCAATAATAAATATTTATTGTTTTATCATTTTCAATACAAACTTAAAACAAAAGCAGAGTTAAAGATAAATACCAAATAATGTTTCTAATAATAACACCATAACATATATACAATATTTACATGAATGCTTCCAACTGTAACATTAATTTATACAAGAAGATATCAAAATGATTAAGAATGATTCAAGTAATAAACAATTTGTTGTTAAAAAGTTTCCTTAAAATGTATACATAACTCAGAATACATTTAGGTTCAAAGTATTACGCCAATATAATATTAAACACTTGTTCCCATATTTTCGGATTATTGACGTTTTTATTATGCTCATGAAGAAGTAATTTGTGGGCTAATATCCGTCTCATTGCTAGAATCTTAAAGTTATCCCATGAAGTTTGAGATGGGTTTAACCAATTTGTAGCTATATATAGTTTCATTAATAAGAAGATATTAATAAAAATAGTGATTTGTGATCTAGAAAGTTCTTTTGGAGGGATATGTAAAATCATAAATTCCCATGAAAGTGTTGAACTTTGATATAATTCTTTTGAAGTTGTATTTTTAAAGAGTTCCACAGTTTATAAATGCATTTGCAGCTCCAGAACATATGGACAAGATCAGCAGGTTGGTCTTTACAGTACGGACAATTTGGAGATTTTTTAGAAATGAATTTATGCAAGCTAAGGCATGTATAATATGCATTATTCAATATCATAAGCTGAGTATACATCAACTTTTGAAGAGAGATAGATTTTGTTGTTAATTGCTTTTAATATTTGATTTTCTTCTATCAATGGGATTTTATCTTTCCAATATTTCGACAAAAGAACTTTATCCTGAAATTTGAACTCTTTTATTAATTTATTTGCAGTGGTTATAAATTTAACATCTTGTTGAAGAGTTTGCCATAAGTTTGAGCATTTTGTTAAATCCTCATCTCTGGGTTTGAAATTCTTAAAGTAACTTATAGAGAGAGTTCCTTAATTTGTCTCAATATAACTAGATAAGCTTTAGGTAGATTCAATTCTTGTCTTATTTCATTAGCTGAATATTTGAGATAGGAGTAGATGTCAAGTAAAGTTAAATTAACTATTAATGGGAAATTTTTAAGCTTTATTAATTGATTATTTAGTCTCAAGTTGGGATTCCTATGAAAAGGTTGAAAGACCATCATATGCTGAGTAAGATCTAATGATTGAAATAAATTTTGTATTGATTATAAACAACCACAGCAAACCATGAAAACTTGAATGATTACAATTAAACCAGCAGCTCAAGTAGAAGGAGTTTAAAAGCCAGTAGCATTAAAAACTTAAATGCCTAACAGAGTACTTTAACAGCTACTTTGGGGTTACTTTGTGTGTTTCAAACAGTGTCTTCTAAACTAATTTCTTTGCTTTTCTCTCTGGTGGGAGTACAAATTTTGTATTGATGTTATATATAATTTAATGTGATCCATTATCGCATATAATTTCAACTTGTCTTTTCCTAGAAAGGGTAGTGCTTTAGGATTAATATTCAGATTCAAAATAAGTTTATAATTCAAAATTACCCATGCTGGTGACCACTTAGTACTAAATGCATCATAATTAGCAATTCTTAAGAGTCTGTTAGAGTTTATTATTAAACAGCAGGTTTCAAAATTTGGTAAGTCCAATCCCCCTCTACTTTTTGGGGTCATTAATTTATCATATGATATCCTAGTTTTCCTTGGTTCCCAAACAAATTTAGCCGACTCTATGAATTTGTTTAAAAAATTTCTTAGAAATTAACACTTGAGCAGATCTAAAAATATATAATAATCTGGGTAATATATTCATTTTAATAATTGAAACTTTCGCTAATACTGGTAATCTTAAATTATTCCATCTCCTAAAATCAGACATTATTTGATCCCAAACCATTTTAATATTAATAATATAAAAACCTTTATCATCTGTGGAAAAGAAATATTATCTTTAAACTTTACCTGTCCCACCAATGGTAAAAGCGAAAAAGGTTTGGGAGTTCTTAAAGAGAACATATTCGTTTTTTAAGATTAATTTTGTAGTCAGATATTTCTGCAAAGTCATCTACTGCTTTTAATAACTTTTTAGTGTCTGAAATTGGAGCTGTACAGAATATATTGAGATCATCCGCAAAAGCCGCCATTGATATTTTAGTTCCATAAAGTATTGGGGCATTATGATATACATTCTGTTTAATATATAAGAATAAGGGTTCTAGATATATATTGAATAGTAAAGGGGACAAAGGACAACCCTGACGGGTTCCATTTTTGATCTGTATTCTTTTAGAGAAATTATTTATGTATAGAGTTGTACAAGGATTATTGTATAAAATTTTTAACATCAGAACAAATTCTTGAGGTATATTAAAATATTGTAAAATATCAAATAAAACATTTATATTAACCCTATCAAAAGCCTTCTGTGCATCAATTATGAGTGCATAAATATTTAAATTTTTCTGTTTAACATAAGCAATCAATGTATGAAGTGTTAGTGTATTATCACTAGTTTGTCTAGTAGTTATAAAGCCGGCTTGTTCATTAGATATTATTTGATTCATTATTTTTTTTAATCTACTAGCTTGAATAGAGGTCAAAATTTTCATATCCACATTTATTAATGAAATTGGTCTATAATTATCTGGATTTTGGGTATCAGAATTAACTTTAGGTATGAGAATAGTTTTTGAGGCACTAAAATGAGGGTCATTGATTTTATTATTAATTATGTAATTAAATACATGCGAGAGTATTTTACCAAAATTATCACAAAATGTTTTATAAAATTCTGCTGTCAAACCATCAGGGCCCGGTGCTTTATGTGATTTCATGTGTTTAATTATATATATTACTTCTTCGTCAGATATAGGTTTAATCAAATCTTTTTGAAAATTATCATCTATTTTCGAAAAACTAATTGTTTGTAAGAATTCTTTATTAGTCCTATGTAAGGATACATCCTTTTGATCACCATAGATACTAGAATATATCTGTTCAAAAATATTAATATCTTCAGTTTTAGAATAACTTGTATTCTTAAATTGTATTTCCGAAATTTGTACTGCTGTTCTCGATTGATTAATAATTCTAGCTAATGCCCTTGATGGTGTTTGAATATGGTTGGCATACCTCGCTAACATCCCATGTTCATGAAATGTCAGTCTATTGTTTTGGATTAAAAAGAGATCTTTTTGGCATTTAAATAATTCCGCCTCTGTGAGTATTATAATTCTGAATCAATTCTTGGTCATGCGATTTTAGCTTCCAATTTTTGTATATCTCTAATTTGTATTTTTTTATAATATGAAGCTTTTTGCAAAAAGATCCCTCTTACTTGTGTTTTAACTGTCGCCCATTCAATAATAATAATATAAGTGCATGTTGCTGTTCCTCTAATCTAGCTAATAGGCCATTAAGGAAATCTGTAATTTCATGCATTATTTCCTCTTTATTTAACAAATTTGGGTTAAGAGACCAATTATAACCCCTTTGCAGCAAGCTATCTCTAGGATCTTTAGTAAAACTTATTGAAATTTTTGAATGATCTGATAAATAACGAGCATGTATAAAGACTAAAGGTTCAAAATTAATCATTGTTCCTGAAATCAAAAAGAAATCTATTCTGGACCACATTTTGTGACACGTTGAATAAAAAGTAAAGTTATTTGTATTAAGGTGATTTTTTAATATTTAAAAGGGTCATATAGTTGGAAATCCTCCTTTATATCATTTATTGCTATTACTGCTTGTCTATTAAATGCTCTTTGTGGACAAGATCTATCCAACTTCGGATTTTGATAAGAGTTCCAATCCCCTCCAATAATTATATAATATTTATCATACTGGGTCAAAATCGGATAAAGTGATGCTATGAAAAGCTGTTGATTATTACAAGGTACATATACATTTAAAAGTAAAATAGGTTTATCAAAAAGAGTGGAAGAAAGAATAACATAACATCTTCCTTCTTTATCTATTTTAGAGTCTAAAATTTTCCCTTGATATTGATTTTTAATGACTATAGCTACCCCAGCACTGTTAGTTTGACCTTCTGAGGCTACAACTTCTCTAATCCATTTCCTTTTCTTAATGTCAACCCATTGATTATTAGTTAAATGTGTTTCTTGAAGTAGTATAAAAGACGCCTTAGCCTGCAAAAGTAAATGAAAAAATAATTTCCTCTTCTTTAAGTTCTGGAGCCCTTTATTATTCCATGAGTCTATTTCCCACATTTCAATGGGTTATTTTATATAGTAGGCATTTAAAAGGGAAAACATAAGATAAAATCAAAATAGTTTTAAAAACATATATAATTTGGAAGCATTCTTGAAATCCCGTCCTATACCAGTGCCTATCCACTCTACCCCCGGACCAGGACATATATAGGTCTTGTATAGCGTAAAAAACTAAAAAGGTCAATAAAATAAACATATGTAAAATCTTCAGGTTATAACAACTCAAAAACATCCCATAGACAGAACCTATATAAACTAAATTTAATTCTACAAAGCCTAATCTAAACATTCCCTACCAAACACTACTGTTCATCTACATCTCTTTTATTAACTGTTATTTACGTAAATCATGCTGAAGATACAACAATAACGTACAAAAAGCTTTCAATCATTTTGATTAGCTAGCTATATATAAACAGTACAGATCATTTATGATAGTATGCAAATGTCATTCAGTAAAATGAAAATCCAATATTTGGTCAACATTGTCTTCTATTATTTAAGCATCAAATAGAGGAAGAGGAAAAAAAAACCAAAAAAAAACCCACCCTCTTCATGATATGTTATATCAATATAGAAATACAGGTATTAACATAAAAACAAAAAATAATTAACTTTCCTAATGGATATATTAAGTCCTTCATTGTTTATATACTTCAGCTCGACACTATCTCCTATTATTAAGTGATGCCTAGCTCAATGCTTACACTATTACACCACTAGTGTAGTATAAAACTATGTCACATCTAACTAGTAATATATGAATTTTGTTATATGTTGTACTTATATAGAATGTCTAGTGTAATTCCTATATATGTGTCACTCACTAGTATTAAGGGACTCAATATGTCCTTTCAGACTAATTCTAAAGTAGTAACACAGCCATCTATTTATCTTAAAGGGAAAAAAAAAAAAAAAAAAAAAAATATTTCCTGTTCCCCATTTATCTATTATATACTACAAGACTTTAGCTGTTATATGAAATGTAAATGTAATAGAATGTTCCTATGTGCTTAAATTACTCTAAAACATTTATTTTATTTTATTTTTATTTATTTATATTTGTTGACCGGGAGTGTCCGACTGGATGTGGGTCCATTTTCAGCGGAGGCTCGGGGAGAAAAGCTCCACAGTAAAATAAACAGACAGTAGTTACATTGGATTACATAGTGATTAACAATTTAACATAGAAATTACTTACAACATATTTACAGATGAAGAACATAGTACATCAGTAGACAACTAGAATCTTTATCTGTGAAGTACATAACAGGCATTAACAAATGTAGCAATGAGAAGTTCCTGCTGTATAATAAGTACTAGGCTTATGAGCATCTGAGCTTGCTATCAAGGTAGTTAGTGGAGGTGAAAGAAGGTAGTAGTTGGATGGGGTGGATGATATTAGAGTGGGAGTTGCAAGGGCATAGCCAGCATGTTTTTAGGTGCGCTTTTAATAAAGTTTTGAAGTTGGTGCATGATGGTACGGAGGTAATTGTGGGTGGGAGTGAGTTCCATAATTTGGCTATGGCGCAAGAGAATAGTGCTTCACCAGCAGAGTTATTGGCTTTAGTGATCTGCAAGTGATTTTTGTTGCTGGATCTTAGTGGTCTGGTGGTGCGATAGGGTTGGAGTAGATTCTGGAGGGATGGGACATTTAGTGGATGGTTTACTAGTTTGTGGGTGAATGAGAGTTCGTTTTATGTTGTTCATACATTACAGAGCTTAAAACAGTTCTCTTTGGATTTCCGAGCCTGGAAACCATACAGAAACGCTCGCGATGGGGGACAGTTAATACAGCCAGACTTCCGGAAGTGCCACAGTAAAAACCGCACCCTCAGCAGCATCCAAGGCATTTCCTGTCTCCTCGTCGGTGTGCAGACTTTGTGAAAGCCATAAAACTTCAGGAATCACTCGCTGATGACCAGGATCAACAAGACAAAGTCCTTATCTAATCCAGAAGAGGCCTAAAACACTAAAAATGAAAACAAAGGATTACCAAAACCTCGAGCCACAGCAACAGATGAATCCGACCTCGGATAGCGTGCCAGTCTCAACGGGAAGCCAGATCAAGTCTCAGAGACAGGTAAGCACCTAAAAACCTTCAAAAAGACAGTTTTTGCCTCATTTTTTGCTGAAACAGAATATTTAGACCCATCCATTGTAAATATTAACATATTACAATATTTCATTTGAAATTTTATATGCTTATCAATAAGAAACTTACAATATGAAGATAGTGACTGTCTAGCTTGTCTGACTTGTAAAGGCAAATCCTGAGCCAGAGAAATTCTATTGTTGTTCCACATAATATATCATCCACTTTTTTTAGCTGTTTTAAGTATTTTAACATACACAGGTATTGGGCTGTTCGAAGCTTGTGATTCCCTCAGAGCTCTATGCGCCCTTTCTATGATTATTTGTTTTATCATGTCAGAGTCTTTAAGAAGTACTGTGAGTATTTGTGTAATAGATGGAATTAACTCATTATATTGTACAGATTCCGGGATTCCTCTAATAATTATATTGTTTCTCCTGGATCTCGCCTCTAGATCAGTAAGCTTAGTTTGAATAGCAAGAATGTCCAGCTCATGTGTATCTGATTTTTTTGAAAGCAAAGTTAATTTGTCTTCATTTTCTGATATCCGAGCTTCAGTCTTGTCCATTCTTTCAAGAATTTGAGTACAGGAAATTCCAAAAGTTTGTATTTGTGTAGTTAGTTCTTTCAGAGCCTCTTGAATGGGTAACAAAGCAGTCTTGATGTCTTCCATGTTTAGCACTTGATCAGATTTAGTTTTGCTCCCTGGTTTTTGCTGTTCCTGCTGTTTTATAATTTTTTGCCTTTTGGAAATTACTTCTTTCTCCGGTGACTGCAGTTCTGAAAGTTTTGTTTTGGTAGTAGTTATATCCATAGTTTTTTCCTCTTTTGACATTTTATATCAGTACAGAAACTCAGAGTGTACTGAGCACACGGTTCCTTTGTTTGATTCTATTCTACTGTATTTTTCCTCGGTTTTTTCTCTTCTTGAAGGACAGTTAGATGAAGTTGTAATTATTCTTACGAAGATTTATTGTTAAAAAGTTCTTGGTATCACTTCAGGGTTTAGATTTCCTCAGGTTATCTGAAGAGCTGTAGCTCAGCAGTGCTCACAGAATGGCAGCCATCTTTGAATCCACAGTAGCTGGTTCTTGAGATAAAGTCTGACATACCACGGGTCTGACCACCTCACCGGGTACATCTGATTCAGAGACAACAGAAGATGAATCCTCTCAGGGTCTTTTAAAGCTTTTTCTTGAGTACAAGGACGTCTATGAAATCCGACATGGCAGAATGGGCTAAGCATTTTAAACTCTGTGGTTCAATGAAGACATTTGGAATGGAGAGCCTGGACCAGACAGCTTTGGAACAAATAACTGTCAAAAAGAACAAGATTTTTAGTCATGTTCAGGTTCTAGACATAACAGGAACTTAGTGTGCAAGTCCTTGTACAGAATTTGCCTACCTCATTCCTACTTAACCCCCTCCTGACATCTAATAACAGTTAATATACAGACAAGAGGTTAGAAACGAAGGATTCCAATGGGGCAGTTATATGAATCCAACAAGTAAAACTATGGTACCAAACAACCAAATGATAATCCCCTGAATGCAACTACTTGTTTTGGGCTGATGGGGGTACAGTCGGAAGATCTCTGGAGTACATCCATCTATATACCCCTACGCAGATAAGCTGAGGTCATCATCCAGATGTACAGCTTCAGAATGTAAAGCTTTGGTACCCTGGCCAGACATAAGCGGAAAAGAACCCATCTGTTATGAATTCTGTAACAGTGACTTCAGTAAGGACATCTGCTTTGTAGCAAACGTTAATACAACAGGCATTTAAAAAAGTGCACCACTAACGCGCTGCCTCACTGTAAAACCAATTCCTCAATCACCTTACTTAACTTTTAGAACAGAGTTCAAAATAAATTGTGAAGGAGTGCATGAAGGTAGCAAACAGCACACAGTGACCACACTTGTAATTCTTGGCTACACTAATAAACTTGAATAAATTAAATTAACCTTTACTGTTTAAATGGACTCTCAGGTCTACACATGCAAACTTGCAAGTACCCGGTACTTTGCTGAAATTATTTCTCTCTTACTACAACTTACTTAAAATTGTTGGTGAAAACAGCTAAGACAAAACAAAGGGAATAAATGTTACTTACATAGCAGTGCTTCCTTTTTGCCAGATCATCATCATCATCTTCTTTCGGATGTTCCCGTTAGAGGTCGCCACAGCGGAACATCTGTTTCCATTTCTTCCTGTCCTCTGCACCTTGCTCTGTCACACCAACCACGTGCATGTCCTCTCTCAACACATCCATAAACCTTATCTTAGGCCTTCCTCTTTTCCTGTTACCTGGTAGCTTCATCCTTAGCATCTTTTTCCCAATATACTCAGCATCCCTCCTCAGCACATGTCCAAACCAATGTAATCTTGCCTCTCTGGCTTTGTCTCCAAACCTTCCAACCTGGGCTGACCCTCTAATATATATATTATATATATATATATATATCTAATATACTTATTCCTAATTCTGTCCACCCTCGTCACACCCAGTGCAAATCTTAACATCTTTAACTCTGCCACATCCAGCTCTAACTCCTGCCTTTTTGTCAATGCCACTGTCTCCAACCCATATAACATAGCTGGTCTCACTACCCTCTTGTAGACCTTTCCTTTCATTCTTACTGGTACTCGTCTGTCACAAATCCCTCCTGATACTCTTCTCCACCCACTTCATCCTGCCTGTACTCGCTTCTTCACCTCTCTTCCACACCCACCATTAAACTCATCCACCTTTGCCACCTCTACTCCTTGCATCCTCACCATTCCTCTACTCTCCCTCTCATTCACACACATATATTCTGTCTTAGTCCTGCTGACCTTCATTCCTCTTCTCTCTAGAGCATATTTCCATCTCTCCAGGGTCTCCTCCACCTGTTCCCTACTCTCACTACATGTATAATCTGACTTATCTAGAAACATCCATACAATGAAACAAGTATTCTCCTTTAATGTAACCACTAAGAAAAGAATACAGACAGGTGAACTGACAGATTCATCTTAGAGGCTTCCTTAGGCATAAAAAAGGATGTGTATGCAAAAAAACAAAACAAAACACTATCTTTTTCAAACACCACGTATGGAGAATGCACTGGTAAGAATTGTAACTCAGACTCTTTCACTGAAGTAGTGGGTACAAGAATTAGTTTTACAAAACAAACAACACAGTTCTGCAGCTGAAGTTGGTCAACAAGAAGGAAAAGTGAGTTTTTTTCAGCACACAGAGTAAACCCCACGAAGGAAGAAGACTCATGACAGAATGGCTGATAAGAAAGGTACCCTACTGAAAGGCCTTTAAGAACATGCAGTCCAAGCCTTGATGGAAACTAAAGCTAGCAGACAAAAGCTCTTCACTTGTATCAAAAACCTGAAACAAAGTATCTAAAAACACTGTGACTACAAAGTATTTTAGCCCATCAGGGGCAGCTCAAATGGGGAAAACGTGTCCTCTTACTATTGTATGTAGAAATACTACCCTAGAAGAACAGGGAGAGTTGCTGCTAATCAGTGAAACTGAAAAAACTGCACAATTATTAAGGGAACGGAGACCTAACTTTCCAGAGGAAAGGGATAACAAGGTCTTGAAGGGAAATAAGCACAGACAATTTTCCAAGTCATAAGGCCTATAAGCAAGGGGAAACAAACTTGCTGAGGCCAAAATAGGGCCATGAAAATAGCCTGAGGGACCATTTCTGGGTGGAAGCATCCAGAAAATGTTATATGAGGAGAAATCAGGGAAAAGTAGCAGCTACACTGGTGACAACTGGGTTGCCAAAAAAAAGGTCAAAGCAATAAGTTATCAGCAAGCAATGATCATGTCTGTCCACTAAAAAACTGGCCTCCTCAAGAATGTGGTTTGCAGTCAGAAACAACCTGCTGATGTGGCCATTTCCACATTCTCACTACTTCTTGACAGAGAAGTAGCAGTGAGTTGTCCCTTGCTGGCTGATATACTGATTCACTGCCATGCCGTTGGTGAGAATGGCTCTCACATTTTGTATCAGGAAGTCCTGAATGATATTAGAAAAAAATGGAACATCACCACATGAACATTGATAAGCAAACTGGCCTCCAACTGTGACCATAATACTTGGCAGTCTGACTTTGACCATCCCTTCCGCACACCCAAAGGCAAAGATGACTAAATGACAGCCACTAAAGAGGTAGGAGTTGGAAAAGGCTATGCACTGACATAGATGGAGTATGCTTGTGTTATGTCCTCCCCCGAAAAGGAAAACAACTGTGCTTCCAGGCCCTCCCATCTGTCTGCCTTAACAAGTAGGATTGCCAGAAGTGCAGATAAAACATGTATGCAAACCGGGTTGTTGCTGACGTCACAAACAAAATAGGCACAGAGTACAGAAATCTCAACATACAATCTGATGCTCACATGTACACCCGTTTTACTTTTCAAGGGCAGTCACAACACACCAGGGGCATACATGTATCAGAACTCACAAGCCCCATTAAAAACACACACACACAGTTTCTCCCCATTAGGGTACTGTTCAGTTCTTAGTCAAAATTCCAAACTGTCCACAATGCCTAAAATAAAGGAGACACAGGACTTTGAATACGGTTACAGCACGAAAGAAGGTGGCTCAAGTTGGGCCCACCTTGTACAGTGTGTGTGGCTACAATCCTGGGGAGGGGATCCAGTTACTCCGTAAAGATTACTACTCTAGCAGTGATTTACATGACAAACACATACACTTCCGGAAATATTTCATAGTCCTGGACTCATCATGGAGAGAGTATGGTTCTGTGAAGTTAAAGGCTTTTTAAGTGCATCCTCAGCTACAACAAAATCAGATTTGGGGTCTCCACCCAAAAAATGCAGTCCTTAGTAAGTAGAAGAAATTTGCTGGGCTCCTTAGTATAGATGCCACCACATTAGGGCCGTCTCGTGATGCTGTTGTCAGTTTCACTACTTTATCTATTAGCAGGATCTTCCAGAAAGTTGTTTAGAGATCTGGAAAGCCACTTGCACTGTCTGGTACAAAGTCAACTTCCAGTTTGGGTACCATCTTCACCTCTGCATAATCATTTCTAAACACTGTAATTACATAACAAAAGAACATAAGAGCTCAAATTATTGTTTATTAAAACAACTTATCATAGCACATGAAGCCAATGCCTTCAAGGAGAAATAAACTGATACATACTATGTGTATGCACACACACATGAATGTATTTATATAAAATAAAATCTATTCAATAAAAACGTTATCAATGTCAAAAATACAAAAGATATTGAAACTGATACTAATAAGTTATCTGTTAATTTAACCAATAGTGACTTTCCGCTTTTTCCAAAATGCTGTAATGAATAATAACTTAAGACTAAAGTATTTTATTTTTTTGGCATGATATTAACAGACTGTGAATTACAAGCACTTAGACATGGCTTAAAACTTCTCCTTATGAACGTCCAATAGGATACACTATTAAGATCGAGCATTTTTCATTTGTTAATGCAATAGCCCAAACATTATTTTAGTACGGCTCCTTCATTAGATAATGTAAATGGACAAAAAAGTGAAGATTCTGTCTCGATGGACACTATGGACAATTCTTATTAATTCTTGTGAACTGCACCTTTTTTTTCTTTGGATGATTGCTCTACCCAAACTGAAGTTAACAATGTCAGTTTGATGTTCATGCCTCCACAACAAAATGTGAAAACTGCAAATTTTTAGACCTAATAAATATTATAATTTTGGATGCTTTAAAGGTATTTAATAGTACTACAAATAGCAGTATGTATTTCAATTTAAAGATGAATGGAATGCATTACAATCTCTACAAACTTGCCCTTATTTAGTAATCAAGCCATCAAGTAAGGGGCAGTGTTTGGTGGCTATAAACATGAAAAAATGTGCACTAAACATTTAAATGATAAAGCTTTATGAAACAGTAAATAAAAAAGGATTAAGAAATAGCAAAGCAAAATTTAGTTAAGAAAATAAAGGCGAAGAGGAATAAGAAATAGTAAGGCGAACCTGACACTCAAGGTTAAAAGTCTGCAACAAGCTACTAGCTAAGGTAACAACATCATTTTAGTCACATCATGATTAACCTTCTGTTTTTTCTTTCTAGGCATATCTGACAAATAATGAGATGGAGAAGGGACGTCATCCCAATCAAGATCTTTAAACCCAGCCACACTGTGAAGAGTGTCCCTGGGTGTCTCCAGCATCTAAAATGGATAGTTTTCTCATGGTCATATTGGACAATGGAACAGCAAAAGAGGACGTGTCTAATCTGGTCCATACTGGCCAGCAAGGCTACACCAGAGGGATTTGGGGAAACTAGCTAGTGGTCTGAGGAACTATCAAAGGCCACTGCAGAGTCACCTAACATCAGCTGAGGCACTGACTGAGCCCATATGAAAGGAAAGAGCTCTTGCCTTACCTGCTTTTTCTTTTTTAGGTATGTTGGAAGAAGGAATGGCAGGACCAGGTGAAGTATCCATGCTGTAGCTGGAAGAAAAGCCTTACTGCCAGTGAACTGTGGTAGAAGGGGTTGGCTGGAAGGCAGGTTATCACTTAGCACATCTAAGCAGCACATAATCCTATAAAAAATTACAATTCCCCCACAAAAAGTCACACATGCAGCACACAATCCACTTCTGCTAAAAACGCAGAACAACTTTCCCCAAAAATAAATGTTTAAAAATCAAGCAAGTAGCTTGTCACAAAGTTTACATAAGCATTACGTAAATACACACAGTTTCTGTCCAAAAAGTAAATTTTTCTGCCAAATAAAATATGCAGTCACTGTTAAAAACTGGTGAAAATAAGCCTCTGAAGCTTAAACAGATACCGCAACAACTAGAAAGCAATTTATAGACAGTAAAGGCTGCATTCAAGGAATGTCTGACCAATGTTCCTAAAAAGCTGGTATTCTTAAAGTGACATACCACAATTGTGACCGAAATTAAGTGAAAAATAGAAAATACACTTACATTAATAAGTCCCCAAAGGGGTTTTAGCTTTCTGAAAGTTATCTGAAAGCTTTAGGCTGACTGCTGATCCTGAAAAAACTCAGATATGCATCTGCACAAAGTGGCAAGTACTGAAAATGTTTAGTCACTCTGGCTATTTATATAGCTCCGTCCAGCCAAAGTGACAGTTTGGGAGGGGATGAAAGCTTTTGGAAGTTGGCAGGATACAGCCTATAGGCTACAGCAGCAGTGAGTATGATGGCAATCTGCATTTTATCTACACAACCATGCAACATCTTTTAATATTTCTTAATATTCCTTTCCCCATTTTATTTAATTTACAAAACTACAGCCCCACTGGTTCAAAATCTTCTGTACTACAGTTAATTCTCTCTCTCCTACATGTTCATCCATATTCTATAAGCTTCCATTTAACTCCTATTTCTCTAATTCATTTTAGGTCACCTTAACAGCTTCTGTAATTCACCTCTCATAACACCATCACTTTTTAAACATGAACAGACTTAAAACCTCAGTCATATCTATACTTGCCACTTGGCCTTTCCTCTTTTGTATATCAGTGTCATCTTTACAAAACCCTACCACAATTAAATATTACTGATACTAACATCTAAAAGTTGACAGAACAGTAAAACTTATGGAGTCCTTGTAGATGGCTACCCTTCATGTGATACCAATACAGCTACTACTACCTGCAAACCATATGGACTTGCCTCCCTGATCTCCTACAGGGTCGACAGCTGAGGCAAGGAGCTAACTCTTCCTCTTTATAAATTCTTCCTAGACTAATTATAAAATTAGTCATCCTGTTCTGTAACACACTGCCGTGCCTTCTGGTATAACTGAACAAGGTACAAAGAACCTGCACAAACTGTATCAAACAACTTCAAGGCTTGGCCTAAGATTACAATAAGTTGTCTCCCTTCTCTGCACCTTAATGCTTTCTTAGAGGAGGATCAAGTCTGAACACTGAGCTTGAAAAGGCCTTTTTATTATCTGAATCCCTTTGCTTAGGATACCCATCACAAGATGACACTGTCTCAACAGAAATTAATAAAAATACCATGAAAAGTGACTTCATATCTGAAAGAGTTCCTCACCTATGGAAAAAACTGTCCCTCACCTATGGAATAAACTTCCCCTCTTAATTAAACTAAGTCCATCAATCCACACTTTCAGAAAGGGTCTGGATGCTTAGACAGGCACCTGTAAGTTCCAACACAGGATCAAAGGCATTAAACACCAACTGCCAGTACGCCTTGAGCTTGTTCAGCAAGCCTATGAACTTTTCCACTACTACCTTCTCTGTAAACACATGTCTTCTAATGTTTCTGTCCTTAACTATTTCTTTTATCTTCTGTTCTGTCCAGCTGCCCTAACTACAATGTCTTTGCCTTAACTTCACAATCACTGTTCCAACAGTCTACGTAGTCTCCAAATATTTTTTTCTCACCCCTTTTATATAAACTTTTGATTACTCCCCGCTTTAATTCTCCATTTCCTTGTTTACACTTCATTACACCTTGCTTTGTCTACTTCCCTGCTTACACTACTCATTCAGTACTTTACCAAAACTGTTTCATCGATATCCTTTCAGTGCCTCATTAAACATGAATTCTGCCCCATAAATTCCTTATGAACAATCCCTACACTGACTTGCAGCTTCCTTTAAATACCCATACTGAATTTACTACCACCTTTTTTATTCACTACCTGTTCCACTAGTACTTTTCCTTTTATTGTTCCAAACTTCTCTGCTTCTTTATGCATACACTAAAAGATGGAGGAAATTAAGTTTCATTTTACTGTTGCAGTTCTTGCAGAAGGCCACTGCTTGGAAGGTATCCTCACACCATCAGAGATGTCCAGCTTCTGTACGGAAAACAGACATCCGCTTGAGCTGTACCCCATGCCACAGTAAGCCTCATTTCTTGGTAGTACTGAGGAAAGGATGGTATAAGCCCCTTTTCCAGTAGCACTTTAATTTCATGGTGACTTTGTTAATCTAATATCCACAAGTACCCCAAATGATCAGCCTCTTAATCTCCAGCCTTTTCCTATAATATGGGCTGATACTGGAGCACAAGAAAGAGAATAAGCCTTCTTTGTCAGAAGTGGGTGATACATACTTGGCTGTAACCCAAAGGGACCCAGCCTTGGGTGGGATAACTGTCTTGGTCTTAACAATCTGTCCCTTATTTGGTGGCAGTTCCAACATTTATAGGCAGCATTTTAGAGTTACTGATTATTCTGTGACTCTATTTCTTCCCCTTTTCTGAAAATGTTGTTAAGGAGGGTCTAGGTTTCTCTGGGGGGGGGGGGGTCCCACTAAATAAGTGGTGGATATGCCACCTGCTAAAGCAAGGGACTTGCAATTCATGGTAAAGGTCCTACATGTTTTAGATCTGAAGCAAGGCAGGTGACAACAAAAAAGTAAAATGACATCACATATACTCATTTGTAATGGTGAATTCTGACTGGCAGCCATAGTTCAAGAAATACAGGACATCCAAGAGCTAAGATTTAGCCAGAACACTGAAGTGTGTTTGTGGATTAATTTCATTCACCTTATAGATTGCTACAGCCTTTCAACAATCATCCTTACAATGAAAGTATGTTATTTTTCACATTTTGTATATGCATAAATATTGCATAATCACTTACATTTTCCCTGAAATTCTATGCAACTACACAATATTTCACTATAGAATCTGCTCTGTTACTTCTATTAACTGCAACAGTCTTCTCTAAATAAAACTGCCAGTCACCTACATTCTTACATTTGAAAAAAAAAAAGTCAACAAGCATTTTCCAGCATCAGATTCCTTTCCCCATTATAATACCTAGACAAACATCTTGCATATAACAGATTTTGGTTTTCCTACATTTTAACCATTTTATAACTGGCATTATTTAATTTCCTACAAACTAACTGTACTTATTATGAATTTCCATCTGTTCGCTAGGTCATACCTACGTCCTACCAAGTTCCTTTTCCTGAAAAATCCTCTCAAAATCTCATGCCTGTTTCAGTCTGCTGCTCACAGCTCATACTGTTCTGCAAATAATTTCAGTTTTCCTTTTCCTCATTTTCTTGGACATTTCTTAGCTCTTTTTCACACAACTGTCTGTTTTTCCTTCAACTTCAGGTGACACTCACCAAAGCTGCATGTAGCAAATCTGCAGATGGAAGATCTGTGCTGCCTTTACAATATACTTGGCTGCACACACATCTATTGTCCACTGCATGTAGTAGTTTTCCAGACAGCTGGAAGATGGCCCATGTTACATTAGTGCCAAAAGCTGGCAATGCTGTCAAGTCCTTAACTATACTTCATTCGTGTGTTCCTTATTCAAAGTCATTGACAATGATCCTTAAGTAATTCATTACTTTTGTTTAAAGAAATAACAGCAGTCATGCAGTCTGACATGCACCTCCAAAACCCTGACACATACATTTTATAATTCCAAAAGGTGTGTAAACTTAAAATGAATTAACTGCTTTTGCCAGAAAACTGAGTAAGGAGTGTCTAACTTCTCAATTAAAATATTCAAGTAGAAGGCATGAATGGGGTTGTGAGGTAGGGCCTGCTTGCTTCAAAAAATTAAATTAATAGAGTTTACAAATAACTAAGTCAAGAGGAATATTTTGATTGACAAACTGCATATTGAATAACACAAGGTTAAAATCTAAAAATAAAACTCTAGTCAATAAAAATGTTCTGGTAAGTGTCAAAGAATCTGAGCTGCCTGTCAAAAGCTATAGGGATAATCAAGGAAGACAAAAACAAAGACTTAATTTCCTTTTTGTTGCCCACCCTGGTTTTTGCTCACTGCAGCAGTATACACAGTACCACACCAAGACTAGAGAAAAAAGGCAAATAACTAGCAAATTAACTTGTGAAAATGGCCCAACCTGTTCTAAACGTAGGGAATGTCAAGCTGCAGGAAAAAAAAAAACATCACAGGGCCCCGTCCAATGAATAATTCTTGATGGTAACACAGAGAGAAGTATTCTCTACCGAACTGGTTTACATCCCCCAAACACAAGATCATCCACTGGGTCCAGTGCTCTCACTGAGTGTTAGTTTGGCCCACTGCAGATCTGTGCAAGTCACTAGATATACAACTTTAATGGTCAACTGCTGCAGTGACTTCCTTTGGGGAAGCACTTCATGAGGTACATGGAAAGCAAACTTCAGTAGGCTACTGACAGTGCTATGAACAACAGATATGACAATACTCAAACTAATTACCACAATGGACACCATCACCACCACTAAAAAAAAACAGAACAGAAGTGTTGCAGGAATTTTTACCATATTACAATAAGGTACTATCATTAAAAAACTTAAGTATTTCAAATATGTGAAAAGATGGTGGGGGATGACAAAGAGCTAAACGTAAAATAAACTTCAGAAATACTGAAGAGCGTTTATCTTTCCTTCAATAAATGCTTTACTGTTAAAATATCTCTGCCAATTCTGCCTGAACTAAAATGTTGCTGAAAAGGAGTTTTGCTGCCAGTCAGAATACCCTAGTAAACAAATGCAAAATAAATAAATAAAAATGACCAATGAGCAAATTACACAGATTATTATACAGTGTTAAAGCAATGAATAAGAATCCATGACTGATGCACTCATATCTACTTCCCTTCTAAAGTAGAATGATGTAATCTGACTTACTCTCCAACTGAATATCTCTGCTGCGATTCATCTTCATCATCAGTATCACTGCTGATTGTAATAACACTGACCGCAGGACTTGGCGTATCGCTAATGATGATGGCGTGTCGCTGTCTGTTCGACATGGAACTGCCATGGTCCTGCCTGACAGTTTCCCCACAACAGCTCATATTTTCTTGCTCAGAATTACAATTGTCCTGAGTGGTTACACAACTTTCTGTCTCAATATGCTTTACATCATCTGAAATCTTTGGAGATATGGGTGCAGAATTTTGTGTGTTGGTATTCTGAAATACATTACTCCTAAAAGGGAGGAAAAGAAAAACAGGCAAACACGGAGTCACAAAAATTTCTGTTCGTAAATTTTTTTTTTTTTTACTTGGTTAAAAAAAAAAAACAACTTCTGGTTCATCAGCTTAGACATTTCCTCCACACTAATATGGAGCATCAGCTAGTAAAGAGTATACTATTCTCAAAAATAACAGTTTAGACCAATAAATGTACCTGGCATACTATATATTACAGCCTGCATACAGAGCACTTGCATTTCAGATTGCATATAAAAAAGTTTGTTAGCATGAAAATAAAGTACATGGGGAGAATACTGGTATAACATAAGTACACTCCAGGATCCTAACTTCTAATTTCATGTGAATAAATGATTTTACCTGGGAGGAAAAAAAGCATGACAGTTTCTACCACATACTTACCCTTTGGAATGTGTGTTTGTGTGTGTGTATATCTACACATGGGTCTATGTCATTTCATTGAATCTTCAGTTAATTGAAACTCAAATGGTTGAATCAATTTCACTGAAAACTTGTTTCACAGAAAGCTTTCGCCACATGAAATGTATCCTAAAAACATATTTTTGCAGGGAAATAAGTCCACCGGCTCCCCCCACACCCCCTACTTAAATATACCAACTCCGAGACAGCACTACAGAGAGGAAAAGGGAATATTCCCATTCCACGCTATATTGTGATCTCCGTACTTCGTTTTCGAAGTTTTGGTACTTCGAACAACTGGGCTCGACCAAGTGGGTTTCGAAGTACGGAAACTTTCCACAAACGAAGTAAACCCATATATATACATACATACACACATATATACATGCACACACCACACACACTCATCTCTCTCTTTATGTGTAATATATATATATATATATATATATATATATATATATATATATATATATGTATATGTATGTATATATCTATCTATACACACACATACATACACATACATATATATATATATATATATATATATATCATCCCATCATACAACCGAACACTTGCATGTGCAAACATCAGGATATCGAGCAAAAAAGATTCAACAGCCAGAGAGAATGCGAGCTGCATGGTGCAGGATCGGTGTATTACTCCATTCCCTACTGTGGTGAGATCTCAGAGTTGATATATATAATTAGCAGAGGATGTGTCGTGGGGGTTTGCCCCCTACAAAAAACGAGCGTTGAGCTTTTTGGCTCAATATTCTGATGTTCGACTATATGACAGGGCTCTCTATATAAAATATATATATATTTACACATGTACATTTTGTCGACAAATAGTGAAAATCTATGTACTTTTAAAAGAAATGATTTCTAAGTGCCACACCTAACAAAAATGTTTATTTGTTCACTGAACACAAACATTTATTTTTTAACACTTCATCACTTAAGACAGGCATGCACAAAGTACAGTTGTGTACACTTACCATAAATGTAGATGTTCGAGTGTATTCACTGTTGCAGTCATTACATTTGGGTAATCTGCTGGCAGGTTGCCCTCAGTCGGTCTGATTAACAAAGTCTTGGGTCCTGCGTCGGTTGCTGTCCCTTCTTCCATGACGTCAGGTCATCAGGGGTATAAAACATGCATCTGATGCCATTACATCAGTTTTTCTTGCCCCAGATGTCAGGTGCCCCCCTAATGGGGAGCAAATAAAATTAAAAAACACAAAAAAAATATACCTCCAACCAAAAGCAAATACACCAAAAAGGCTTTTAAGCATAGTAAAAGAAAGTAGAGGTATAGCCAGAGAAATGTAGGGGGCTGGAGGGAGGGTAACCAGGAGTGCAACAGTGAACACACTCTAACATCTACATTTATGGTAAGTGTACACAACTGTACTATGTTCTTCGTGTTTCACTGTTGCAGTCATTAATTTGGGTAGATTCCCAAAGCTATGGTTGGGAGGAGGAGCTTATACAGCATTACGGCCAGCTATAAGGCCCTGCAAGACAGCAGTGTCAAAGCCAGCTCTGGATTTAGAGAAAATTGGTAAATGATCATGCTTGGTGAAAGTATGTTCAGAACTCCAGGTAGCAGCTTTTAGAATATCCCTGGTAGGAACACCTCTGAGAAAGGCTGCAGAATTAGATGCAGCCCTGGTGGAGTGAGATTTGATCCCCTGGGGGATAGGTTTTCCATGGTGCTTACAGCAGAAATGAATGCAATGGTTTATCCATTTAGAAATGGTTTGTTTTGAAATAGCCTTCCCCTCTGCCCCTGCAGCAAATGCTACCAGCAATTGTTCAGATTTTCTTGGAGATTTAGTCCTGTCCAAGTAGAATCTAAGTTGTCTGTGCACATCCAAGAAATGCAGAATCCGTTCCCCTTTGTTCTGTGGATTGGGAAAGAAGGTTGGCAAATGAATGGACTGATTAAGAGCCACACTGGAAACCACCTTGAGCATGAAGGATGGAACCGGTTTAATATGCAAGTCTGTAGGCCTGAATACACCCTCAGAAGTCGGTGCCTGCACAGCGGCTCCGGACCCATCCAAGGTAGAGACATCCGCGGGTTCCATAGGTGAAGCATCTCGCAGCATACTGGACTCCAAATGGGTCTCAGTAGGAGCCTGCAAATCAGAATTAGCGGGTATCAGGGGCTGCGAAAGCGCCTCACTGAGTACTGGTGAAATGGTGAATGGCTTAGGAGAAGCATTGTCGGCAATTTTGGACCTCAGCGGCCTGTCTCTGTCTTTATCTTTACGTTTTTACGGAATCCTGGTAGTCGAATGGCTAACCGACGACATTTCTGGATAATTAAACCGAGAACCAAAATACTTAAGAGGCAAAAATGTACCGACGACGGATAGTGCGCTGATTAAATAAAGCACAAAACCGACAGCAAGGTATGACATGGTCAGGGCCTAGGCAAGAATACAGTACGAATGACAATCTTTGTGAGGTATTTGCTTTCCACAAGTAATGCAATTATTAACTTTTACTGACATCGATAAGGAGCAAGAAAAAGTTTCCCCAATGGGGTACTTTGCTTTAAGTTGAAGACTTCGGTTCTGAAACTCGAAAACGAAAATTTCAGGAGTCGGCCGACTGGCACTTGCGAACTGCTTCTGCTTCGGGCAACGCATGGCAAGAAAGACTGATGTAATGGCGTCGGATGCATGTTTTATACCCCTGACGACCTGACTTCATGGAAGAAGGGACAGCAACCGACGCAGGACTCAAGACTTTGTTAATCAGGCCGACTGTGGGCAACCTGCCAGCAGATTACCCAAATATAATGACTGCAACAGTGAAAGATGAAGAACATCAGAAAAGAAAACAGTAGCAGTTGTCATTCATGCATTATACATCACAAATGTTTTTTTTCTGTTTAACAATTATTCATTACAACATAATATAAAATGCTCAATTCTTGCCTTCCTTTAAACCTCATTCAGCCTCTTGAATATTATTATGCATGTACTGGTCCCACAAATTCCTTCCATTCCTATGTAATCTGCTCATTCCTTTTTCTAAAAATCCCACCTCTAGTTCTTTTATCTCCTTTACAATGTTCAGTACTTCAACTGTGGATGGTTTAGCTTTTAATTTCCATTTTCTAATATTTGCATTTTTGGCAGCCATCAGCATTAAACTCAGTAAGGCCTTACTATGTATAAGCAATTTAGATCCCATATTCCAGCTCAAAATATTATTTTCTACAGTTAAAGCCATTTGCTCCCACAACATTTCTGACAGAGTAATCTGCAGGAAATTTTGCCAACTTATTACACTCTCAAAAAGCAAGTTACCAATTACCCTCTTTTTCATCAAGCTCCCAGCATTTGCTATCTACCTGATAAAAAATTTTTAGAAGTCTGTTTGGGGTATAAAAATACTTATGCAAACAAATCCCCCCCCAAAACATCGTACACCTTTTGGACTTTGTTGCATGGTTGGAGGCCTTACAGATGTCCTGCCATTTGTCCCTTTGTAAACTGCCTTTCCAGTCTCTCTTCCCATTTTTTTCTAACCTTCTCTAATTGCTTCTAACAGTTACCATGCAGTGTTTTAAACCCCCTTGTAATTATCCCTTTTAAACATCAGTTTCTGTACTAGACTTGACTAAAAACTCTAGCAGCACAGCTCTTTCACTTAGAACTCCCGTATCCCTTTCACTTTGCCTACACTCAGATATCAATCCCTGGTAGGGAAAAAAGTCTATAACCTGCAGTCCAAACTTTTGCTTGGCCTCTTCCCACTCTGTTGCTTTTCCCTATTTGATCCGAATTTCTTGGTTCCTTTTCTAATTTTCTCCAGTAAATTCCATCCACCTCTTGTTATTTTCTGACGTCAGTCTTCAAGTGACAGCAACCGAAATACGAAGTCTCTGGTATTCAGGCCGGCCAAGGGCTACCCTGGCAGGGTTAACCCAAATGTGATGACTGCAAAAGTGAAGCATGAAGAACATCTAAAGGAACTAAAACATTTTCACTGCTTGTGTCTTAATTTCCATACCCATAATTAAGAACAGTTAGTTATGTACTCACCATAATGATCGATGTATGTGGTCCATCTCGCCTACATTCTTTACTCACGGGTTCGGAGCCGAGAATCGGCTCCGACTCGGCCAACTATTTCTCCTGCACGAAATCTCTAATTGGCTGGGCTAACCCAGTATCCCAAGATGCACCTCGCCCTAGCCCCAGATCTTGTTTGCAACCATACCAATCATAACCCATACATAACCAACACTGGAAGGAATTCCAGCCAAGAAAAAAAAGGCAACTGACCTTGAAGGGTTCACAGAACGAATGTTCCTCCAAATCCTCTAGGAAGGGGGCAGGTGGGAGAGTACGTAAGAATGTAGGCGAGATGGACCACATACATCGATTGTTATGGTGAGTACATAACTAACTGATGTTATGTGGTTCTATCTCGCCTCCATTCTTTACTCACGGGACAGCGTCCCCAGCACCTCTATCCTGGGAGGCTCATAGAATGATACTCCTGAGAACTGTGGAACCAAAGGAAACCCGGCCCCTAGAAGCCACGTCCAGCTTGTAATGAGTGATAAAGGTGTGAGGAGAGGCCCAGGTGGCCGCAGCACAAATATCATCCAGTGAAAGCCTGGCATGGAAAGCTATCGATGTGGACATTGCCCTGGTAGAGTGAGCTCTGACGGGAAAAGGTAAACTTCTGCCTGCTGCCGAGTAGATGATGGAAATACAATCTTTAATCCATTTAGAAATTGTGCACTTGGAAACGGGACAACCTGCTCTGTTCTCTGAAAAGGACACAAACAGCTGATCAGACTTCCTAACCTGTTTAGTCCTTTGTAAATAGAACCTCAATTGCCTGTGCACATCCAACTGATGGAACCTGAACTCTGCTTTATTGGAAAAATTTGGAAAGAACACTTGTAACTCGATAGATTGATGGAGATTAACAGTGGATGACACCTTTGGAAGGAATGATGGGTTAAGTGAAACTTTGTCCTTATAAAAGGTCAAATACGGAGGTTTAATGGACAGAGCTTGAAGTTCTGACACTCTTCTGGCCAATGTAATGGCGATCAGAAACGCCGTTTTCCAAGATAAAAATTTTAGTTCACAGGTGGCAGCTGGTTCAAAGGGTGGTGAAGTGATGGCTTGTAGCACAAGGTTTAGGTCCCATGACATGACAGGCTCTGACACAGGAGGGCGAAGTAGCCAAGTGCCTTTCTAGAAGGCCTTGCAGAGTTCATGGCCCATAAGAGAGGGTTCGTAAGATGTATGGAAATTGGAGATTGCAGCCAATTGTACTTTAATGGTAGCGGGCGCAGAGACCTGACGGAAAACCATGGCTAAAAAAATCTAAATCCGATGGAATTGGGGTTGTGAAGGGGTCCAAACCTTGGGCCTGAGCCCAAATGGAGAATCTATTCCATTTGCTGGAGTAAATTTTCCTGGTAGAAGACTTATGAGATGAAGACCAGATATGTACTGAGGTATCTTCTGCAATTTTGTCTGATAGGGACATGCAGGTATGCCTCTTTGAGGTCCAGAGTAACAAGTCAGGCCTTCTTGCCCAGCATGGGTAGAAGCTGCTGTAATGTCAACATTTTGAATTTCGGAATATCCAGGTAAGTATTTAGAACTGAAAGGTCTAGTATGGGCCTCCAGGCCTTATCCTTTCTGGGGACCAGGAAGAGTCTTGAGTAAAATCCTTGTCCTTGCTCCTGTTGTGGTACTTTTTGAATAGCTTTCATGTCCATGAGGGCTGAAATTTGTTTTTGTGCCTCTGCCCATTGATTTTGTGGCAGGTCTGGCATTCCTTTTAGCCTTGGTAAAGTATGAAAGTGGAACCTGTAACCTTGAGACACAATATTCAGAACCCATTTGTCTTGGATGATTGTTTGCCAGTTTTGAGCAAAAAGAGCCAATTTTCCCCCTAAAGGGGATTCCAAAAGGGAAGTGCTTGGAGTACAAAGGGGAAAGTCATTGTTACCGTTTCCTGTAAGGTTGAGACTTGTCCTCACCTCCTTTTGGGGTTGAGGTGCCCCACTGTCATCTGTTTGAACCTTGGGGTTGAGATCTGCCTCTTGGGCGTCTGTATCTGCCTCTTTGTGGCCTGTCTGACACTGGAAAGGACCAATTCTTTGCTGGCCAATTTCTGCTAAATCGAGGTGGCTGTACCTGTAAGAAAACCTTGACTGTTTGCATAGATTTAGCTTTATCCTCCATTTTCTTTAACACTTCTTCTGCCTCAACACCAAACAAGGTATCATGCGGTAAAGGAGCATCCAATAATTTTGCCTTAACATGATCGGGTAAACTCTGTTCTTTTAACCAAGCATGTCTTCAAATCACAGAACCTGTAACTGCGGCTCTACAAGAGGCCTCTAAAGAATCAAAACCACACTGCAGAGTATGTTTTCCCACCTGTTCAACTGCATGCAATAAATCCTGCATTTCTTTACAATCAGGAGCTTCTGAGCTTGCAAGCATTTTCTGTTTTAACTGAGCCATTAAATATTGTTGGTACTTAAGCATGTGAAACTGGCAATTTAAAGCTCTTACTGCTAAAGTTGCGGAAGTGTATACTTTCTTCCCCATCTATCCAAAGCTCTGGAATCTCTGTCAGAGGGTACTGGATTTTTTGCAATGGAAGCCTTAACCCCTTTTGGACCCTGGGAAATAGTTTCTGGATCAGCAGAAGGGTTTTTATAAAGACACTTGTGAGAGTCAGGGACTCTGTAATACCTATCTGGCTTGGCTGGTGCAGGGGGCAAAGAATCAGGAGATAAGCTGAATTCAGAGAACACATCATCCACAATATCTAGCACAGGTGGAATAGCCAGGGGCCTGTGCTGAGGTAATAAAAGGAAATCCCTGAGCCTTTTCTTGGATTCTGAGTAATCCTGACTTTCCCAATGGAAATGCTCCCTCATGGTATGTAAAGTTTCCCCAAAAGAATAATCCTCAGGAGGAGAGGCTGAAGGGATAGATTCTTCAGCATCAGAGTCCTCATAGGGGGGTAGAGAGTATCCCTGGTCTGAAGAGGAATCAGAGGAAATGGAAACCTGATCAGAGGAATCATAGTCTGTATCCTGCCTAGGCCTTTTCTCAGGAGGGGGTTGGGAACCCCTGATTAGAGTAATGAGGTCTTCGGCCATTTTAAGCATCTGTTTCTTAGGCATGGAGGACTGTCCAGGAGAATGCTGTACTTGTTTCTTTGTCTTTAATGGTACTTTTGTCTTGGCTGTTGTTTTAATGGTAAGTTGTGAAGGTCTGAAAACACCCTCAGAAGCCGATGTCTGCTCAGCGGCTCCGGACCTATCTGAGGGATTAGTTTCCGTAGGCACAATACCGTGAGTTTCCAGAGACCTAGTTGTCTCCACGTGGGAGTATGAAGTGGCCTGTGGCTCTGAGGTAGCGGGTATCAGGGGCTGCGAAAGCTCCTCACTGAGAACCGGCGAACCGGTGACTGGCCTAGAAGAGGTTTCGTCGTCGGTTTTGGACCTCGGATGCCTGTCTTTATCCTTGTTTTTTCGGTATTGCGGTCGTCAGTTGATCCGACGGCACAGTATAATTGAACCTTCAGCCAAAGTAGTGCAAAGCAAAATCAAATTGTCTTTTTATAGTGCGTTTGTTAAATCTAGCACAAAACCGACAACTAGTGACGTCGTGATCAGGGCCTAGGCATGGAATACAGTAAGAGTGGAAATCCTTATGAGATATTTGCTTCCCACAAGAAATACAATTAACTTTTTCCTGACATCAGTCAGAGGCATGAAAAAAAGTTTCCCCAATGGGGTACTTAGCTTTATTGAAGACTTCGGATCTGAAATTCGACTTCGAAAATCTCAGGAGTCGGCCGACTGGCACTTGCAAACTGCTTCTGCTTCGGGCACCGCACGGCAAGAAAGACTGAAGAAAATGGCGTCGGATGCATCTTATATACCCCTGGCGCACTGACGTCAGGGAAGAAGCAACAGCAACCGACACCGGACCAAGACTTTGGA
The DNA here is from genome assembly GCF_019279795.1 of Protopterus annectens. Classification (NCBI taxonomy): domain Eukaryota; kingdom Metazoa; phylum Chordata; order Ceratodontiformes; family Protopteridae; genus Protopterus; species Protopterus annectens. Next base: position 834,428,634 of record NC_056751.1, read on the forward strand.
ACTCTGGCTGACTGTGGGACCACCTGACGGCAGGATAACCCAAGTGTAATGACTGCAGCAGTGTAACACGATGAACATCTTCTTCGTGTTTCACTGTTGCAGTCATCACACTTGGGTTGATTCCCAAAGCTGAAGAAAGGGTGGAGGCAGTCAAGAAGAGTTTGGGCTGGCTAGTATGCCCTGCAAGACTGCTGTTGCAAAACCTGCCCTGGATTGGAAAAGATAGGCAGGTGGTAATGCTTGGTGAAGGTGTGTACAGAACTCCAGGTAGCAGCTTCCAGAATGTCCCTGGTAGGGACTCCCCTGAGAAATGCTGTGGTGGTAGAAGTTGCCCAAGTGGAACATGTTCTGACCCCCAGAGGGATTGGTTTCCCATGGTGCTTGTAGCAGAAATGGATACAGTGTGCTATCCATCTGGAAACTGTTTGTTTTGAAATGGCCTTGCCCTCTGCCCCTAGTGCAAAACTGACTAGTACTGGTCAGACTTCCTGAAGGGTTTAGTCCTATTACGGTAGAATCTGAGCTGTCTGTGCACGTCCAAGGAGTGCAGGATCCTTTCCCCTTTATTTTGTGGATTAGGGAAGAAGGTTGGCAAATGGCTGGATTGGTTGAGAGACACACTGGACACCACTTTAGGCATAAAGGAAAGGTTAGTCCTGAGGGAGACCCTGTCAGCATGAAAAATAATGAAGGGTTCCACAGACATAAGTGCTTGTAGCTCAGACACTCTTCTAGCTGAAGTGATGGCCAGAAGCAAGGCTGTTTTCCAAGACAGGAATTTTAACTCTGCTGATGCTGCAGGCTCAAAGGGGGGTACATGAGTTTTTCCAGTACAAAGTTAAGGTCCCAAGCAGGGGTGCGTGCTCTCCTTGGTGCCTTAAGTTGTTTGCCCCTCTCAGGAACTGTTTGATGAGAAGGTGAGAGAAGAGAGGTGGCTCAGTGCTTGAATGAGCCGAGATGGCAGAGGCATGGATCTTAATGGAGGAGAAGGATAGGTCTCTGTGGAGTAGATCTGCTAGGTAATCCAGGATTAGAGGTAAGGAGGGCAGTGCTGTGTCCTCCTTTAGATTCAATCCAGGAACAATATCTTTTCCACTTATCAGCATAAGATTTCCTTGTACTGGGTCTTCTGGCTTCAAGAATGACGTCCAGCACCTGCTTGCTTAGGCTGGTCACTGGGGGAGAATTCAAGGAATACGCCAGGCTGCAAGATTCAGGGTTTGCAGTTGCGGATGCAAGATCTATCCCCCCATTGAGTGAGGAGGGTTGGGATCTGGGGTAGGTGCCAGGTTGCACAGTAGTGGGTACCAGTGCTGGCGTGGCCAGTCCGGGGCAATCAGGATTGCCCCCTTGGTCTGTCCTGTCTTATCTTGAGTAATATTCTTGAGAGAAGAAGCAGAGGGGGAAATGCATAGATTGAGAGGTTTTCCCACTGGAAGGATAGGGCATCCACTTTCCAGGCCCTGCTGTGAGGTGCCCTGGTGCAGAATTTGCTGAGCTGGTGATTGCAGGGGGAGGCAAAGAGGTCCAACTCTGGGGTCCCCCATTTCTGGATTAGAAGGCGGAAGATGCTGGGTTCTAATTGCCACTTGTGTGGGTCTAGGAGATTTCTGCTCAAGTCATCTGCCAGAGGAGTCTTGTTTGCCTGGCAGGAATTGACCTTGCAGATGAATATGCATGTCCAAGGCCGTGTTCCACAGGGCCATGGCTAGCCTGCAGAGTGGGTAAGAGTGGGTTCCCTCCTGCTTGTTGATGTACCACATAACTGTGTTGTCTGTTTTTATTAGCAGGGGTCCTGGTGAGAGTAGGGATCTGAAAGCTGTCACAATGTGCTGAAAAGCTAGCATCTCTTTCTCATTAATGTGCAGATGAATTTGACATGGGCTCCAGTGGCCCTGAATGCACTTGCCGTCAAGGTGTGCCCCCCAGGCATAGTCTGATGCATCAGTGGTTAGGGTCTGGGTGGTGTGGGATTGAGTAAAGGGAGTCCCTTGTTGTGGTTGCATGCTGCTGCCCAACCAAAGAAACTCAGTCCTTAGACAAGGTATGACAGGTATGACTGTTTCCAGGTCCTGAAAATGTTGGCACCAAAGACTTCTTAAGTACCACTGAAGCTTCCTCACATGCAGTCTGGCATATGGAATCAGTAGAATGCAGGAGGCCATGAACCCTAGGGCCTGCAGGATTTTCCTTGCGGATAGCTGGGTTCTGGTGGCCATTTGAGAGAAGAAGCCTGTCAGACAGGCTTGTTTTTCTGGAGTAAGGAATGCCACCTGGGATGCTGTGTCCAAGCTTGCTCCCAGGATTGCAATCTTTTGACTGGGGACTAGTTTTGATTTCTTTTCACTGATAGTGGGCCCCAGGGAGGTTAGAAGATTCTTTACAAATGGCAGGTGCTGCAACAGCTTTTACTTGCCTGAATCAGGCAATCGTCTTAAGTATGGGTAAATATGAATCTTTCTCTGTCGGCAATACGCAATGGCTGGAGCCAGGCATTTTGTGAATACTCTGGGAGCAGTGGATAAGCCAAAGGGAAGTGCAGGGAACTGATAATGCATAGATCCTGCCCTGAAACATAGGTATTTCCTGCATGAGTCCCTGATAAGGATGTGCAGATAGGCTTCTTTTAGGTCTAGGGTGGCTAACCAGGCATCTTTGGAAAGCATAGGAAGAAGCTGCTGAAGGGTGAGCATTTTGAATTTTGGTACCACTAGGAAGGTGTTTAGAATGGAAAGATCTAGGATTGGGCGTCAAGTGCCCTCTTTTCTGGGTATCAGAAAAAGTCAGGAATAAACCTTTGACCTATTTGTTCTGCAGGAACAGGTTGAACTGCCCTTATGGAGAGCAGTGATTGAACTTGGTTTTGTGCCTCTGTCCACTGGTTTGGAGGAAGGTCTGGGAACCCTTCTGGGGCTGGCAGTGAGTGGAAGTAAAAATATATACCCCTGGGATACAATGTTCAGGACCCATCGGTCTTCGGTGATGAAGATCCAGTGTTTTGCATGATGGGCAAGTTTTCATCCTAGGGGCATGGGCAGTTGGGCAGAGGTGACAAGTGGATTTGAAAAGTCATTGTGAATTATTTCCCTAAGGGGGTGGCTTAGCACTCTCTGTTTTAGAAGTGGAGGCACTCCATTGCTTAGATCTCTGCATACCCTGAGTCTGTAATCTTGGGGGGGGGGGGTCTGTTTCCCCTGGGTTTAGTTTGAGATGGCCTTGAGGGGACTGGAAAGGACCAATGCTTCAAGGGGCAATGCCTACTGAATCTAGGAGGTTGCACTTGCAAAAAACTTTGACTGTCTGCATAGATTTAGCTTTTTCTTCCATCTTTATTAGAACCTCTTCTGCTTTGGTGCCAAACAGATTGTCCTTGTTCAAAGGGGTGTCTAATAATTTAGATTTGACATGGTCTGGCAAGGTCTGCTCCTTAAGCCAAGCATGCCTTCTCAGTACAGAACCAGTGACTGCTGCCCTGCAAGATGCTTCTAGGGCATCAAAGCCACACTGCAAAGTATGATTGCTGACTTGGCTTGCAGAATGCATAAGCTCTTGTAATTCTTTATTTTTTTCACAGTTTGTAAAGGGAGATATTTTTTGCTTAATATGTTCCATAATATACTGGTATTTCAGCATTTGAAACTGGCAATGTCATGCCCTAATGGCAAGATTTGCAGAGGTGCATACTTTTTACCCCATCTGTCTAAAGCTTGGGAATCCCTGTCCGAAGGGGTGGGATTCTTAGCTGTAGTTGCTTTTATACCTTCAGGCCCCTGGGAAATGACCTCTAGGTCAGCAGTAGGATTTTTTAAAAGAAATTTGTGAGAGTCAGGGACTCTCTGTAGTACCTGTCTGGTTTCCTTGGAGCAGGGGGTAAAGTATCAGGAGTTAGACTGGATTCCATAATGACATCATCCACAACATCCAGAACTGGAGGGATTGCTAAAGGTCTATGTTGAGGCAAATCTAAAAATTCTCTGAGTCTCTTTTTAGACTGAGGATAAATGCTCTCTTAAGGTATGTAAGGTTTCACCAAAATAAAAATCCTCTGAAGGGGAAGCAGAGGGAATGGATTCCTCTGCATCTGAATCCTCATAAGCAGATAAAGGTATGTCTTCATATTCAGAAACCTCAGAGTCGTCGGACTCTTGGTCTGTTAAAGCTGCTGGGGACAGATCTTTTTCTCTTAGCAGGGGAAGGCTGGCTTCCCCTAATCAGCATAATCAGGTCTTCTGCCATTTTAAGCATTTGATGTTGCGGGAAAAGGAAGCAGGTGCTTGAGTTTGGGTTGTCGGTTTTTTAGGCGTAGCTCGTACTCTTGGCGTTAGAAACTCAGTAGTTTTAGACAGAACTGAAGACATGAAAGAAGTCGTAGGTTTGAGTCGAATATTGGTAGTGCGAAGAACTTACACGGACGCCGGCTCCTGCACTGCGGCTCCAGACCCATCCAAGGTAGAGACATCTGCAGGTTCCATAGTCAAAGAAGAGTCTTGCGGAAAGCATCTCACTATCAAGTAAACTGGCGACTAGCTTAACAGAAGCGTCATTGGCAGTTTTGGACCTGTGTGGTCTGTCTCTGTCTTTATCCTTATGTTTTTTCAAAAGAACGGTAGTCGGATAGCTTACCGAAGCCATTTCGGAATACGGAGATAGTGAGCGAAAGTATTTAGCGACAATAAGGGCCCGACGATGAATAGTTCAGGCGTTGAACAAAGCACAAAACTGACGGAGGTACGTCGTGGTCGGGGCCTAAACAGGTGACGCAGTAAGAATGGAAATCTCGGTGTGGTATTTGCTTTCCACATGCGAGACAACTGTTAACTTTTTCTGACATTGGTTAGAGCAAGAAAAAAGGATCCCCAACAAGGTACTTAGCTTTAGAAGACTTCAGGATGATTCAAGTCGGAAACGAAAACTCAGGTAGCGGCCGACCGGCACTCGTGCGAACTGCATCTGCTTCAGGCTCCTCGGTAAGAAAGACTGGTGTAATGGCGTCGGCTGCCTGTTTTTACCTGCAGGCAGATAACCCAAGTGTGATGACTACAACAGTGAAACACGAAGAACATCTGAAATTATGCTAAAGGGTCTTTACCCTCTTTAGGTAATACAACCATCAAAACAGCTTTTTTCCAGGGTGCTGATGCTCTCCCGATCTTTTAAAGTACCGTTAAACAAAACCTACCAGATCTTTATCACTTTTCCCCTTCCTAATTTCCAAGACTTCCACTGGAATACTGTCTGATCCTGCAGACTTCCTTGTTGACTGATTATATGTCAATGTTCTTCTCTCATTTTTTCTTATTTTAGCTATTAATTGTTGAGCCACATCTTTTCCATATCTTTGCATAATTAAGTCTTCCATAAATATTTCCATTTGTGTTTTTTCTTGACTTCCACATTACTCTGCTTTATATAAACTTTCATAAAATTCCCAAAATATTTCTAATACCTCTAAAGGATTTCAGGTTATTTTTATCAAATTGGCAACAACCCTTTGCACTTTCTGTTACCCAAGATGTAGTGCTAAACGTTTTTGTGCTCTATCAAAAATATGACCACAAAACATTCTGAACACACAGCTTTATAAAAAAACTTTTTCATGAATATGTTTCCACCTATAAAGATCACACTGCCTAAACATGCAACATAACACACAAACTCTGTATCAAAACACAACATACAAACAGCAAACATTAAGAGACAGGGCCTAACTCCAGCAACATAAATGACTATTTTCTCAGACATATGCATGTGGCAAACTCTATCATTAAATCAGACATTATTAAACATTGTAGGATGATAAAGGAATATAAACCTAGTATCAATCTACCTACATACATCCTGAAACCTGTACATTTTCTTAAAAATCAAGTTGAAAACAATAAGCCAAACTATACATATTGTGTTAGCAATAAAAGGTCTACATTAGATGAATGAATGCTTAAAATGTCGAGTACGACATGCGCAACAGCTTTTAAGCAAAAGTTCATCTAAGCGAAACCCCATAATGTTGAAACAGAGTTTCTAAAAGAGTTGGCCAGCTGCCAGGAAGCCAACGGCTGACAGCTAAAATGTACTGTACATCATTAACCCCTCCCCCCAAAAAAAAACAACCCCCCCAAAACAAAGTGGAGGGCTTTGCCTCCCACACCCTCCCCTACTTAAATATAGCAACTCCGAGATCGCACCACAGTGGAGGACTGTAAGAACGGACAAGGTGAATGTTCTGGCGCCAGCCATTGGCTTCCTGACAGCTGGCCACCTATAACTTTTCAAAACTCCTTGTTTCAACATTCTTAGGTTTCACTTACATGAATGTTCGCTTAAAAGCTGTCGAGTATGTCGTACTCACAATTTTAAGCGTTTGTTCATCTAATAGGGAACCAGCAATAAATACTATAAAAGATGCAAAGAGTGACATTTTTAGCAAAAAAGTATTTTTAGCAGTGAAATAACAGTTGTGTAAAATCATACCATAACCACAGATGTCTTTCTCTTTCATGCTGCAGTATTCATAACACGAGGGATTCCCCACCTTGGTGACCAGAATGTCCTACCAAAGACTTAAGCTACTATTAGGTACATACGACATTGCACATAGCAAACAGCCAACATCGTACATAAAATTGACATCTGCACGTACCATCCTCAGAGCTGAATGCCCCAGTCAGAACACTAGTCAAACGTTAAGAGGCAAGCAGAAAATATCCACAGAAGAGCATGAACCAAGGGGAAAGGAGGGTGGGATAGAATTATGGTACGAGTTTACACAACTATTTTATGTCCTTCTATTCCCATGTTGCAGTATTCATGAGGGAGAATACCATAGCTCAAGTGGGAAAGGAGGATAGGCGCACACAAAGTCTCCATCCATGAAGCCATGCAGAATTGCCCTGGCAAATTCTACTCTTGATCTGGAGACAGAATCCAGCTTGCAGTGTTTTGTGAATGTATGGAGAGCGGACCAAACAGCTGCTTCCAGGACAGAAGCAGTGTCCAGACCTTTGAAGAAGGACCCAGAGGAAGCTACAGCTCTTGTGGAATGGGCCTTAACAGAGGAAGAAAGTCCCCCCCCCCCCCCGAGACACACAGCAGAAATAAAAATTGCCCTAGAGATCCAAGATGAAACAGTCTGTTTGAAGACAGGTTTTTCCCAGTGCCCTGGGGTGAACGGAAACAAACAGTTGCTCAGACTTTCTAATGGATTTGGTCTTATCCAAGTAGAATCTAAGTGGTCTATGTAAATCCAAGGTGGGCTGCACCCTTTCACTAGAGTTTTGTGGAGAAGGAAAGAAAAAAAAGTAGGTAAGTGAATAGACTGGTTTAGGGACCAAGTCATTAACCACTTTTGGCATGAAAGAAGGGTTGGTACGAAGACAGGCCTTATCCTTGTGGAAAATCAGAAAGGGTTGTGAAGCCATAAAAGTTTGGAGTTCAGAACCTCTCCTAGCAGAAGTGATGGCTACCAATAAAACAGTTTTCCATGTGCAGAATTTCAGGGAAGCTGAGGCTGCAGGCTCAGAGAGAGTCTGAGTCAGTTTTTCCAAAACAAAATTCAAGTCTCAGGAAGGAGGAACAGGTTTCCTGGATGGTCTGATGTGGAGGCCACCTTTTAAGAAAAGCTTAACCTCTAGCCTAGAAGCTAAATGGGGTTGATAAAGGCAGACATGCAGAAATGGCTGATAAACGAGCTTTAACAGAAGAATAAGTCAGTCCAGCCTTGAGCAGCTCACACAAATTAAGAGAGGACTAGGGGAATATCCACTGAAAATGGATCTAGTCGCTTATTAAGACACCAGATAGAGAACCTCATTTGGACAAATAAGATCTCCTTGTACTGGGTTTTCCTGGCCTCCTGCAGGACTAGAAGCATGTCCTCAGACAAAATGTGTCTAAAAGGAATCAGAAGCTCATCACCCACAGAGTTAGGTTGAGTGTTGCTAAATGTGTGTGAACAAGAGCTCTTGTCTGAGTAGATCCACCCTGTGAGGTAACTTGTGATGACTGCCCTTGGCTAACTGCAGAAAAAGAGGGAACCAATGCTGTCTTGGCCAAAAGGGGGTCACCAACAAGACATCTAGGTTGTCCTCCTGAATCTTCAGCAGGACTTTCTGAATTAGTGTGAAGGGGTGGGGTGGAGGAATGCAGAGAGAAACATCCTCTTCCATGAGAATGACAGGGCGTCCACTTTCCAAGCCAGAAGATGTGGGACTCTGGCACAAAACTTTGAAGTTGTCTGTTCATAGGGGAGGCAAAGAGATCTATCCGAGGCATACACCACCATGGAAAATGTCCACAAACACATCCCTGTGAATCGTCCCATTCGTGAGTTTGTGTTATGGACCTGCTCATTGTGTCTGCTAAAACAGTTTGACTTGAGGGATATAAACAGCTGTCAAAATTACCTTTGCCTGTAGAGCAATCTCCCAGGCTTGGACTGTTACTCTGAAGAAAAGATAAGACTTCGTTCCCCCTGTTTGTTCACATACCAGAGAACTGTGGTGTTGTCTGTGAAAAGTTTCAAAGGACCCGGTTGAAGAGATGACTGGAAGGCTTGAAAGGCCTGAGTCAGAGCCCACATCTCTTTGATACTGATGTGTTGCTTCCTTATCGAAGGAGACCACAGGCCTTGGATCTTTAGGTTCCCCAGTGTTGTTCCCCACTGCAGATCTGAAGCATCTGTGAACAACTCCTGTACTGGATGAGGTGGGGGAAGTCCTGGATTCTGAGACATTTGTTGAATCCACCAAAACAATTCCTTCTTTACGCAGAAGTGGAAGGACAAACTCTAGAGGATGAGCATGAGACCAGAGGGTTTTCAGGTATCACTAGAACTTTTGCATGTGAAGTCTGGCTAGGAGCAGCTTTGGTATAACTGATGCCATAAACCCAAGCATCCTAAGGAACTCTCTGGTAGTCACAGAGGATAGAGGAAGCAACTGCTGGAAATAAGTCTGCATTTTTGCAAAGGGAGAAAGGCCATCATACGGTCTGCCCTTATCCTGCAGCCTAAGAAAACCTGGTCCTGAGAAGGAGTCTGGGAAGACTTGTTGTAGCTGATAGTGAACCCCAGGCTGAGGAGCAAAGAGATGGTGGTATGGAGGTTCTGCTGCAAGATCTCTGGATGTTCTGCTTAAATAAGCAAATCGTCCAGGTAAGGGTAGATGAGAATTCCCTGGAGTCTGCAACAGGCAATGACATGAGCCAAACATTTTGTGAATAGCCTTGGAGCCATAGAGAGTCCAAAGGACAAAGCACAGAACTGAAAATGAGGGGAAGCAACTCAACAATCTAAGAATTTGCTGAACAGTGGAGGGGTATACGGAGGTTGCATCCTTGATGTCTAAGGAAAGCAAGTGGGGAAAAGTACAGTTGTGTACACTTACCACAAATGTAGATGTTAAGAGTGTATTCACTATTGCAGTCATTACATTTGGGTAATCTGCTGGCAGGTTGCCCTCATTCGGCCTGATTAACAAAGTCTTGGGTCCTGTGTTGGTTGCTGTCCCTTCTTCCATGAAGTCAGGTCATCAGGGGTATAAAACATGCTGCTGACGCCATTACGTCAGTTTTTCTTGCCCCAGATGTCAGGTGCCCCCCCCCCCCCCCATTGGGGAGGAAATATACATAAAAACACAAAGGTATACCTCTAACAAAAAGAAAATACACCAAAAAGGCTTTTAAGCATAGTAAAGGAAAGCATAGGTATGGCCAGAAGAAATTAAGGGGCTGGAAGGAGGGTAAAGTACAGTTGTGTACACTTACCATAAATGTAGATGTTAGAGTGTATTCACTGTTGCAGTCCTGGATGTTCTTCGTGTGTCACTGTTGCAGTCATTACATTTTGGTAATCTGCTGCCAGGTTGCCCTCAGTCAGCCTGAATTCCAAAGTCTTGGGTCCTGTGTCGGTTGCTGTCTCCTCTTCTATGACGTCAGGTCGTCAGGGTATAAAACAAGCAGCCGACGCAATTTTCTTTAGTCTTTCTTGCCGTGCGGTGCCCGAAGCAGAAGCAGTTCGCAAGTGCCGGTCAGCCGACTCCTGAAATTTTCGAATTCGAGTTTCAGAACCGAAGTCATCACTAAAGCTAAGTACCCCATTGGGGAAACTTTTTTTCTTGCTCCATACCGATGTCAGAAAAAGTTAATAATTGTATTACTTGTGGGAAGCAAATATCTCATAAGGATTTTAATTTAAACTGTATTCCTTACCTAGGCCCTGATCATAACATGCCTAGATGTTGGTTTTGTGCTAGAGTTAACCAATGCACTATTAAGCGTCGGTATATCTTTGCCTCAAAATATTTTGGAAACAGATTTAACTATCCTGAAATGTCGTCGGATAGCAATCCGACTACCGGAGTACACAAAAAACGCAAAGAAAAGGACAGAAACAGACCTTCGAGGTCCAAAACCGATGACGAAGCTTATCCTAAGCCAGTTGCCGGTTCATCGGTACTCAGTGAGGCGCTTTCGCAGCCCCTGATACCCGCTACTTTCGAGTCGCAGGCCCCTACCGAGACCCATGTGGAGTCCGGCACACCGCGAGATTCTCAAAGTATTGTACCCACGGATGTCTCTCCCTCAGATGGGTCTGGAGCCGCTCAGCAGGCACCAGCTTCTGAGGGTGTATTCAGGCCACAACACTTTTATATAAAACCGACGCTAGCTTCAAAATCAAAGACAAAAGCAACTTCTAAAGCTAAAAATACGAAGCATGAGCCACGTGCACAGGCCTCTATGCCCAAAAAACAGATGATCAAAATGGTTGAAGAGCTAATTACCTTGATCAGGGGTTCCCAACCCCCTCCTGATAAGAGGCCTAGGCAAGACACTGGCTATGAATCTTCAGATCAGGTTTCTATTTCTTCTGATTCCTCTTCTGATCAGGAATTATCTATACCACCCTATGAGGATTCTGATGCGGAGGAATCTATCCCATCTGCATCACCTCCTGAAGATTATTCCTTTGGAGAGACCTTGCATACTTTGAGGGAACATTTTCACTGGGAGAGTCAAGATTTCTCAGAATCAAAAAAGAGGCTCAGGGATTTCCTTCTTCCCCCTCAGCATAGGCCTTTAGCCATACCTCCTGTTTTAGACATTGTGGATGATGTGTTTTCGGAGTCAAGCTTGACTCCAGACTCCTTACTTCTGGCTCCCAGCAAGCCAGGCAGATATTACAGGGTTCCTGACTCACACAACTTTTTATTTAGAAACCCTGCTGCTGACCCTGAAACTATTTCACAGGGTCCAAAAGGTGTTAAGGCCTCAACAGCAAAAACTCCTATCCCTCTGACAGAGATTCAAGGGCACTGGATAGATGGGGAAAGAAGGTTTATACAACTGCAACGTTTGCAATTAGGGCCTTAAACTGCCAGTTTCATATGCTCAAGTATCAACAACATGTTATGGGATTACTGAAACAGAAAATGATGTTGATGATGTTGATTTCTGAATGTGCAGAAAATAAAAGAATTACAGGAATTATTGCATGTAGCAGAACAAGTTGGAAAGCATACTTTACAATGTGGTTTTGATTCCTTAGAGGCCTCCTGCAGGGCCGCAGTTACTGGATCTGTGATTAGGAGGCATGCCTGGCTAAAAGAGCAAAATTTGCCTGATTATGTTAAAGCTAAATTGCTGGATGCACCTTTACAGCATGCTACTCTGGTATTAAGGCAGAAGAGGTTTTAAAGAAAATGGAAGACAAAGCTAAGTCTATGCAAACTGTAAAAGACTTCTTACAAGTGCAGCCACCAAGATTCAGTAGACACTGGCTTACAAAAAAATGGTCCTTTCCTGTGTCCGACAGAGCTCAATGGGGCAAATCCAGGCGTCCTAAAGGTTCTAGATATCAGTCACAGGATTCTTACAGGTCAAAGCAATGGGGTGCTTCTACCTCCAAATCAGGAGGAAATAAAGCTCAGCCCCACAGTAAACAGTCTCAATGACTTCCCTCTGCCATCACCAAGCACTTACCTTTTGACAGCACCCTTAGGGGGGAAATTAGCACTTTTTGCTCAAAATTGGCAGTTAATAACCCAGGACAAGGGGGTGCTAAACATAGTATCTCAGGGATACAGATTCCACTTCCATACTCTGCCAAAAAATCAATGGGCAGAGGCACATAAACAGGTTACGTCCCTCGTGGATATGGGGGCTATTCAGCCAGTACCAGAACAGGAAAAAGGACAAGGTTTTTACTCAAGACTGTTCTTGGTACCCAGAAAAGACCAGGCCTGGTGCCCAATACTGGATTTATCAATTATGAACACATACCTGGACATTCCAAAATTCAAAATGTTAACTTTGCAGCAGCTTCTGCCCATGCTGGGCAAGAACGCTTGGCTGGTGACATTAGACCTAAAAGAGGCATACCTGCATATCCCAATAAGGGAATTGTGCAGAAGATACCTCCGTTTCAAGGCTGGCTTTATGCATTACCAATTCTCTGCACTGCCCTTTGGCTTATCTACTGCGCCCAGGGTCTTTACAAAGTGCCTGGCACCAGTAATTGCATTTTGCAGACAAAGTATACAAATATATTCTTACTTGGACGACTGTCTCATTCAAACAGAGAACAAGGACATTCTTCTTCAGCACTTGGCATTTGTGAAAAGGCTTCTAACATGCCTAGGGTACACAATAAACGAAAAGAAATCACTACTGGTACCCTTTCAAAAGATAACATTCCTGGGTGCAACCTTGAATACAACTGCCCAGATGGCTTTCCTCACGCCAGGCAAACAAAGGCAACTGACTACTTACTTTAAACTGATGGCAAAAAAAACCCAGTTATCTGCAAGACAAACTCTGCAGGCTTTGGGGTTCATGGCATCCTGCATCCTACTGATTCCATATGCAAGGCTGCATATGAGGAAACTACAATGGTGCCTAAAAAGTTGATGGAGTCAACATTGTCACAGTCTGGAAACAATGATTCCTCTCATTCCCTGCCTACAACAGGAGTTTCTATGGTGGGCAAAGGCATGTCACCAAAACATGGGACGGGCTTTCACTTTACCCCCTGCCAGCCAAACCTTAACAACAGACTCATCAGATTATGCATGGGGGGCCCACATGGCGGGAAGATGCATTCAGGGCATATGGACCCCAAACCAAATGCATCTGCATATCAACCAAAAGGAGATGTTAGCTGTTCAAAATGCCCTGACAGCCTTAAAGGACTTACTACACTTTATGGTAAGTGTACACAACTGTACTATGTTCTTCGTGTTTCACTGTTGCAGTCATTACATTTGGGTAGATTCCCAAAGCTATGGTTGGGAGGAGGAATTTATATAGCATTAGGGCCAGCTATAAGGCCCTGCAAGACAGCAGTAGCAAAGCCAGCTCTGGATTTAGAGAATATTGGCAAATGATAATGCTTGGTGAAAGTATGTACAGAATGCCAGGTAGCAGCCTCTAGGATGTCCCTGGTAGGAACTCCTCTGAGAAAAGGCTGCAGAAGTAGATGCAGCCCTGGTGGAGTGAGATCTGATCCCCTGGTGGATAGGTTTTTCATGGTGCTTACAGCAGAAATGAATGCAATGGCTTATCCATTTAGAAATGGTTTTGAAATAGCCTTCCCCTCTGCCCCTGCAGCAAATGCTACCAGCAGTTGTTCAGACTTTCTTCAAGGTTTAGTCCTGTCCAAGTAGAATCTAAGTTGTCTGTGCACATCCAAGGAATGCAGAATCCGTTCCCCTTTGTTCTGTGGTTTGGAAAAAAATGTTGGCAAATGAATGGACTGATTAAGAGCCACATTGGATACCACCTTGGGCATGAAGGATGGATTGATCCTGAGTGACACCCTGTCTGCATGAAAGATGATGAAAAGCTCCACTGCCACAAGGGCCTGTAATTCAGATATCCTTCTAGCTGAAGTGATTGCTAAAAGGAAGGCTGTTTTCCAAGAAAGAAATTTTAAGTCTGCAGTAGCAGCTGGCTCAAAAGGAGGTAGAGTGAGTTTCTCCAATACAAAGTTAAGGTCCCAGGCAGGGGTTGGTGCTCTCCTGGGTGGTCTCAAGTTTTTGGCCCCTCTGAGGTACTGCTTGAGCAGAGGATGAGAGAAGAGGGGATGTTCTGTGTTATAATGAGCTGAAATGGCTGAGGTGTGGATTTTAATGGAGGAAAAAGACAGGCCCTTGTGAGGCATTTCAGTTAAGTATTGCAAAATCTGAGGTAAAATTGGGCACTGCTGTGCTCATCCCTTGGGATTGGCTCCAGGCACAGAATCTTTTCCATTTGTCAGCAGAAGATTTTCTAGTACTAGGTCTCCTTGCCTAGAAGATGACATCTATCACAGGTTTGCTGAGGGATGATAAGGGTGAATTTAAGTGATAAGCCAGGCTGGAAGGTTCAATGCTGGAACAGCAGGGAAGGGGTCTGAGGCAGGTGCCATGGCGATAACTGCGACACACTGCATAGGAGGGGGTACCAGTGTTGGCGTGGCCAGTCTGGAGCAATCAAGATCATCCTTGGTTTGTCCTGTTTGACTTTTAGTAGAACTTTGGAGAGCAGAGGCAGCGGGGGGAAGGCGTAGACTGATAGGTTTTTCTAGTTGAAGGACAGAGCATCCACTTTCCAGGCTTGTTTGTGGGGAGTCCTAATGCAAAACTTGTCCAACTGGTAGTTCTGGGGGGGAGGCAAATAGATCTACGTCTGGGCTCCCCCATTCGCTTGTCAACATGTTGAAAATCCTTGGTTCCAGTTTCCACTCGTGTGGGTCCATGAGGTTTCTGCTTAGTCCGTCTGCCAGTGTATTTAGTTTTCCTGGCAGGAATTGAGCTTGTAGGTGCACTTGGTAGCTCAAGGCTGTGTTCCACAATGCCATGGTTAGTCTGCAGAGGGGGTAGGAATTAGGAATGTGTACCCCCATGCTTGTTTATGTACCACATAACCGTGGTGTTGTCCGTCTTTACCATTAGTTGTCCTGGAAGAATGTAGTCCATGAAGGCTGTCAGAGCATTCTGTACAGCTAACATTTCTTTTTGATTTATATGTATATGCATTTGACTTGGGTTCCATTTGCCCTGAATGCACTTCCCTGCCAGGTGAGCCCTCCATGCATAGTCTGATGCATCTGTTGTTAGGGTTTGGGTGGCAGGGGGTAGTGTGAATGGTAGTCCCTTGTTTTGGTGGCAGGCCTCTGCCCACCAGAGGAACTCTAGGCGTAGGCAAGGTATGATAGGAATCTTTGTTTCCAGGCTGTGAGAATGAATGTTGACTCCATAGGCTTTTTAGATACCACTGTAGTTTCCTCATATGCAGTCTTGCATATGGAATTAGAAGAATGCAGGAGGCCATGAACCCCAAGGCTTGCAGTATTTGTCTTGCAGATAGCAGGGTTTTCGTGGCCACTTGTTTGAAACAGGTTACCAAATGAATTTGCTTTTCTGGCGTAAGGTAAGCCATCTGGGAAGTTATATTCAAGCTTGCTCCCAGGAATGTAATTTGCTGACAGGGTACCAGTTGGGATTTCTTTTCATTTATGGTGTACCCCAGACAAGTTAGAACCCTTTTTACAAACACCATATGATTTAAAAGTATGCCCTGGCTTTCTGCCTGAATTAGACAATCGTCCAGGTATGGGTATATCTGAATACTTCTTTGCCAGCAAAATGCAATAACTGGAGCCAGGCACTTTGTAAATACCCTGGGCGCAGTAGACAAGCCAAAGGGCAGTGCAAAGAACTGATAATACGTGCAGCCTGTTTTGAAGCGTAGGTATCTTCTGCAAGATTCCCTAATCGGAATGTGCAGGTATGCTTCTTTTAAATCTAGTGTTGCCAACCAGGCGTCTTTGCCTAGCATAGGAAGTAACTGATGAAGAGTCAGCATCTTGAATTTTGGAATCTCCAGAAAGGTGTTTAGAGTAGACAGGTCCAGGAATGGACGCCATGATTTGTCTTTTCTGGGTACCAGAAAAATCTGGAGTAGAAACCTTGTCCCTTTTCCTCTTCTGGTACTAGTTGAATAGCCCCCATGCTTAAGAGGGAAAGTACTTGTTTTTGAGCCTCTGCCCACTGATTTGGGGGCAGGTCTGGCCACCCATTTGGTGTAGGCAATGTGTGGAAATGAAATCTGTATCCCTGGGACACTATATTTAAAACCCATTTGTCCTGGGTTATGAGTTCCCAGTTCTTTGCATGAAGAGCGATCTTTCCCCCCAAAAAGGCGGTCAAAAGATAATTGCTTGGAAATTTTAAAAGGAAGTCATTGAGATTGTTTACCATAGGGGGGTGTCTTATTTCCAGATTTGGAAGTGGAGGCCCCCCTCTGCTTGGTTCTGAGAGTCCCCTGGGACTGAAACCTGGGGTTTTTGCTGTGTCTGGGTTTGGCTTGAGAAGACCTGGAAGGAACTGGAAAAGACCTATTCTTAGTAGGCCAGTGCCTACTAAATATAGGAGGCTGCACTTGTAAAAAAAACTTTAACAGTTTGCATAGATTTAGCTTTATCTTCCATCTTTTTAAGAACTTCTTCAGCCTTGTTGCCAAACAGGCGGTCCTGATTTAAAGGAGCATCCAACAATTTAGCTTTAAAATTATCAGGCAAAGATTGCTCCTTAAGCCAAGCATGCCTTCTAAGCAGACTCAGTAACAGCAGTCCTGCAAGGGGCCTCTAAAGAATCAAAACCACATTGTAAAATATGTTTTCCAACTTGTTCAGCAGAATGCATTAAGTCCTGTAAATCTTTATTTTCCACACAGTCAGGAATCAACATCATTTTCTGTTTAAGCAGTCCAATAACATGTTGCTGATGTTTTAACATATGAAATTGGCAGTTTAAAGCTCTGATTGCCAAGGTTACAGAAGTATAGACCTTTTTACCCAATCTATCCAGCTCCCTGGATTCTCTATCAGAATGGGTAGGATTTTTAGCAGTAGAAGTTTTAATGCCCTTGGGCCCCTGAGAAATAGTCTCTGGATCTGCAACAGGATGTTGAACACAGATCATCAATTTTTTTCTCGGGGGAAAAAAAATCACTGATCCATTAAAAAAAAATAAATTTAAAAAAATAACGTGGGGGGCTTCACCCCCCACCTCAGCCCCTACTTAAATATACCAATTCCGAGATCACACCACAGTGGAGGAAATGGCAAAGTCCCGAAAATGGCCCAGTGATTTTTTCTCTAAGAAAAAAAAAAAATCGCTGTTCCGTGCTTTCAGTATTTTGCCATTTCGCGTAATGACATCCGACTAAACTGCATTCACAATTCATTGCATTCGCTAAAATAACAGGGACCCTTCACAGACATGATTAGAGCTTCTGAGACAGTCAACCACAATCTCCTTCTATATAAACTAATCAAATACAGTCTGGTGATAAAAGTTTGACAGTTCCAAAATAATATAAAAGCTTGAACCTTTCAAATTTAAGTTAATAACTCACTTTCAGAAACAAATGATATTCTTAACTATGGGAATTCCAGAGGTTCAGTGTTAGAGCCCCTACTATTCTCACTATTTATCAAAGAGGTCACTCCTGACCTACTTAACCTTAACATCACAGTGTATGTAGAGAACACATTTATACTGTATACATCACTCTCTTCAGGGTAACCTACAAACCAATTTCTCAGAATTATGAAAAGAGCTCCATAACAGAAGAATTTTGGTATGTAATTAAAGAAAATGTCATTCCTAATGGCACAGAGCAAAAAATAACAGCGCCTTACACTCGACCCTTATCTTAACCTTTCCATTTACATAGAAAACTTCTAAAATTCTCTCCCAATTTTGTTATGGAATCACACTTCCCTCAAATTCATTCATATAAACATTTTATTTGCTGCTGTCCGAATTTCTTCTGGTTGAAATGTCACAATATATCTGACTCGTACATGCTGATTATTTCAAATTACACTGCAATTATGCTCACACTTTGCCTCTTATGTTTACATTGGATTAAAATGCTTACTCAGTGCTACTTTTAGATATATGTATATTCTTTATTGCCAATGGATTGTACTAATCATCCATTTGTATTCTCAATTTCGCTACTGTGCTGCTGTCAAGTAGGGGGGTCGTGACTGAAAAGGGTCAGGAGACCAGCTCACCTACCTAGTAAACAAATGGTACATAAATAAATACATGGTTGGGTTAAAAATATCTGCAACTAAACAAAATAGTCCAACAAATAGCCCTGAAACACAACAAAATGAAAGAATGAAAGAAAATAATTACATAAATCTTTTAAGAAATAACTTGGCAATCATCATCTTCTTTCGGCTGTTCCCATTAGGGGTCGCCACAGCGGATCACCTGTTTCCATTTCTTCCTGTCCTCTGCATCTTGCTCTGTCACACCAACCACCTACATGTCCTCTCTCACCACATCCATAAACCTTATCTTAGGCCTTCCTCTTTTCCTGTTACCTGGTAGCTTCATCCTTAGCATCTTTTTCCCAATATACTCAGCATCCCTCCTTAGCACATGTCCAAACCAATGTAATCTTGCCTCTCTGGCTTTGTCTCCAAACCTTCCAACCTGGGCTGACCCTCTAATATACTTATTCCTAATCCTGTCCACCCTCGTCACACCCAGTGCAAATCTTAACATCTTTAACTCTGCCACATCTAGCTCAAACTCCTGCCTTTTTGTCAATGCCACTGTCTCCAACCCATATAACATAGCTGGTCTCACTACCCTCTTGTAATCCTTCCCTTTCACTCTTACAGGTACTCGTCTGTCGCAAATGACTCCTGACACTTTTCTCCACCCACTCCATCCTGCCTGTACTCTCTTCTTCACCTCTCTTCCACACTCACTGTTACTCTGAACTATTGACCCCAAGTATTTAAACTCATCCACCTTCGCCATCTCTACTCCTTGCATCCTCACCATTCCTCTATTCACCCCATAACTTGGTAATAATAATTAATAATAGTTATCCATGTAGCGTTGCAAACCATACATCGTTTTTAGCTTGTTACTCATCCACAAACCACTTAAAATGTATAAAAGGATTAACCATTGAATCTACCAAACATTTTAGCTATTTGCATCATCAAAATACTAATTTACTTTACTTTACTGGAAAGGCTCACCCAGACTCTGCTACAGTCTGCTGTGAGGGAAAGTTTAGTTTGCTTTTTATTTGTTGTATTTTGTTATTACTTTATGCCTTTTTCTATTTTGTATACTGTGATTTGTTTTCTTTACACTATGTTTTACTTGTATTCTGCTTTTAAATGCATATTAAAACTAGAAAAAAAGAGACCACAGCTCTTTCTTGCGAGTCAGACAGAAATATTTCCCACCCAATTACTGTAAACACCACTATCCTTTCTAGTTGCCTGCCCTTTATGTTAAGTTGACCATATATCTCATTTCCTCTCTACTTTTACTGGCTGGTGTGAGTAAGCACAAAATTATCATTTAGTGAAATCACCCCCCTTCAACTATTTAAATTTATTGGCCATCCAATATTTAGCATGGTACCAGAATACAAAAGTGACCACCCCCTTTCAATCTATCTTGCCGCTTTAAAAATAGTGACTCTCCACTAAAACCTAACTTTTTAGACAGGTAAAACTTAAGTTATGTACTTTCACATCTAACTCCTCTAGTGCACACTGCAGTGTTTAGGATAAACCACTTTTTTTCATCTTACCTTTAAGCATCTATTGCAAGACCACTAGTTATTGGAGAGCCCACATTCTGAATCTCAGTAATCAGCTTGGCATTAGTGCTTCTGTTTTCTCCTGGTGAGAGGAGGAGTGCATTTACATTATTTCCTAGAGAGTGCTGATCACCAGACAGCTTAATAACCGCTTTATAGGGGACAGCTTGGAATCTGTGCTTACATTCTGATCATGAAGAGAGTAGGAGCAGAGTGCACTGATTCCTGACTCTTTCTGGTTGGAGAGTGAGTGTTGGTGCTTAACGTATTTGATTGGTGTGGTTGCTATTCGAGGCATCTACCAGAAAAAGGCTACAAAAGCCTGCAGACCCTTGCATAATCTGGGACAAGACTGTGGATCACCAAACAGGCCGTGGCCTGCTTCTCTTCTTGTGATTGGTGCTAACATTTTGCTTCTGGTGAGAGAAGAAGCAAATGAGTATTGTATCTCAACAGAGTGAAGATGTGCCGAGACCAGCATTAGTAGTAGCCAAGCAGTAGCCATTCATGCGACTCCCCTCTTTTCATCATTCTTGACAAGCTAAATCTTTATTTTTCAGTAAATACTGCATGATTTCTTTCTAACTCTAGAATATCTGCCTAAATACCTCATCCTTAAATTTTCAGGGTATACGTATTAGTTTCCCCTCAAGTGTTTGGCAGTGCTCTGTACAGACTCACAGTGAAATTTTTCCTGTAAAAGGAATATATAAGGAAACAGTTCCAGTACTAATTAATAATGACCATCCCTCCTGGCATGTCTAAAGGTCAGTTCCCTGTGCTTTCTCCCATTAACATGGTGAACTTGGGCATTCTGAGGCAGTGTAGCAACTGCTTCATGTACACAGACAACCCCCTCCTCTTACCTCCCAACACTCAGACTTGTGAGAGATGCAATTACATATCCAAATTGGAAGCCATGCATTCTCAATCCAAGACCAGAATAGCTGGTCAAGAGGAGAAGGTCAACACCTGCACCACACCACATGCAACACACAGCCCTCCAGAACACCCACCATCACAGCTCTCACATAAAAACACAAACCCCACACTCACCTTCGTGGAGGCTCTCAATAGAAATCTACCCAAACAGCAGACACCTCCAAGGTAGAAACACACTCAACCACCACAACATAGCACAAACCACAAGACACACAGCTCACCTCCACAGTGTGACCCTCAACCTAAGCCCCTAAGACAAAACAGCTTGCCCAATACACTAATCATAGGTGACTCGACAGTGAGGTACACTGAAGTCCCACTCACTAGGATGAATAAGGTTAAGGTAACAGTCAGCTGTCTATCAGGTGCCAGAATCCAACACAACACACACACTCAGGTCACTCCACAAGTACAAGTATGACTGTCACTGTCCATGTGGGTGTGAATGACCCAAGATGCACCTCCCTGGACTACATGAATAGAGACAAGGAGGAGCGCTTGGATTATGTGGCCCAGGCAGGTATGACCCTAGCCCTGAGCAGCATCCTACTGTCACCCAGAATGATACCGCAGTACAAGCAAAAAATGACTGACTTCAACAACTGGCTAAGTTTCTGGTGTCATTCAAAGGTGATCCAGTATCTGAGTGCTTAGGATGAAATGACTGACAGACCTTGACGCTTTGCCAGAGATGGCCTGCATATGTCACCCCTGGGTTTTCGGATACTGGCTAAGGCTCTTGCCACCCCTATAGTGCCTTTTTTAGGCAATGTTCGAAAGACCAAATTACCACTGTAATAGCTATAAATAAATGCAGTCTGAGGGTCATGCTACTCAGCACTATAAGTCTAAATCTCAAGATGCACATGCTCAAAGCACTCCTCAAAATGGAGAACATCGACATTTGTGCTGTAACGGAGACCTCGGTTAAAGCAGCAGAAAGCATCCCTGCACTACCAGGCTATAACTCATTCCACACCTTCCGGCCCCAGAACCTGGACTGAAGCTCCAAAGGCGGTGGTGTCTCCATATTCATAAAGGATATGCACACCTCTAGACTAGTAGTCCAGCATAATGCATCTGAGATACTTCAGGTACAACTAACATTGGGTAAGACGGTGATTCAGGTCATAGCCTGCTATTGGTCCCCATCCATGTCCCAAGACTCTCACTCAACGTTCCTAAGCATCCTTGGAACTATTAGGGTCTAACCCAACACTCTCACACTAGGTGATTTCAACTACCCCTCCATCAACTGGGAAAACTACTCGTGCACCAATACACTGGCCCAACGCTTCCTTGAATTCATCAATTCCAGTGCCTGGACCAGCTCAATCTTACCCCCAACTAGAGGGAGCAACTTCCTTGACCTGGTTATTACTAACATGGGTAATCATTGCTCTACACCAATAGTCAATTCTTCCCTGGTTAGATCTGACCACAAACTAATAACCATGGAACTCCACATCTCACCCACACCCCCTGCAAAGGTAACCACCATGAAAGACTTCTTCAAACCTGACTTTGGGCTCCTAAAAACAGAGGTGGCTAACTTCATGGCACCCATGTCAATGGAAAATAGATGCATGACTGCCGAAACATACACCAATGCACTGTACTAACATGTACATAAATGCATGGAACTGGCCATACCCAACAGAACCAAGATGCTCTCCTCCAAAAAAAGAAAGCCAATCTGGTGGCCCCCTGCCATTAATAAACTCTACAACAGAAGGAAGAAACTGTTGCAGAAAAAGGTGAAGTCCCAAGACTGGAAAAGCTCCCTTATTAGCCTCAACAAAAAGGTGAGATCCCTCACCAAAACCTCTAAAGCCAGCTATGAAGGCAGAATTGTGGCAGACACTAAAAACAACCACAAAGCCTTCTATAGTTGCATCAAGAATCTCTATGGCAATACCCAGGTTTGCTCTGAGTTACTGCACAATGGTACCTCCTACACTGAGCCAACAGATACTGTCTGACAGAGTCAGGGGCAACTTTACCCCTCACTCACTCCTAAAGTACCAATCACAAAACTGGAGGAATGCCAAGCACTCAGAATTACTGCACCACAGGTTAAAGCTGCATTGTCCAAGGCCAAGAATACAGCTTCCATGGGACCTGACAATATCCCTGGATGTGTTCTGCATGAACTACAAAGTGAACTGGCACCACATCTGTGTGTCCTATTCAATCACAGCCTCACCTCAGGCTTTGTCCCTACCGATTGGTGCTCTGCTACACTCATCTCTCTCCATAAAGGGGAGCGACTACAGACCCTGGGAATTATCACCCCGTTAGTCTGATGAGTCTGATATGTAAGGCTATGGAACGCATCATCATGGACCTAATTAACAAGGATACAGGGAATCTCCAAACTCTAGATCCCACACAATTTGATTTTGTGAAAGGTAGCTCATGTCTGGTCAACCTAGAGTCAGTCACCAAAAGCTGTGGATGAGAACAAGGCAGTTCATACAGCCTACCTCGATCTGGCCAAGGCCTTTGATACCATTCCCCACTTAGGAATTATTGTTAAATTCAACAAACTAGGCATCAACCCCTACATCACTAGGTGGGCTGCAAATTGGCTCACAGAGAGAACCCACAGTGTGAAAGTAGTGGACTCCAAGTCAGACTGCCTACCAGTCACAAGTGGAGTCCCACAGGGATCGGACCTGGGTCCTCTCCTGTTTGGCATCTACTTCTCAGAAGTCCAGGCCAACACGGAGGGACTCTGGCTGACCAAGTTCGCAAATGACTGCAAACTGGGAGCCATTATTAACTCCCCAAGTGATGTAGACATTTCTACAGAAAGGCCGCACTGAGTCCAATGACTGGTGTCAAAACCAAGGCCTTAAGCTTAATGCCAAAAAATGTGTCATCATCATCACCTTTGGGAAAAACTCAGTTCCCACTAATTACCACATCGATGAAAGCCCACTGAACACTGAAAGCATTATAAGAGATCTGGGTACACATGTTCACAGCAACCTCTCCTTTGACCACCACATTACCACTGTGGTCAGAAAGTCCTTCTATGTGGCACATCTCATTACCAAGGGTTTTGCATCCAGGAAGAAAGAGGTCATCATCTCTCTCTCTGCTCTTACCTCATTAGGCCAATCATTGAGTATAATGCCCCATTTGGCATGTGCCTCACTAGACACATGCAACAGCTGGAAAGGCCAAAAAGTACCTCACGAAGAGGATCCTAGGCCTTAAACACATGTCCTACATGAACAGACTCAAAAAACTCCAGCTTTCTCTGTCTCATATCGTCTACTAAGAAGCGATCTCTGCTTGACTTACAAAGCCATGTCTGACCCAGCTCTGTTAGAAATGCTACATCTAAAGTAATTCCAATCCCTCCACACCACACGTTCTAGAGACCTCAACCTCATTACCACAATCAACAGAACATGCTGGAGGGACAGGTTCATAACCCAGAGACTGCCCATGCTCTGGAATAGACTTCCCACACATGTCAAGCAGAGCACCTCACTGGCCTTCAACAGAAATCTTGATGAGTGCATGGGAACTAGAAAGTTCACCCCGAGGATCACTGCAGTAGCTCTACTTGATAGAGGCACTGGGAACTAACACTGGGTGTCACAATGCCAGGGCACTTCTATGGGCTAGGCTTGTAAAGGCTCCAGGGCCATTAGCCTAGTACACACCTATGAACCTATGAAATACATGAATGGATGAATGATTGAATTTAATGTTTCTCCCTTTGAGTGGCATTTCTGTGCCATTCAGTCTTCTCAACGCATACTGTGTTAACTGCAAGAAAGTCTCACATTACCTTCTTTGGGAATTTGTTTCACTGGCACCTCCATCTTATTGCCAGTTAATATTCATACTTCTGATCCAGGAAAACCCAAAGCTGTGAAGTCTTTTATGGGCTAGCCTTGTAAAGGCTCCAGGGCCATTAGCCTAGTACACACTTAGGAACATATGAACTAGTAAAGTTAACGGAATTTAGAACATTTTCAGATATTTCCTGTAGCTTTAATTAAGAGCTGTAATATAATATTTAACCAAATTGGACAGTTATAAAAGTACATTCAAATACAATGATTGGAATTATGAATTTACACTATTAAATTGAGATGAAATTCGAAAATACCAAGCAAAGCTTGACTGTAAGTTAGATCTAGCATATCAAACTATTTTAACTCGGTATTCAAAAAGCCTACAAAAATTATACAGCCTTACACCTTCCTAAAATACAATCCATAGCATATGCTGAAAAATGGGTAGAAAAGATTTGCTGCAGTTAAAAAAATCATAAAATAAATATAGCTAGTTTAGAAACAGAGCAATTTTGCATGTTTATTTACAAAGCTAAGCCAAATGGTGATAAACGTTATGTCCTATAACAGCTGCAATACTTTTACCTGCTTTGATCTAAATCAGCTGAGGACTTTCAACATTTTTTTTTCTTTTTCAAGGACTGAAACTGTGCCTTGAAAAATTGTGACTTATTACATTGCAATTTATTTACTATTAAAGGTTTAACAAGTACACGGACAATATTCCACACCAAAGGTAAACTTGTGTTTAATGCAAATCTGTTCTGACATTACAGATAAAGTAGCTGTAACACTAAACTCTAAAAATACTTTTTTTTGTTAACAAAGGAAAACAATGTGCACATATCTTGCTGCTCAACATAACATTTAGCTTTAATATAACTAGTTGACATGTTTTCATTTGCAGGACTTTCAATATACCGTCAGTTTTAAGAATTCTGACAGCCTCTGTAAAGCTTGAACAAGACCATTCACAATTTTTTAGACTCATTCAGGAGTCTGAGGCACTGCAGGGGGTAGATGTGAAGGCACCATCTGGTTTTTAGGTATCACGGGCATTTATTGATGACAAGCTTTGAGAGGAGGGGGGGCAATAGGATTAAGAAATTTTCTGAAGAACTCCCTCACAGTAATCTGACTCTGTTGTGCTATGGAGATTAAATACAAGACCAGGAATAGTACCTACTCTGAGAAAGGAATGTCCTCTGGTTCACAGTTTACAGAAGTTTCTAGGAAAATAACTTGCATGGTAGTACAGTCTGACATTTTGATAGGTTCAGAGAGAAGTTTGGAAGCAGTCCAGAGGAATCTGCAGAGCTCTCTGCATCTCTTCTAGGGTTATTGCATGAATCAGGTAGTCGCTCGGGG
The DNA here is from genome assembly GCF_019279795.1 of Protopterus annectens. Taxonomy (NCBI): domain Eukaryota; kingdom Metazoa; phylum Chordata; order Ceratodontiformes; family Protopteridae; genus Protopterus; species Protopterus annectens. Next base: position 834,454,388 of record NC_056751.1, read on the forward strand.
TAGAGGTAAGTATGAAAATTTTCAGTTCTGGAGTAGGCAATTACTGCAGCCAGGCACTTGGTAAATAACCAAAATGGGAAGGATGTAAATCAGTAGTGTGTACCCCTGCCTTGAAACTGAGGTACTTTCTGCCAGTCCTGGCTACAGACATATGCAGGTAGGAATCTTTCAGGTATAGGCCAACCATGACGGCTTGAGGGAACAGGAGAAGCAGTACATCCTACGACGTTAGCATTTTTAAATTTCAAAACCTAGTTAAGTTTTTAATAAGACTGTCCTCCCTGTCCACCTTTTCTGGGGACTAGAAACAGTCCTGGGTAAAATCCTATGCTCTCTTACAGTTCTGGGACTCTACATATAAGCTTGAGGCTTCAGAAAGTCTACTAACATAGGTCTGAGTGGATGTTTCTGTTAAGACTACCTGAGGACCTTTGTCTTTTTATGAAATGGAGTTGACCAGATTCTCAGGACCCTAATCATTCTCCACAGCTAATCATTCTCCACAGCATACAGTGATAAAGTACCAACTATGTTGCAAACAGCCCGAGTCTGACTACTGGCTCAGGTGAATCCAGCAGCTGGCCAGGGAAGATGGGAGTAAACATCCGCCGCAGGTTAACCCATCCTGGGTAGGAGAGCGGTGGCTCTGGCTTGTCACATGGGTGACACCTACAGTAAGCACTAGGTGTTCAACCAGTGCAGTTTCAAGAAAGCAGAGCTTGTGCTACCACAGAGCATTTGCACTAAGCAGCTACGGGGAAATTAACATGCACAGGAGCTCTACCCCTAATGAAGGATGTGACAGTGGGCTTGGAAGAACAGGTGAGGGGGGAGCACCCACAGAGAGAGGGTAGACCACCCTCCTAGGACCAGGAAGCTGGTATACTTCAGACTCTCCCCAAGGAATGCAGAGCTGAAGGGCATTCCAGAAACAAATCAGCACAGGGGAGACAGGTGGATTGTTCTCTGGTCCTAAGCTAAAAACAGATGGAAGTCTCAATGTGGAATTTGCTTTCCACACTGAATACTGAACATTTCAAAGCCTAGTTAAGTTTTTAATCCTCCCTGTCCACCTTTTCTGGGGACTAGAAACAGTCCTGGGTAAAATCCTGTGCTCTCTTATTATTCTGGGAGTCTATATATAAGGTCCCTGCTTAAGAAAGTCTAGTAATATAGTTCTGAGTTTATTAAGTTTACTTGCATAATTGTTCTATGTTCAACATTTAGATCACACTTGCAGTAGCCGAAGCTGGGCAAATTATCAAAGCTTAGAATTAAAAAAAGGAGGTGAAAGGAATTTAAGAACCCAGGAGACCCTACAGAATGGTTATAGAAAAGCCTGTTCTTGACCTGGAAAAGGAATCCAGTTGTACTACTCTGTGAAAATAGGTACAAAGGACGAAATTACTGCCTTTAGAATACTTGACAGTTCAACCCTTTCCAAAATGCCACAGAAGATGCCAAATCCCTGGCAGAGTGTCTCTAACCCTGTATAGAGGTGGCTTGTTATGGTGTGAACAGCACAAAGAAATATGACACGGCCAAGTAGAAAATGACTGCTTTGACACTGATTGCCTTTTTTACTTACCTGCATAGTAAACAAATAGGTGGCCAACCTTCCTGAAGGATTTTGTTCTGTCCAAGTACTATCTGAGATGCCTGTGGACATCCACAACAGAAGATGCCAAATCCCTGGCAGAGTGTCTCTAACCCTGTATAGAGGTGGCTTGTTATGGTGTGAACAGCACAAAGAAATATGACACGGCCAAGTAGAAAATGACTGCTTTGACACTGATTGCCTTTTTTACTTACCTGCATAGTAAACAAATAGGTGGCCAACCTTCCTGAAGGATTTTGTTCTGTCCAAGTACTATCTGAGATGCCTGTGGACATCCACAGTATGCAAGGTTCTTTCTCCCTTGTTTTTATGTCCTGGAAAGGATACATAGAGATTAACAGACTGGCTCAAGGTAAACTCTTGAGGCATAAAAGGATTTGTTTACAAAAAAATCTTGCCCTTGTGGAAAATGAGGTAGGGTTGATTTACCATAAGAGCTTTTAACTCAGACACTCTTCTTGAAGAAGTTAGAGCAATGAGTAACACAGGTGTACATGTCAAGAACATCAAATCAGACTGACAAGCCGAGTCATATGGAAAAAACGTTAGCTTTTCAAGCACATTAAGATTCCAAGAATGCATTTGTTTTCTAGGTGGGTGGATTATGTTAAACCCCTTTCAAAAACTACCTGACTTGAGGACATAACAGAATGAGAAATCTAAGGGCAGATAAGCAGAAATAGGCAAAAGATGAATCTTGACAGAAGAGTAGGAAAGGCCAGGGGATAACAACTCACACAAATATTCTAGAACCAGAGGCACCTGGGCCTCAAAAGCATCTTGATTCTTAGTGTGGCACCAAACAGAACATATTTTCTACCTGCACATATATGACTTCCTAGTAGGTGTTTTGTTTTTAGCCTCCTTTAGTACCTGTTGCATATCCTCAGGACAAAATGGTGCCTAAAGGGTATAAAAACTCTATCATCTAGGTAGACAGTTGGAGATTTATTAGATAAGAAGTTATGTTCTTACCATAACGTTCCATCTATGTTGTTGATCTTCATTTCTCTTTGACCTTTGGGACTTTGTTTCAATTCTCGGAAACGGCTTGGCCGTTATAACAGCTTGTGCAAGCCAAAAACTCTTGAGCTAAGTCTCTGCCCAGAATATCCCTCTCCTGATTACCTCAGATTGAGTTTGCAGCTACACAGGAAGACAGAAGAATATATACAGACCTGAAGAGGCTATGTCCGAGGTCATACCTGATAAAGTAACCAGGACAAGTGTCCGATCCTTTAAAGAGCCAGCAGGAGGGGGAAGGAGGGTGAGGTATCAAAAATAAATGAAGATCAACAACACAGATGGAACGTTATGGTAACAACATACCTTCTTAATCTGATGTTGTCAGTCTTCATTTATCCTTGACCTTTGGGACAGAGTCCCCAGCTACTTAGATCTTGGGATACCTTATGGAAGGATATTCCTGAGAACCACAGAGCCAAAGGACACACTTCCCCTGGATCCAATTTGTAATGAGTGATAAAGGTATGCAGAGTAGCCCAGGTTGCTGCCGTGCATATTTCATCCATGGAAGCCTTGGAATGGAAAACAGCAGACATGGCTATTGCTCTAGAAGAATGCACTTTCACTGGTGCTGGTAATTGGAGGGAGTCTTTGAATTGTAGATGAAGGTAATGCAATGTCTTAACCATCTTGACAAGGTGACTTTTGAAACAGATTTCCCCAGAAAAGGGCTGGAGAAGGAGACAAATAATTGGTTTGACTTTCTAAATTCTTTATTTCTGCTGAGGTAGAAACGCAATTGTCTGTGAACATGCAGCAAATGCAATCAATATTCACCTTTGTTGGAAAAATTTGGGAAAAAAACATTAATCAATTCATGGACTTACTTATTAGTTTTTTTTTTTTTCAAAACAGTTTTATTAGAATTAAAATTGAAAAATAAATATGTACATTAGAAATGAACAATTTTCAAATAGTCAAATAATGATACAACAAACAAACTATATACAAAGACATTCTCAACAATTATAAATTGATTAAATAATTACTTTTGTAATAAATTGTAGCCTTTTTTCCATATATTGCATTTAACAGTATTCCGAGGAGATCTTGATTTGATAGTTAAATATTCCAAATTACAGACTTCCAGAAATAAAGTTTTGAATTCTTGAATTGAAGGAGTAGTACTGGATTTCCAGTTCCTTGTAATTATTTTCTGGCAACAGAAAATATAGTCCTGACTAAAGACTGATTAGCTTTGCTTATACAGTTAGGTACTGGAGTATTGAAAATAACAAGTGACTTGGTGAGAGTAAAATTATCTGTGAAAATAGCTTGTAAAAAGGAATTAACATTTTTTCAAAAATCATTTAAAATTACACAATCATACACCATGTGAGCCCATTCTGCATTTACTTCTTTATTACATCTCCAACAGTTGACATTACTTTTGTTAAATTTACTAAGAGAGAACGAGGTAATAAAAGATCTGTGTAAATATCTCCAAATAAAAAGTTTCAATTTCAATGATGAGGTGGCAAGACTAGCTGATTGTAATATGTTTATTTTATCATTTTCTGTAGGAGAATGATTATTAAAGTAAAGTAGTTCCAATTAATATCTGAAACCGCTTCCAAGTCAAGTTTAATTATTTTACATATGTGAGATATGTTTTTGGTAGGAGATTTATGTTGTATAGATAAAACCATACATTGAATAATCTTAGCTATTGAATTTTTGGTTGTAAAAGACATAGTATCAAACTTATTTAAAATATATGTCCTTGCTTCATGCAAGTCCAACCAAGAAAGTGAGACATCTTCATATTCATTTTTAAGTATGTTAATAAATTTTAAGTAATTATTTGACATCATGTGAAACCAAAATATTAATTTTTTTTCTTTAAATGAACACATTTTTGTATAATCAGAAGAGAATATAACACTGTGTGTGCAGGATATTGGAAATAACAGAAATAACCAATCTTTAAAATTATTAAATTTAAACATTAAATTTTTGAAAGATTTCAATAAAAGAGTTACATAATTTGATTTAAAATTCTGAGTATTAATAAAAGTAATGTATTCTTTTAAAACCCATATGAAAGTATTATTTAACAGGTCTATTTTCTGGGATCTGTTATTTATTGCTTTACAAACTAAAATTTCTAGAATGTTTTCCATTTGGTTGAGTACTGTGGATCTATAAGAAGAGAAACAGTTTTAACCATTGATGAGACTGCATAAATTTCTAAATTCGGGGTAGCTATACCTCCATTATTCCAATTTTTCATATGAGTGGACCAAGCTATTCTGGGTTTGGTCGGGTACCATAAAAATTTATGCATCACAGAATTGAATTTTTTAATAATATAAGTAGGAGGGGGTAAAGAGCTTGACTGAATAATATACTAAATTTTGGGTAGAAAGATCATCTTAATAATTAAAAGTTTCTCATCCATTGAGAACGGGATCTTATTCCATTTTTTAGTAAGGATTTCTATTGCCTTTAGACTTTTGTTACAGTTTACTTGAACAATATATTTAATATTTTTAGTAATCACAATACCCATATAACATATTTCTTCCGATTGTGTTATGTATTTTTTATAATCACCCTGTAAATCAAATTTCTTAGGGCCAATTATTAGTATTTGTGTTTTGTTATTATTAAAGAGTAACCCAGATTTTTTTTAAAGTACTCCATATCTGAGAATAATGCTGTGATGGAATTGTTATTTCCTTCTAATGTGAGTAGAATATCATCAGCGAACACTTGTATTTTGGAGGATTCATTTGAGGTTAACTTGTATCCTTCAATTTCCACATTATTTCTTATCAAGTTGGCCCAGGGCTCAATAATTAATGTAAATAATAAGGGAGATAATGGACAACTTTGTTTGGTGCCTTTAATAATGGGGATATTTTGAGAAATATTTGTTCCTATTTTGAAGTATGCTTAGCTAACTTGATATAATTGAGTTATTAAACTAATAAAATTGTTCGAAAAGTTTAATCTTTCTAATAAAATAAATAAGTAGTCCCAATTAACTGAATTGAATGCACAATTTATACCTAGGTTGATTAATGTTAGATTTTTATTTAAAGGTTTAACTGATTATATTAAAAAAGAAGTTATGTACTCACCATAACGTTCCATGTATGTAGTCCATCTCGCCGAACATTACTACAATTAGGTTCGGAGCTGATCCTCGGCTCCGGCTCGGCCGCTTAGAAAGCCTGAAAACTTCTGATTGGCTCGTGGCTAATAGGTATCCCACGATGCATGCGCACATTCCCCAGATCTTGTTTGCTACTAGTCTACCAGAATAAGACAGGAAAAAGGACAAAGGTCCGGAAGAATAAACTGTAATAAAAGGCGCCCTTGTGGCAAAAACCACTGTAGAAAGGAAAAACTGCATCCAGAACCTCCAAGAAGGGGGCTGGTGGGTGGGTTCGTAATAATGTTCGGCGAGATGGACTACAGACATGGGTCGTTATGGTGAGTACATAACTTCTTTATGTTATGTAGTCCTATCTCGCCTCCATTATTACATGTGGGACAGCGTCCCTAACATCTTGAATGGGTGGCTCACTGGAAGATACTCCTAAGTACCGTGGAACCAAACGAAGCTCTACCCCTGGAAGTTAAATCCAGTTTATAATGGGAAATGAATGTATGAGGGGTAGCCCATGTTGCTGCTGCACAAATACCATCAATAGGTGTCCTGGCTTGGAAAGCAGCAGAAGTAGAGAAGGACCTGGTGGAATGCACTTTGACTTTAAAGGGAAACTCCTTTCCTTGAGAACTGTAAATAAAGAAAATACAACTAGAGATCCAGTTCGAAAGTGTAACCTTGGAAACTGGCAAGCCCATTCTCGCTTCAGCAAAGGAAATAAACAGCTGTTCTGATTATCTAAACTCTTTGGTCCGGTGGATATAGAAACGTAGTTGCATGTACACATCCAATTGGTGGAATGCATACTCTGCTTTATTGGAGTGATTAGGGAAGAGCACTGGCAATTCAATTGTTTGGTTTAAGTGAAATTGAGAACAGACTTTAGGAATAAAGGAAGGGTTGGTCCAGAGAGAGACCCTGTCTTTGTGAAAAATTAAATATGGAGGTTTAACAGACAGAGCCTGTAATTCAGAAACTCGCCTGGCTGAGGTTATTGCTACCAGAAAGAGTCTCTTCCAAGACAGAAATTTCAACTGACAACTATGGGCTGGTACAAAGGGTGGCAGAGTACGTCTAGACAGAACCAGATTCAGGTCCCAAGGAGGAACGGGGTCTTGCACAGGTGGTCTTAACATCATGGAAACCTTAAGAAAGGATGTGCACAGTTTGTGAGACATAAGACTGGATTCATTAATCCCCATATGAAAATTAGATATTGCTGCTAGTTGAACTCGGAGTGTAGCAGCCGCTGAACCTTGGTGAAAGAGTTCTGAAAGAAACTCTAGAACAATAGTAATGGGAGCTGTAAATGGATCAACTTCTCTATTGTTTGCCCATACGGAAAATCTCTTCCATTTACTATGATACAATTTTCTGGTCGAAGGCTTGTGAGAAGGAATAATATGAGTTACAGCTGGAGACAAATCATGAAGCCGGACTACAGACGGAACTGGAGCAGCCATGCTGTCAGTTTGAGAGTGTGGAGACTAGGGTGAAGAGAACCCGACGTGTGTCAGGAGGTCTGACACTGGGTCCAGAGTTCATGGGCAGTCCAACAGGTGAGGCCCGAGAAAAGGGAACCAAATCTGATGAGGCCAGTAAGGAGTGATGAGGATCATCTTGCTTCCCAACAGCATTGCTTTCTGTAAGACCTTGGAGATGAGTGGAAAAGGAGGAAAAGCATAAACTAGTCCTGGGGGCCAATCATGGACTTGCAGACTCCCACGGAGGGGGGATGAGAGAAAAAAATGTGCTGCAATTGGTGTAGATGGGACTGGCAAAGAGGTCGCAGCAGGGTTGTCTCCACTTGTGAAAGATCATAGTGGCTATTTTCTGGTTCAAGGACCATTCGTGAGGTAACAATATTGCCCTGCTTAGCTCGTCCGCTATTACGTTGGAAGTCCCTGGGATGTGTGTTGCAATGAGAAAGCGTTGGGAAGAAATTGCCCAATTCTAAACTCGCATGGCCTCTCTACATAAGGGGTATGATCTGGTCCGCCCTTGTTTGTTTAGATACCAGACAACTGACATGTCGGTCTGGATAGCTATCGTCCCTAGAGGGAGAAAGTCGTGAAGTGCTTACAAAGCTAGAAGCACCGCCCTCATCTCTAGGACATTGATATGCAGATGGGCCTCCTGCTCTTGCCATGTGCCTTGGACAGTCCTGCCAAGATAATGCCCCCCCCCCCCACCCTGAGAGGCATTTGTGGTCACAGTGGGAACGGGTTGGTGCGGTACAAAGGGAGTCCCTGTGGTAAGATGACCTGGTTGAATCCACCAGCGTAGGTCTTTTTCGCAAGGATCTGTAATCAGGATCTGATGATATAGAGGCAACTGCTGCAACGACCACTGGGATGACAGGAGCCATTGGAGTATTCTCATATGTAGTCTTGAAATGCCAACTGCCAAGTCAAAAAAATCCGGAAACACAGCAGGAGAATCTCGAAAATTGCTCTTCTCCATTAAACTTTTTTTTCAGGGATGCAAGCCCCCCCTGCACCTACACATGTAGGGCAATCCCCCCACACCCTCCAAACTTATGTATACAAACTTTTGAGATTTCCATACCTCAGAAAAAAAGGAAACATTCAGAGAAATGATATCACAGACTTGGTATACGTAAAGTTTGTTCTTTTAGACATTTAGCCTGTATTTCGGGACTCATTTCAAATGGTTTCTCAGGAGAACGCCAATCAATGCCAGAGTGCAGATGCTGTAAATAAGAAGTTATGTACCTACCATAACGTTCCATGTTAGTTGTCTTCTCTCGCCTTCTTTCTTGCTTGATGGGTTCGGAGCTGATCCCTCGGCTCCGACTCGGCACTTGCTTTAGCTCGAGAACTCCTTTTACCAGCTCGAGGCAGCCCCATATCCCATGATGCAAGGCAGGAAGTACCCAGATCTCGTTTGTTGACAAAGGGCAATAACACCAAGCATAAAATACTTCCCAAAGGAAGAAGAAACTTACAGATGGAAAAAGGACCAGGTCTAATGGTCTTTAGCATAATAGTTTCTTATACAAGGTCTGTCCAGGCCAGGGGGAAGGAGGGAGGGTCGCAAGAAAGAAGGCGAGAGAAGACAACTAACATGGAACGTTATGGTAGGTACATAACTTCTTAATGTTAAGTTGTCAATCTCCTTCATTCTTGCTTGATGGGACCGCGTCCCTAGCACCTCTATCCTGGGTGGCTCAATGGAACAAACTCTTGAGGACTGTAGAGCCAAAACTGGCTCTGTCCCTGGTGGCCAAGTCCAATTTGTAATGGGAAACAAAAGTGTGAGGAGTGGCCCAAGTGGCCGCTGCACAAATAGTGTCCAAAGGCAGTCTAGCTTGAAAAGCTGTAGAAGTAGCTAAACTCCTAGTTGAATGTGCTTTAGGTTTTGAGCACAGCTGTTTTCCCCTGATCGTATAAATTTCAGTGATGACCAAGAAAGCCATCTGGACAAAGTCACTTTAGAAACAGGAAGGCCTTTTTATTATCATAGGAAACAAAAAGTTGATCAGATTTCCTAAATTTTTTGTTCTGTCCAAATAATATCTAAGCTGACGGTGGACGTCAAGATAATGTAGCTTTGTTCAGCTCTATCTGAATAGTTAGGAAAAAATACAGGAGATCAATGGATTGATTCAGATTGTTTTTGAAGCGACCTTAGGTAAAAGGATGGATTAGTTCTCAAAGACACTACCTGTCTTGTGAAAAATCAAATAGGGGTCGAACCGAAGAGCATGAAGTTCAGACACCCTCCTGGCAGATGTAATAGCCACTAGGAATAAAGTTTTCCAAGAAAGATATTTCAGGGGACAAGAAACAGCTGGCTCGAAGGGGGGAAGAATCAAGGATGTCAGCACTAAATTTAGATCCCACTGAGGAGGAGGATTCCTGATTGGAGGCTTTAGTAGGAAAATTCCTTTCAAGAAGGCCCTGCAGAGCCTATGGGACATAATATTATGATCTGCTATCCCAACATGAAAATTAGAAATAGCAGCCAACTGAACTCTGACTGTGGAAGAAGAGGAGCCTGCATGAAAAATCTCTGCTAAGAAGTCCAGAACTGCCTGAACAGGGGCAGTAAAAAGGATCAATATTTTGGGCCTTAGCCCAATAAGAGAAACGTTTCCATTTGCTTGTGTAAATCCTCCTGGTAGAGGATTTTAGTGAAGCTACTATGATATCCTAACTGGGTTAGAGATCAAGGAAGCCTGGCTAAGGAAGGAAGTGGAGCAACCATGCTGTGAGGTTGAGAGAATGGATTGACTGGTGCAGCAGACCGGATTGGTGAATCAGTAGTCTGGCACTGGGTCCAGATGCCACGGCTGCACCAAAAGGTGGCGATGGAGGAACGTGAACCAAACTTGTCGAGGCCAGTAAGGGCAATGAGAATCAATTTGGCTCTCAAAGCGGTAGCTTTCTGGATCACCTGAGGATCAGAGGAAATGGAGGGAAGGCATAAAAGTCCCTGGGGCCAATCCTGGGTCAGAGCGTCTCTGGGGATGGCCTGATAGAGGAAGAGGCTGAAGAAGTCTGGACATTTGCTGTTTTGAGGAGTAGCAAAAAGATGGCAACATGGTGGACCCCATTGCAGAAAAATCTCTTCAACTATGGGTTGCTTGAGAGACCACTCGTGAGGCATGAGAATAGCTCTGCTCAATCTGTCCGCTATAATGTTGGTTTTCCCAGGGATATGCGTTGCTACCAGAAACCGATGAGAGGAGATCGCCCATTGCCATAGTCTGAGCTTCTCGACACAAGGGTAGGACTTGGTTCCGCCCTGTTTGTTGATATACCAAACTACAGACATGTTGTCTGTGAGGACTGCAATTGTCCCTCTGGGAAGAAGGGAAATCGTTGAGGGGCTTACCCCCCCCCCCCCCCCCCCCCCCCCCCCCCCCCCCCCTGGTGCCCCCCGGGGGGGGGGGGGGGGGGGGGGGGGGGGGGGGGGGGGGGGGGGGGGGAAGGATCTGTAATCAGGATCTGATGATATAGAGGCAACTGCTGCAACGACCACTGGGATGATAGGAGCTATTGGAGTATTCTCATATGTAGTCTTGAAATGCCAACTGCCGACAAGTCAAAAAAATCCGGAAACACAGCAGGAGAATCTCAAAAATTGCTCTTCTCCATTAAACTTTTTTTTTCAGGGATGCAAGCCCCCCCTGCACCTACACATGTAGGGCAATCCCCCCACACCCTCCAAACTTATGTATACAAACTTTTGAGATTTCCATACCTCAGAAAAAAAGGAAACATTCAGAGAAATTATATCACAGACTTGGTATACGTAAAGTTTGTTCTTTTAGACATTTAGCCTGTATTTCGGGACTTATTTCAAATGGTTTCTCAGGAGAACGCCAATCAATGCCAGAGTGCAGATGCTGTAAATAGACATTCAGCAAACTCTGTCAAGAAAACCCTGAAATGATCCAAATGATGCCAATCTTACACAAGGAATGTACTGACATCCTTAAGGGGTGGGTGTTCACCAAGAACAGACAGGGAAGGCTATTGTGCTCTGTTACTTAGGACTGAAGGCCCAGTAGTAAGGACAAAGTACAGTTTTGTACCTACCATAAATGTAGATGTTCGAGTGCTAATACAGCTGCAGTAATCACAGATGGGTTTTCAGCCGTCAGGCGGTCCCCTCGGTCGGCCGAATTCCAAAGTCTTGGTCCGGCGTCGGTTGTCGTCGCTTACTCTTCTGACGTCAGGAAGGCCAGAGTATATAAGACACAGCCGACGCCATGTTCTTCAGTCTTTCTTGCCCCAGATGTCAGGTGCCCCCAAAAGGAAGGCAATACATAAATAAGGCTTATCCACATATGCAAGCAATGCAATGTAATGCAAAATCAGTGTAAGCAAGCAAATAAAACATAGCAGGATAACCCAGTCAGGAGGTATGAAGAGGTTGTTAGGCCCCATGCCCTTACCAAGTGGGAAGGAGGGAGGAAAGTACTGCAGCTGTATTAGCACTCGAACATCTACATTTATGGTAGGTACAAAACTGTACTATGTTCATCGTGCATACAGCTGCAGTAATCACAGATGGGTAGAGTCCCAAAGCTATGCATAGGGTGGTAGGTACTATGAGGAACTGGGTTGAGCCAGAATGCCCTGCAAAACAGCAGTGGCAAAGCCTGCTCTTGTTCTTGAATATAAGGGCAGGTGGTAGTGTTTTGTGAAGGTATGTACAGAACTCAAAGTGGCTGCCTCCAAAATATCCTTAGTAGGCACCCCTCTGAGGAAGGCTGTAGAGGTGGCTGTGGCCCTGGTGGAGTGAGATCTGATACCAGTAGGAACAGATTTCCCATGATAGGAGTAATAAAATCGTATGCAGTGGCCAATCCACTTGGAAATGGTCTGTTTGGTAACTGGTTTCCCTTGAGCCCCTACGGCATAGGACACAAAAAGTTGTTCTGATTTCCTGAAGGGCTTTGTTCTGTCCAAATAGTAACGTAGCTGCCTATGGATGTCTAAAGAGTGAAGCAGCCTTTCCCCTTTGTTTTGAGGGTTAGGATAGGTGTATGGCTTGGTTTAAGGCTACCCTGGATACCACTTTTGGCATAAAGGATGGGTTAGTTCAAAACCCTGTCCTGATGGAAGATGAGGAAGGGCTGACCATGAGGGCCTGTAGTTCAGAAACCCTACGAGCTGAAGTGATGGCCAGAAGGAAAGCTGTTTTCCAGGACAAATATTGCAGATCTGTTGAGGCAGCAGGTTCAAAGGGAGGCAATGTTAATTTTTCTAGTATTAATTAAGATCCCAGGCTGGTATTGGTTGCTTCCTTGGAGGTCTTATATTCTTAGCCCTCGAGGAACTGCCGAGAGTGGGTGAGAGAATAAAGGGGATCCGTGTTGAATTCTGCAGAAATGGCTGAGGCATGACTTTTTGGAAGAAAATGAAAGTCCACTGTTCAGCAGTTCAGCTAGGTACTGTAAAAACCTGAGGCAAGTTCAATTCTAGGGTCCTGGCCTCTTTTCTCATTCCAACAGCAAAACCGCTTCCATTTTTGGAGTAAGCTTTTCTAGTAGATGGTCTTCTGGCCTCCAAAATGACATCCTGCACCTCCTTGGAGTAGGGTCTGTTGGTGTTAAGGAATTTTCCATGCAGCGAGGTTGAGGTTTTCAGCTGACTGTGAAGGGTTTTGTAGTTTGTTCTGAGTCAGCAGAAGAGATTAGAGGCAGGGACCAGGGAGGAGTATGTGTTAGGCTCCTCAGGAGTGGATACCAGTGTTGCCTTGGCCAATCTGGAGCAATCAGTATCATCTCGGTTTGCCTGTTCTTGCTTTCAAAAGCACCTTGGGCAGAAGAGGCAGAGGTGGGAATGCATAAACTGTCCATGCTGCCCAACTGAATGATAGGGGGTCCACTTTCCAGGCCTTTGGATGGAAGGTCCTTGAACAAAACTTTTCAATTGATGGTTCCTGTGGGAGGCAAAAGATCTATGTCTGGCCTCCACTTGCGATTATCTCCGTAAACACCTGAGGATGTAACTTCCATTCGTGGGATCTGTCATATTCTGCTCAGATGTCTGCCAGTGTGTTTTCCAGCCCTGGCAAGTACTGTGCTTGAAGTTCGATTTGTCTTTCCAGAGCCAAGTTCCAAAGAGTCATGGCTAGTCTGCACAAGGGGTATGAATGTGTTCCTCCTTGTTTGTTTATGTACCACATTATTGTGGTGTTGTCTGTTCTTATCAGTAATTGTCCTGGATGCAGGAAGTCCTTGAAAGCTGTAATTGCATTTATTACTGCTAGCATTTCTTTTGATTGATGTGAAGGTGCTTTTCCTTTTGGGGCCCTCTGCCCTGAATGCACCTGTCCTAATCCCCCAGCATCGGATCCGTGGTGACTGGCTTGAGGCTGAGAAGAACCTGTGTTACTGACATGTGGATCCACCAAGCAAGATGTTTCAGATGTTTGTGTCACCAGAATCTGGTGGACGATTGGGAGTTGCTGGTATGACCACTGTGTGAACAGCATCCACTGAAGGAGGCTTACGTAGAATCGAGCCAGGGAAGAAGAGGATGGCCGCAGCCATGAGACCTAATACTTTTTAGAACCATTCTGGCCTGTACCTTCTTGCTGGCCAGAAATGATCCTGACATGAGTCTGAATGTCTGAAACTCTTTGTTCTGTAAGGCGTAGCTGACATCCTAACAGTGTTTAAGTTTGGCGCCTATGAAGGTAATAGACTGGCAGGGCGATAAGGATGACTTTCAAGTTGACTGAGATGCCCAAATGAGAACAAAGGTCTATTGTGTAATCCCTGGCTTGTATAAGCTGATGCCTGGTGGTGGCTGACAGGAGCCAGTCGCGAGATAATGGAAACACCTGGAATCCTTGACGCCTCAGGTGAGCCGTGACCACTGCCATGCATTTGGTGAACACTCTGGGGCTGTAGTGAGGCCAAAGGGCAGGGCTCTGAACTGAAAATGACTGGACCCCAGCCGAAGCCGGAGAAATCTCCTGGAGCCTGCCTGTGAATTTTGATGTGATAGCACGATCCTGGAAGATCTATTGAGCACATCCAGTTGTCCTTCTGTAAGAAGGCAGAATTGACTGAAGAGTGACCATTCGAATCTTGTCTTCCTGACAGACTTGTTGAGTCTGCTGAGATCCAATATTGGTCTCCAGTCTCCCGCACAATTCCCGACCAAAAAGAACCTTGAGTAGATTCCGGGCTCTGAATGGTCTATTATAACTGGCTGAATGGCTCTTTTTTGCAGTAGTTTTGCGATTTCTAACTCTGCAATGTCCCTTTAGACCGTGGTACATCTGGAAGGGAACTTGAGGGAAGGGACTTTCCTCTAAAGGAATTATGTAATCCCTTTGATATGATCGATCAAAAATTCCATCTGTCTTGGAGGAGGGAATGCCAGGCTTCTGGGGTACAGTGATATCTTCCCCGACTGCCTCCAAGGAGGGACAGCCGGGCAACACCTCAGGGATGCTGAAAAGGCTTCTCAGGAAGAGACTCCTGTTGCCCTGGTTCTTCGGACCCCTCTGCCTCTGTGAGCTGCCTGCTGTTGCTGCTACCCCTCTGCCTCTAGGTAAACTGACCACGGAATCCGGGGCGTGACTCCTTGGGATTTACGGAACCACATCTTCCCACCCTTCTGTCCTTGGGATAAGGCCTAGAAGGGGTGGAAAACGGACTCAACAGCAGAAAGAGACTTGCCGTCCTGCTCACACCTGGTCAAGGTCTCCTTCACCTGAGGGCCAAACAAAGCTGACCCATCAAAGGGAGAATTTGTGAAGGACGCCTTAAAGGGATCCGCGAAAATCACATAGCCGCGATCCAGGCTTAAAGCGCCTAAGAGCTTTCACACCTGTGCTCTGCGGTTTTACTCGCCCATCCGCAGTATAAGATATTAACCGCATGGGAGGAGTTAGCAATGGAATTGAGGGTTCCTAGCTGCTGCAAGCAATCTTTTCTGGGCCCCTGCAGCTGTAGGATCCTGAACTACTTCTCCCAGCTCCTTCAGGATATCTCTCTGGAGTCTGGTGAAGTGACAAAGATAATTCAGCTTAACGATAGCAAAGGTCGCTGAGGAAAACATCCGCTGTCGCACTCTATCCATGGTCCTGGTGAGTCCTTATTAGGAGGATGGACGGGCACGGAAGGATCTGCAAGTTCCTTTTGGTGGGCCGCAGCCACCACCATGGCATCAAAGGGACACCTTGGTAAGGAATTGTTTGTCACTAGGGCAGTGATAAATTTAGAAGGCCTCCTAGGGACTGGCTCTACAGAGTCAGGGAGCTGTCCACGCCTTTCGCAATAACCTGCATAAGGAGGTCGAAGGCGGAGACACCCAGGAGGTGGAGGGCCGAGATCCAAACGCCTCTAGGTATACTGACTCATCCTCAGAGGGATTGTTGGTGCCAGTTTCCTCTGTTTCTGAAGTTCTAGGATGTCTGAGAAGGAGACATCTCAGAGGGGATCTAGGATCCCTCTGACTCATCAAAGTCAGTATCCGGGTGACAGGACTCAGGGAGTCTACATGCTTCCTTCATGTCTCTTCCTAGAGGATCTCCAAACATCAGGAGAATCCTCTGAAGAGGGGAAATTCCCAATGGGGAAACCTGAGGCGGAGGATCTCTGGGTCCTGTAGCAAGAGAAGTGGCAGAGATGTCAATAGGTACAATAGAGGGAGGAGCTACGGGAAGAGACTGCTGACTGATACCAGTGGCCAGTACACTCTTCATCACTCTCGAATGCTCCCTCCCAGGCAGGTCCGAGAGAACCCGGCCTCCCAAGAGCTAGGAACCCAGGGGCCACCGAAAAGGGAAGTCTCTGAGGCAGATGTCGGAGCGAAAGCTCACTACAGGCCGAGGGCTCCAAGGGGAAGAGCGGGCTCGGACAAGGGTCCCATGCCACTCACCCTCGGAGGAGACCATGGAAGCCCGACCACCGAATCCCTCAAGGAAGAGGAGATAAGAGTAGCTGAAGGGACAGAAGGAGGTATCCGCCTCCAGCCGCAGCAGGCAACTATGCCCAAGACTCCAACCCAAACTCTGGGGTAGAGTCAAGGAGGAACTGTAACGGGTGTGGACCAACAGTCGCCTGCTGAGACGGACTGTAGCATTTGGGCCAGTACCTGTGACTTGGAGCAATCTACTGACCACTCTCTAGGCCGCGATCTGACAACCTGGATGACCTTGAAGATCGGCCCGGTGGCTCCGCTCCGATAGAAGAGAGGTATGGCCGAGCCGAAAGTATCGGCTCCAAGCGAAGGAGACCTCGACCTCTTCCTGGAATGGGCCATCGGAGCCGAGCATTACTGATCCTGTCGGGCGCTGACCGGAGCCGCAGAACGCTCGATGTATCGGCCCAGCCGGAGCCGATACAGTTGCTACAGCTGTAACGGCGTCGGAGTTGCATCGAGCCGATACCCGCCTGCCTGTGCTACATGGGTGTCGGAGCCGATCGAGCCGACACCGATGCTCGCGGTATGTCGGAGCCGCATAACCACAGTGGTCACAGGAGATTCCCAATCGATAGCCATCGGCCAAAGCTTTGTGGATTCAGAATCGCTCCAGCCGGAGCCGATCTCGACTCTATATGAGTCGGAGCCGAGGCCGCAGGCTTAGAAACAGAAGCCTGGGCCTTGGCAGTTTTGGTTGATTTTTGTGGAGCCACTTAGCCGTGGAGAGCCCTCCGCTTGCCAAGAAGACCCTGAGAATCAACTTATTATCTCTCCTGCAGGACTCTCTGGCTGAAGGAGTGACAAATAGCACAGAGTCCTGCAGGTGAAGAGGGCCCAAACACATAGGTGGCAAGAAGTGTGACCGCCTGTCAGAGACATCTTCTGACAGCACGAGTCACACTTTAAAGCCTGAAACCTCTCCTTAGACATGGTGCCTAAACACAACACACCCACACACCAGTCAAAATAAATTAAACTAATACCAAGAGGTATTTAGTAAAAACACTAACACACACACCCTAACAGGGGATGATAGGGAAAATTGACTGACTAAAAAAATTAAAGAGACAGGGATTTCTGTCAGAAAAAGGTTAAAATTAAAATAAACTATCAAAAATTAGTTTTAACTAAAAAGGGGCTTAAATATCACAAAAGTGAACTACTTACCAGGAGCTGGTAAAGAGAAGACCTCCTGCCGAAGCGCAACGAGATCTGGGTACTTCCTGCCTTGCATCATGGGATATGGGGCTGCCTCGAGCTGGTAAAAGGAGTTCTCGAGCTAAAGCAAGTGCCGAGTCGGAGCCGAGGGATCGGCTCCGAACCCATCAAGCAAGAATGAAGGCGAGATTGACAACTTAACATTAGACATTCAGCAAACTCTGTCAAGAAAACCCTGAAATGATCCAAATGATGCCAATCTTACACAAGGAATGTACTGACATCCTTAAGGGGTGGGTGTTCACCAAGAACAGACAGGGAAGGCTATTGTGCTCTGTTACTTAGGACTGAAGGCCCAGTAGTAAGGACAACAGGGATCTATACAAAAAAAAATACAGTTGTGTAAGAACTTACCATAACAGCAGATGTTCTGATCACTGTTGCACTATTCCCAACATGTGGATTGTCACCGCTCTCACTGGCCATGATACCAAAGCTTTACCTTCCCTAGGTCGTGCAGCTGATGCATAACCTCAGCTCATATGCAACGGGGTATAAAGACAGATGTACGAGCATGCACCCATAATCTATAAGCCAAGCCACCTGCACACTACTGAGAAAGGAGACTGGTCAGCTAGGAAGGGTGTAGCTTGAATTAAGAAAATTCTCCCTTACCCATGTAAGATAGCACAAGTTAGAGGAAAGTGGGAGAGAACTGAAGATGGAAGTGAGTGAGAGAAGAGGGGATGGAGGGTGGGACAGAATATTGCAACAATGATCAGTAGAACATCTACTGCTATGGTAAGTTCTTGCACAACTGTACTATGTCCTGACTGAAATCACTGTTGCAGTCCTCCAGAAATATGAGTGAGTCCCAGAGCTGAAGGAGGAAGGAAGCGTGGTTTGCTATTCGGAAGAGTTTTCCAGCAGTCCGGACAGGTGTGACCAAAAAAAAGCGGTCCTGAACTCAGAGAAAGCATCAATTTTATACTGTTTGGTAAGGTGTGTAGAGGAGACCAAATGGCTGCCTCCAAGGCAGACCTGGAGTTTGTTCCTAAGAGTGGATCCTGACCATATTTTCAGCACCAGAGAGAAAACCTTTTCCACTTTGCCATGTAAGACTTTCTAGTAATAGGTCTCCAAGCCTGTTGTAGGACTTGTAGCACCTCGTCAGAGGGGACATGTCTTTGAGCTATTAAAATTCTATCATCCATAGGGTTAGGCTGAGGGGTGGGAGATTTGGGTGGTGTAGCAATCATTTTTGCTGATTAATCAGGTTCAGCTGTAGAGGAATCCTTCTGTAATTTCCTTTTGTCAGGTGAAATAACAGGGACAGCCAGTAATACAAGCTTGGGTGCTGCTTTTGTGCCCTGAAAAGAATTTTTAGAAGGAAAGGCAGAAGAAGGAAGGCACAGGTGAACTTGCCTGCCCACTAGAA
Source organism: Protopterus annectens (assembly GCF_019279795.1). Lineage (NCBI taxonomy): Eukaryota > Metazoa > Chordata > Ceratodontiformes > Protopteridae > Protopterus > Protopterus annectens. Next base: position 834,473,167 of record NC_056751.1, read on the forward strand.
AGAGAAGGCATCTGTCCTCCAGGCTGTGTGACAAGAGTCTCTTGTGCAGAACTAGGGGGAACTAACAGTAGTTTGGAGAAGTAAAGAGATCTATCTGAGGCTTTCCCCACTGAAGCGTTGTGGAAGACCTCTTTGTTCATGATCAACTCATGATGGTCCTCCATGAAGCATCTTAAGCAGTCTGCTAGTACAAAGTCCTGGGAGGAGATGTATATGGCTGTGAGCGTGAGGTTCATTTGTGTTGCCAAATTCCATGCCTCCTGTGCTAACCTGCAAAGTTGGTTAAGACCTGGTGCCTCACTATATGTTTAAGTACCACATAACTGTGGTAGTGTGTGTACATCTGGAGTGGTCCTGGTCTCCAAAGGTGGGTGAAAATCTGAAGAGCTTGCAAAGGAGCTCTCATTTATTTCAGGTTGATGCGTTCTTTCAGGAACTGGGGTTGACATTTCCCCTGCACTCTGTGTGATCCTGTCCAATCCCCCATGCCTTGTGCAAGGCATTCATGCGAACATATTGAAAAGGAGGAGGAGACGAAAAAGGTAATCCTGGGTTAAGGATGACCAGTTCCTTCCACCACATAGGCTCTTTGTTGAGACAAGGGGGAGGGAAATCAGGGTGTCCAAGGGGTGACAGTGTTTGGATCACAATGTCTTCAGGTGCCACTGGATCTTCCTCATGTGGAGTCTGGCCAGGAGGAGCCCGACAGTCTCTACAATGAGTCTCAGTCCTTAGCTTCTCCCTTGCAGAGAAGTGTTATGCAGTGGACAGGTCTTGGAAGTAACTGGACAGGCTGAGAACCTTCTCCCGGGGCAGGAAGGCATGCATCTTTGTTGTGTCCAGCCTGCATCCTAGAAATACTAGGTCCTATGCAGGATCCACGTGCAATTCTTAGTAATTTATACCGAAACCAGACCTGTCAGAAGACGGAGGGTGAACTGAAGATACTGAAGAAGAATGTCTTGGGAAACAGCCTGGATCAGGTGGTCGTCCATGTAAGGGAAAATCTGAATTCCCTGAGTGTGGCAGAAAGCTACTACAGGCTCTAGGCACTTTGTGAACACTCTTGTTGCCATGGAAAGACCAAAAGGAAGAGCAGTAGACTGACAGTGCGGGGAGCCAAAGAAAAACCCGAGGAATTTCCTGCAAGAGGGGAAAATAGGAATGTGTAGGTAGGTGTCCTTGAGCTCTAATAACACTAAGAATGTTGTGGGAGGATGAAAGGTAGAACAGTGTGAAGAGGGAGCATTTTGAAAGATGGTAGCTTCAAGTATGTGTTCAGGGTGGACAGGTCTAGAATGGCTCTCCACTGCCCTTCTTTTCTTGGGAATAGGAAAAATCCCGAAATAAAACCCTTTCCCTAAGAATTCTTTTAGGACTTGCTCCATGGTACTTAAATAATGGCAGTCAGATGGGACATTTGATTTGGAGGAGGAGTGGGATGCTTCTCAGAGGGGGAATGTTTTCCCAAGACATGGCACAGCTGTCCCAGATTATGGAGGGGATCCACTTTGTCTGTGGTAATAGTTTCCTCCCTGGCCAGGGAGAGCAACAACCTTTGGGAAAAAGGGGTAATGGGGTTGGGGACAGTGAGAGGGATGCTGCAGGGGTAGACAGGTTTTTGTCTCCAAAGGGAAGCCTTTTAGTGGAAGATTTCCTTTGGGATTTTTCACAGTTTCTTTTTCTTTGTTTCGAGGCTGTCCTTGGGAACCTTCTAATGAAGGCGGTAGATTTAGCTGGGTAGTTCCTATGGTATCTAGGAACTGAGGAGAGGAGTATCTTTCTACAATCTTTCAGGGTCTTGCCTTGGTCTTGGAGTGTTTTGAACACACTGGCTGCCCGAGGGCCAAACAGTAAGTGTTTGCCCAAGGGCGAATCTAGAATTTTGATCTAAAATTCTCAGGCACTGGCTAACTATGAAGCCCTGCATACCTATGGATAACCGATCTTGTGGCAAGCACCCTAAAAGAAGCATCCACAGCATCATAATGGCACTTAATGCTGTACCTGGCAATCTTAGTGGCCAGAGTAAGCAAGCTCTGCATCTGTTATTGTAGCTTGACCCAAGACAACTTTGTTTAAGGAGTTAAGTACAGAAATCAAACACTTTGTCATTGGAGTCTGGTAATTAATTGCCCTAAAGTCAAGGGCAGCAGAGGTGTAAACTTTCTTTCCCCTCTATCCAAAGCCATACTACCTTTATCAGTAGGTAGGACATTTGCAATGGGCAGAGGCTTGGAAGCATGCAGAATTTTGCCTCATTTCTGATCTTTTTCCCATAAAATTTATGATTTTCTGGCAAATAACTGGGATGATCTGAGGAATTAAGTCACTAAATAATGATATACATTTGCGTTTTAGATGTCACATTCTTCAGAAAAAATGCATGCCAACACAAATCCTGTTATTCCAGCAACTTTCTAAGTTTATAAGAGCAATTTTTAAAATCTGTCCCTATGTTTGGGCCTTCGATCCCCCCATTCTGTCAGGCTTTGTCCAGTTTTTTTGCACTAAGACGTTGAGAGGTATGCTTGGAAGGCTTATCTAAAGAGAAAAATACTGCATAAGTGTCTGTCACTGCATTCTTATATAGACATTTCAGGTCATCAGGGACCTTGTAAAACTTGTCTGGTCTCTTAGACACTACTGTCTGAGAATCAGGTGCACAAGAAGTGGACTGAAAGATGTCCTAGAAAGTCTCAAGCACAGGAGAGAATATAGAAGGTGCAGGTGTACTCATCTCCAAAAGAGTGCAGTACCTCTTCTAAACATCAGAAATATGCAAAAGTTGCAAATCAAAGTGTTTCATTATGCTCTGTATAGTTTCCCCAAAATAACCCTCTACTATAGGAGAATCCAGTGAGAATAAGTCCCCAACATGGGAAAAGATTTTTCCTAGAGAATGCAGCTGAAAGGAATAGCCCAGAAAAAGGTCAGAGCCTAAGTCGTGCTCCTCAACAGAGGAAGAGGAAAACCAGAGTAAGATTAACAGGAGTAGCCTGTGGATGTCTAGACCTGGAGGAGGAAGCCTTTGTAAAAACATCTATCCGCTCCTTTTCTTTAGCTGTTAAGGGGAGGCCACATGCTTAGACTTCTGCTTTTTCTTTTAGGCATGATGTCCGCCTGGACGAGTCATGGAGGATCAGAACCTTATCTAACCTGCATTAGAGATCATGGGATTTCTTCCCTAACTAGAAACTGAGGGATGCCATGCAGTCCTTCTGAAATAAGACATGGTTCCTCAGATGTGTCTGAAAGGCCTTAGGAGCCATAACGGCCTCTGATGTGGTCTCTGTAGCAGACAACTGAGAAGTAGCCTGATGGGTTCTGAAACTTCAGTGGATACAGTGCAGTCAAAAAACTGGACTGCAAATCAACTCGAGGCCTCAAGTTTTTTTCTTCGTTGGCAGACAGATGTCTGATGAAGTTGCCAACCATCTTGGATTGGGCCAAGCATTTAAGATAGGAGGTCTTGAGGAAAGTGTTGGGAGTAGAAAGCGTGACTTAAGGGTTTTTGGAATGAATGATTGACAAGAGCAAAATTTGTGATCGTGTTCTGGCCCTAGGCAAAAAAAGACATTTGCTATGCAAGTCTTTGTATGGAATCTGTCTACCCTATTTAATCTTACCCTTAGTGGACATCTACAAATTTATCAAAAATTTGAAGACAAAAAGGAAGGTTCCCCGATGGAACATTTATCTAGATACACAAAAACAGCACAGGTACCAATGACCAAACACTGAACAGTGACACAAATGCATGACCTGGATTTGGGCTGGCGGGGAGAGAGTCTGGGGATACACACTTGGACATCCAACTTTATACCCCCATGCATATGAGCTCTGGTCATGTGTCAGACCTAGGGAAGGCAAAGCTTTGGTACCCTGGCCAGACATCATTGTGACAACCCATATATCAGGAATACTGCAACATTCCACTTTGAGACTATCAGTCTATTAAGATTTCACAGACTGTCCAAGGATTCTGTGGTCCACCTGGGCATTTATACAATTCCATCTTTGGGTCTATGTTACAGCTTTAGATTGCCACTGTTTAATGTTCATACTTAAGTTCTGATAGTTTGAGTGATGACTAAACTAACCTCGATTGTTTTGGGGCACTGTTCTATTGACTCTGGATGCTGAGATTTCCCCCCACTTATAGTTTTTGAAATTAAGAGCTTGAGAAGGAGTTTTGTCTATGCTATACCTAAAACCAGGATGTGCAGGATTACTGGACATAGCAATGTATTAACTTTACTCTGTAGTAGGTTACATTACTTGTCTGAACTAATGTTATGGTTTATTTTTTACTTGGAGGACAGTTTGTATTGTATTTTACTACTTTTACTCTAATTCTTGGCATAATTTGTACACATGGTTACTTTTCTAAACATATTTTTTCAGTGCGTCAGCATAAGAACATGAGATCTGTGCAACTACTACAGCAATACTTCAAAAATACAGTCTCTATGCATACTTTTCACATTTGTTTACTTCAGAACATTAAAACAGCAAATTTACAATAAAAACACATTTTGCTGTAAATGTGAATAACAAAAACTGTATCACATTCATAATTAACATTCTGCTAGCTTCTGTGTAAATACCAGCTTTATTTCACATTTTGTGTGTGTATTATGTGCATATACACAAAAAAATTACACAATGATTCTGTGAGAAGTTAAGAAATAAACACAAATAATGATATTCTATTACTTACCTGTTTTGACAAGGCTTGTTTCTTTTGTTAGCAGCAGGCTGAGGCCAAACAACATGTGCAATACCAACAGTGATTGGTTGAGGGGCAGATAGGGTTATCTGATTTGTTAAAATAGGCTGTGGCATCACTGAACTATAACGGTTGCCATGTGGATGTATACTCCCTATAATGAATGAAAGAATGTTTTTAATGAAAGTGTAAAACTAACAACATCATAGCAGCTCCCGAAAATTAAATGTCTGCTGCTAACGTGAAGCATTTTACTAAATTTTATTTTTATTTATTTATTTTCATTTGTCAACAGAGTAGAACTGATCCAAAACTGATCATTTATAGTTCACACTAGGAAAGGCAATGCAGACATAAAAACAATAAGATATAAAATGGTGTGTATACCGAAAAGAAAATCCTTCTAAGCAAAAAATCAGTACATTTAGATGTTGAACCATATTTACAATCATAACATTATGAGGCCAGCTTCTAAATGGCTTCTGTAACTAGCCATATAAGATAAGGACTACAATTACAGTCTTCCAAATACAATACATACTACATACATTAAGTAAAAAAGGGAAGTAGTAGAATAAGGAGAAGAAATAAGAGTGGAGATGTAACAGATGGTGTATAGTAGGTAAGGGACAAAGAGATACAGGTGACCAAGAGGTGAGACTCATTCCTTGTATGACTGTGCTGAACTAGTTTTAAGTTTCTGGAAGAGTTAGTTGGTTGTCTTAGGCAGGAAAAAATGGGAACATTATGATTAGTGTGATGTCACTTTGGTGGAAGTATTTACATTATAGCTTTCTTCTTTGTGAAAGCGGAGCTATGCTTGTCTGGAAATCTAAGAAAGAAACTATGAGCTTTCAAGATAAGGGATGCCTCCTAAACATGATGTAGCAGAAAATGCTGTATTCAGTTACTAAAGCGCCATTACCTTTGATGTTGGTCAAGACACGGTTCAAAGAGGTTAGGATCTGTATACTCTAATTAGTCAGTCTGCAAAGCAAAGTATAGAAATTAATCTGAGCTCAAGAGTTTATGCGGTAAGAAATGCTATAAACAGACTGTACCCCAGTTCTTACTGGTAGTAGAATTGCCTTTCCCTCACTAAATCGCAAGTAACATACCTCTTTTTGGAAGAGGCTAGGTTATGACCCAACAAATGCCATTAGTGGTGTTTTGGGAAGACATGTAAGTCTTTTTTGCTTGAGTCACTGGTAATGACTGGTTGTCCAGCGATTCAAAGTGAGCTTATCAGGACGCATTTATCAAATGGCCATGACTGATCAATCAAAAGCACTCAGTTAATCTTAATTCAAGTCACTGTTGTACTGGATGGTAAAAAGTCTGGTTAAAACCAGGATTCCCATAGATTTAAAAATAATTGGTAGTTTCAATGGTTTCCTTAGCTGTACTGTCCTCAGTTTGGTGGGGTGTGTGGGACATCTCATAGTTCTTTGTCTTGTTCCAAAACAATTGTGGTGACATTTTTCTAATCATTTAGAATGAGGGCTACTTATGGATGAGCCTCAATTGTAAAAACTTGAAAGTCTTCCTCTACCTGTTTTTTGATGGCAGAGAAGGAGGGAAGAATGGATGCTGTAGAGGACTATGCTCACTGGTGGATAAATACAGCATTTTGAGTTATGGAAGGTCTGTTAGTAGATTACTACCGGCAAAAAGGCAAAACAGTAGTGGAGATAAAACGGAGCCTCCCTTACAGAATATATTTAGGTAGAGGGTAAACAGGAGAGGATACAGCTCATCCTATCATTTACTTCCCAAAAAAGTCTACTTATATGGGAAGTCTCTCAATTAGGCAAGGGTGCTACAGGGCTTAATACCTACATTAAGTGAATTCTCGTGAGTTATGGTCACAATTCCACTAGACAAGCCTATACGCTCTCCACTTTTGTGGGAAGAAATGGGCATGTATGTAAAGACCTGTCATAATGCTTCTCCCTAAACCGAAAACCCATGTGAATGGTGTGACATAGAAAGCTGCTTTTTTGGCATATTTACATAATCTTTGGGATTTTCTATATTGTGTATTTCTGAAAAAGGTTTCCACTCATGGCTCATTTCCCCAAAGAAACAGGACTTGTGTTAAGGGTGAGGGGCAAAGATTGTGTTTTTTGGAGTTTCAGAAGTGTTTTTTGGGGTTTTTTGTTGGTTTCCCGGGGTTCCTTATTGTTTGGGTTTAGGTTTGAAGTTTTTTTTCCCAAATTTTTGGGAAAAAAAATTTTTTTTTTTTTTTTGGTATTTGGAGGGGGGGGAACCCTTTTTTTCCCAATACTCTCTAGTGTCTTCAGGAAGGCTGTGTGGGGTTGCCGAGTTTGAGAGGGTGGTCTGTAACATGCTACAAACTGTAAGGCAGTTTTGCCTATGGTTAGTTGCACCTGGATGGTCTCCGATGCTTGCGGCGTTGCCACTAACCTGGAGGTGTGGGTATCTTTGATGAATATGGATACTCCCCTCCTTTTGTGGTTCGTCCAAGTTTTGGGGCGGAAAGCATGATATGAGGTAAAACCTGATAGTGCTGGGGTGCTCTCAGGAGCCTTGAACCAGGTTTCAGTCACTGCACAGACATCGATATTCTCCATACTGAGAAGGGCTTCGAGGGCTGCATCTTGAGGTTTAGACTTCTGGCATTGAGCAGCATTACCCTTACTTTTTCCACTTGTGTTTTCTAGGGAGGTGGGTTTGTCCTTTGAGCCTTGCCTAAAAAGGCACTATGGGGTGGCAAGAGCCTTGGCCAATATCCGGAAGCCCAGGGGTGACAGGTGCAAGCCGCCCTTGGAAGCAGCGTGGCTTGTCCAGCATGTCATCCCAAGCCGACAGACATTGGATCCCCTTAGAATGACACCAGTAATTAAGCCAATTGTTAAAACTAATCATTTTGTCTTTGTACTGTGGCATCATTCTTGGTGAGGGTAAGATGCTGCTCAGGGTCAGGGTCATACCAGCCTGGGCTACATAATCAGAGAGCTCCTCTATGTCTCTTTTCATGTAGTCCAGGGAGTGCCTCAGGTCATTCACACCGCATGTACAATGACTGAGTCATATTTGTACTTGCTGTGGAGTGACCTGAGTGCTTGTGTTATGTGGCGGATTCTAGCTCCCGACAGGCAGCTTACTGTGACCCTCTCCTTGTTCAGTCTGGTGAGCTGCGTCAGTGTGTCTGACTATGGAGTCACCTATTACAAGTGTGTCTGGTATGTTGTTTGGCCTTAAGGGCTGTGACTGTTTAGCACACTGACTATGTGAACTATGTGTTGCATGTGCTATGTCTTCAGATGGTGTTTGCTTGGGTGTCTGCTTTGGAGGCCTCTGTTGTTTTGGTAGATTTTTAATCAGCGCCTCCGAGTATGTTTTTGTGTGTTTATGTGTTTGGTTTGCAATTGTGATAGTTCTATGTGAGACTGGGCTTGTGGTGTGCGTGGTTACCTTCTCCTCCTGACTGGTCTTGCCAGTACTGAATTTTAGGCATGATGTCCGCCTGGACGAGTCATGGTGGATCAGAACCTTATCTAACCTGCATTAGAGATCATGGGATTTCTTCCCTAACTAGAAACTGAGGGATGCCATGCAGTCCTTCTGAAATAAGACATGGTTCCTCAGATGTGTCTGAAAGGCCTTAGGAGCCATAACGGCCTCTGATGTGGTCTCTGTAGCAGACAACTGAGAAGTAGCCTGATGGGTTCTGAAACTTCAGTGGGTACAGTGCAGTCAAAAAACTGGACTGCAAATCAACTCGAGGCCTCAAGTTGTTTTCTTCGTTGGCAGACAGATGTCTGATGAAGTTGGCAACCATCTTGGATTGGGCCAAGCATTTAAGATAGGAGGTCTTGAGGAAAGTGTTGGGAGTAGAAAGCGTGACTTAAGGGTTTTTGGAATGAATGATTGACAAGAGCAAAATTTGTGATCGTGTTCTGGCCCTAGGCAAAAAAAGACATTTGCTATGCAAGTCTTTGTATGGAATCTGTCTACCCTATTTAATCTTACCCTTAGTGGACATCTACAAATTTATCAAAAATTTGAAGACAAAAAGGAAGGTTCCCCAATGGAACATTTATCTGGATACACAAAAACAGCACAGGTACCAATGACCAAACACTGAACAGTGACACAAATGCATGACCTGGATTTGGGCTGGCGGGGAGAGAGTCTGGGGATACACACTTGGACATCCAACTTTATACCCCCATGCATATGAGCTCTGGTCATGTGTCAGACCTAGGGAAGGTAAAGCTTTAGTACCCTGGCCAGACATCATTGTGACAACCCATATATCAGGAATACTGCAACAATAATTTTAGTTAGGACATTAGCAGAATTCCACTTTGAGACTATCAGTCTATTAAGATTTCACAGACTGTCCAAGGATTCTGTGGTCCACCTGGGCATTTATACAATTCCATCTTTGGGTCTATGTTACAGCTTTAGATTGCCACTGTTTAATGTTCATACTTAAGTTCTGATAGTTTGAGTGATGACTAAACTAACCTCGATTGTTTTGGGGCACTGTTCTATTGACTCTGGATGCTGAGATTTCCCCCCACTTATAGTTTTTGAAATTAAGAGCTTGAGAAGGAGTTTTGTCTATGCTATACCTAAAACCAGGATGTGCAGGATTACTGGACATAGCAATGTATTAACTTTTACTCTGTAGTAGGTTACATTACTTGTCTGAACTAATGTTATGGTTTATTTTTTACTTGGAGGAAAGTTTGTATTGTATTTTACTACTTTTACTCTAATTCTTGGCATAATTTGTACACATGGTTACTTTTCTAAACATATTTTTTCAGTGCGTCAGCATAAGAACATGAGATCTGTGCAACTACTACAGCAATACTTCAAAAATACAGTCTCTATGCATACTTTTCACATTTGTTTACTTCAGAACATTAAAACAGCAAATTTACAATAAAAACACATTTTGCTGTAAATGTGAATAACAAAAACTGTATCACATTCATAATTAACATTCAAGTTAGCTTATGTGTAAATACCAGCTTTATTTCACATTTTGTGTGTGTATTATGCATGCATATACACAAAAAAATTACACAATGATTCTGTGAGAAGTTAAGAAATAAACACAAATAATGATATTCTATTACTTACCTGTTTTGACAAGGCTTGTTTCTTTTGTTAGCAGCAGGCTGAGGCCAAACAACATGTGCAATACCAACAGTGATTGGTTGAGGGGCAGATAGGGTTATCTGATTTGTTAAAATAGGCTGTGGCATCACTGAACTATAACGGTTGCCATGTGGATGTATACTCCTATAATGAATGAAAGAATGTTTTAATGAAAGTGTAAAACTAACAACATCATAGCAGCTCCCGAAAATTAAATGTCTGCTGCTAAACGTAAGCATTTTACTAAATTTTATTTTTATTTATTTATTTTCATTTGTCAACAGAGTAGAACGCTGATCCAAAACTGATCATTTATAGTTCACACTAGGAAAGGCAATGCAGACATAAAAACAATAAGATATAAAAATGGTGTGTATACCGAAAAGAAAATCCTTCAAGCAAAAAAATCAGTACATTTAGATGTTGAACCATATTTACAATCATAACATTATGAGGCCAGCTTCTAAATGGCTTCTGTAACCAAGTCATATAAGATAAGGACTACAATTACAGTCTTCCAAATACAATACATACTACATACATTAAGTAAAAAGGAAGTAGTAGAATAAGGAGAAGAAATAAGAGTGGAGATGTAACAGATGGTGTATGTAGGTGGACAAGAGATACAGACCAAGAGGAGACTATTCCTTTTATGACTGTGCTGAACTAGTTTAAGTTTCTGAAGAGAGTTGGTTGTCTAGCAGGAAATGGGAACATGGTGATTATGTGATGTCACTTTGGTGGAAGTATTTACATATAGATTTCTTCTTTAGAAAGTGAGCTATGCTGTCTGAAATCTAAGAAAGGGGAAGAGACATGCGTTTCAAAGATAAGGGATGCCCAAACAAGGGAGTTGTATACAGAAAATGTTATCTGTGCTACAAAGTTTACTCCTTGATGTTGGTCAAGACACGGGTTCAAAGAGGCTAGGATCTTATACTCTAATTAGTCAGTCTGCTAGCAAAGTATAGAAATTAATCTGAGCTCAAGAGTTTATGGGTAAGAAATGCTATAAACAGACTGCACTTGTGTTTTACTGGTAGTGAATTGCCTTCCTCACTAACGTGCAACATTCTTTTTGGAAGGCTAGGGTTATGACTCAACAAATGCCATTAGTGGTGTTTTGAAGACATGTAAGTCTTTTTGCTTTGAGTCACTGGTAATGACTGGTTGTCCATATTCAAAGTGAGCTATCAGGACGCATTTATCAATGGCCATGACTGATCAAAAAAGCACTCAGTTAATCTTAATTCAAGTCACTGTTGTACTGGATGGTAAAAGTCTGGTTAAACCAGATTCCCATAGATTTAAAATAATTGGTAGTTTCAATGGTTTCCTAGCTGTACTGTTCAGTTTTGTGGGGTGTGTGGGACGTCTGCGAGTCTTTGTCTTGTTCCAAACAATTGTAGACATTTTTCTAATCATTTAGAATGAGGCTACTATGGATGAGCCAATCAAAAACTTGAAAGTCTTCCTCTACCTGTTTTTTGATGGCAGAGAAGGAGGAAGAATGGATGCTGTAGAGGACTATGTCACTGGTGGATAACAGCATTTTGAGTTATGGAAGGTCAGTTAGTAGATTACTCAATAAAAATGGCAAAATAGTAGTGGAGATAAAACGGAGCCTTGAAGAATATATTTAGCTAGAGGGTAACAGGAGGATACAGTCGATCCTATCATTACTTCAAAAAGTCTACTTATAAGGAAGTCTCTCAATTAGGCAAGGGTGCCAGGGCTAATACCTACATTAAGTGAATTTCGTAGCATGGTCACAATCTACTAGACAAGCCCACGTCCACTTTTGTGGAAGAAATGGGCATGTATGTAAAGACCTGTCATAATGCTTCTCCCTAACCAAAACCCATGTGGATGGTGACATAGGAAGCTGTGTTTTTTGGCATATTTACATAATCTTTGGGATTTTCTATATTGTGTATTTCTGGAAGAGGTTTCACTATGGCTCATTTCCAAAGAACAGGACTTGTGTTAAGGGTGAGGCAAAGACTGTGCAGGTGACAGAGGGAGAAGAATATTATGTTCTTTGCAAAGTTTAACAAACCATGGTAGTGAGCATTTTTTTGCTGAGGGAGGAGGATTTTGTCAATAAGTTTCTTTCTTTGGTTAGTATGATTTTGAAGTAAAATGTCAGTGGACATGAGGGGGTGGTGCTTGTTGAGGCTACTTGCAGTGGATTTAGTGCTGGTGTCAAGGGGTAGTAAAGACAGCTCTTTCAAGAAATGTACAGGGGTAAGGCTGCCTTTAAAGGTGGTGAAACTGCCTTCTTTCACTGGTTTTGTACTGCATTACAGTATGCCCACACAAGTCATATGTATAGAAGCAGCAATATTTCTCCATACTAACAACGTATTACAACACTTACTCATTACTATGTGACAAATATTAGTCACACCAGAGTAACATATGCAAAGATTACAATACTACAAGATAAGACATTAAAAAAGAACATAAAAAAATCAAGCAGTAAGAGAATGAAATACAACCAAACTTTTATAAAACAAAAAAGGTTCTGTTGAAATGTGAAATACTTACACTGAAGAACTTATAGTGTTCAAACAGCCAGTCTGCTGCTGAAATGCAATGGCTTGTCTTGTTAAAACAATGGCAAAATGTTAACAGTTCCATGTTGCAAATGGATCACACTAATTTTTGCTCTAACAATCCTATACAATTAGGAAAGAAAAGACAGCATACCCCCAGTCTCCAAGTCTCTGTGGACCAGCCACAGAATCAGAAGTCAGTGCAGTTGGGGCTACAGTTGCTACTTGTTGCCAGGCAGGCAGCAATATCTGCTGTGATCGATTCGGCCAAGTTTGCTGTTAACAAAATATTTAAATAGCATTATGAAACATTCTCTTCTACAATCCATTCAATTTCATCTCTGAAACTTCAAAATAAGGCAGTCCCTCATAAGAGGCATTATGGCAGTTCATTTACATCAAGACACAACACTGTCAACAAAACTGCTTCACCCTCCAGCTGTCCAGCTAGCTCTTCCACCACACTGTAAAACAGAGGAAATAAAATAATGACATGCTGTTTGAAACACCAGTTAACTATTATTCTATAATGCTGCAGAAACCTCAGGGGAGTTACAAAAAGCACTCCAAAGCTGGAACTGAACTCCTGGCTCTGCACAATTTACACATTAATAACTTACAAAATAAACAAGTATAACATTTTTAGATACCTACTAGTAACTGCATCCAGTGCTTGGAACTATGGACAGATAAACAGAGACAGGCATGTAAAATGCTAGAACACATGTCATGTGACTAACTTCATGGAGGCTTGAATACTTGGATTTCCAGTGCTGCGTCTTTAAATCATTTTGCAGTGATACTGCAGGCTCTTGTATCCCTGCTATACATCATTCCTATCAAAGAAAAGCATGCTTAACACTTCAAACATATTTCCAGTTTAAGATAAAACCCTGTTACTGGCATAAACCAGGGAATTAATGCAAGATTATCAGCACTGTCACCAAGGAATTAATGCAAGATCTCAGCATTCTGTCACCACTTACCTGCTTTTGCATGATGTAATGCAATTAATACTCTGAAATGAAGTGGTCATTTTTCAGTGGGATAATGTATCAACTATGAAATATAATGGCCTACACCTGATCCTAACAATGTCTACATATCCCAGTACTTGTGCTATGGAGCTAACATAGCTGAGCAATGTTAAATGAAGGAATGACCACATGAACAACCATTGGTAATCCTCCATAAGGACTGCCTAGGAAAACCCAAGGAAAAAAATGTTTCCTCTCCATGTTCTCAGCTAATGTGAGATGGAAATGCAAACAGTTACCTTTATAGACAGTGAAGGGAGAATGAAGGTTGAGACAGTACAGTTGTGTACACTTACCATAAATGTAGATGTTCGAGTGTATTCACTGTTGCAGTCATTACATTTGGGTAATCTGCTGGCAGGTTGCCCTCAGTCGGCCTGAATTCCAAAGTCTTGGGTCCTGCGTCGGTTGCGGTCTCCTCTTCCATGACGTCAGGTCGTCAGGGGTATAAAACATGCAGCCAACGCCATTTTCTTTAGTTTTTCTTGCCCCCGATGTCAGGTGCCCCCAAAAGGTAGCAAAAAAGAATATTTTATATATATATATATATATATACATATATATATATATATATATATATATATATATATATATATATATATATATATATATATATATATATATGTATATATATATATATATACATATACACATACATGCATGCATCAATATAAACTTTACCTTCATCTACAAGCAAATACACCACATAGGTTGTAGAAGATAGAGAAGGAAAGATAAACTCCAGAATGACAGGGGGATGGTGGGAGGGTAACCTGAACTGCAACAGTGAATACACTCGAACATCTACATTTATGGTAAGTGTACACAACTGTACTATGTTCTTCGTGTTTCACTGTTGCAGCCATTACATTTGGGTAGAATCCCAAAGCTATGGTTGGGAGGCTGGAGCTAAACTGCATTAGGAGCGGCTATAAGGCCTTGCAGAACTGCAGTGGCAAAGCCTGCCCTGGATTTAGAGTAGAGAGGCAAATGATAATGCTTTGTAAAGGTGTGAACAGAACTGCAAGTAGCAGCCTCTAGAATGTCTTTGGTTGGTACTCCCCTGAGAAAGGCTGCTGAAGTAGCTGCAGCTCTGGTGGAATGAGACCTAATGCCCTTGGGCACAGGTTTACCATGGTGTAAGTAGCAGAAACGGATGCAGTGGCTTATCCACTTTGAAATTGTCTGCTTTGAAATAGCCTTGCCTTCTGATCCTGCAGCATATGCCACTAGTAATTGCTCAGTTTTTCTTAGAGCTTTAGTCCTGCTCAAGTAGAATCTTAGCTGTCTGTGTACGTCCAAGGAATGCAGAATTCTCTCCCCCTTGTTCTGCAGATTTGGATAAAAGGTTGGCAAATTAATTGTTTGGTTAAGAGCCACACTGGAAACCACCTTAGGCATAAAAGTAGGATTTGTCCTCAGATACCCTGTCTGGGTAAAATATGATGAAAGGCTCTACAGCCATGAGGGCCTGTAGCTCTGAAACTCTTCTTGCTGAAGTAATTGCTAGTAGCAGAGCTGTTTTCCATGATAAGAACTTTATATCAGCAGTAGCAGCTGGTTCAAATGGAGGCAGGGTGAGCTTTTCCAACACATAATTGAGGTCCCATGCAGGCAATGGTGATCTTCTAGGAGGCCTTAAATTTTTGGCTCCTCTAAGATACTGTTTTAGTAAAGTATGAGAAAAGATTGGTGGCTCTGTATTGTAATGAGTCGAAATGGCAGAGGCATGGATTTTAATTGATGAGAAAGATAGGCCTTTGTCAAGCATCTCAGTTTAGTATTGCAATATCTGAAGAATATTTGGTTCTGCTGTATCAGTCCCTTGTGCTTGATTCCAAGCACAGAATCTCTTCCATTTGTCAGCATAAGATTTTCTAGTACTAGGCCTTCTGGCTTCCAAAATGATATCTATCACAGCTTTACTGAGAGGTGTTGTTTGTATGACTACATGATCAGCCATGCTGCCAGGTTCAGAGTCTGTAGTTGATTGTGCAGGATCTGACTATTTTGCTGGGACAGTAGTTGTGGTCTTTGAGGCAAGGTCCTAGCTGGGTATTGAGACAAGTTCCTTAGGATTGGGAACCAGTATTGGCGGTGCCAGTCCGGGGCAATTAGTATCATCTTTGGTTTCTCTTGTCTGACTTTTAGGAGGACCTTGGGGAGAAGAGGCAGAGGAGGAAAGGTGTAAACTGATAGGTTTTTCCAACTGAAGGATAGGGTGTCCACTTTCCATGATTGTCTCTGGTAAGTCCTTGTGCAGAATCTTTTCAATTGATAATTTTGAGGAGAGGCAAATAGATCTATGTCTGGGCTCCCCCATTTCTCTGTTATCATGCTGAAGACTTGTGGATTTAGTTTCCACTCATGAGGATCTATAAGGTTTCTACTTAAATCGTCCGCCAGAGTGTTTTGTTTTCCTGGCAGGAATTGAGCTTGAAGATGTATTTGGTAGGTCAAAGCTGTGTCCCACAATGCCATGGCTAATCTGCAAAGGGGGTATGAGTGTGTGCCCCCTTACTTGTTTATATACCACATGACCGTGGTGTTGTCCGTCTTTATCAGTAGTTGTCCTGGATGAAGTAAGTCCTTGAAGGCTGCTTGGGCATTTTGAACAGCTAGCATCTCTTTCTGGCTGATATGTAGATGCATTTGTTTTGGTGTCCATATGCCCTGAATGCATGCATCTTCCTGCCATGTGGGCCCCCCAGGCATAATCTGATGCGTCTGTTAAGGTTTGGCTGGCAGGGGGTAGAGTGAATTGCAGTCCCATGTTTTGGTGACATGCCTTTGCCCACCATAGAAACTCCTGTTGCAGGCAGGGAATGAGAGGAAAGTACAGTTTTGTACCTACCATAAATGTAGATGTTAAAGATCCATTTGCTGCAGTCTCACACTTGGGCTGTCCTCTCCCCGGTCAGAATCTATCAAATAAGGCTGGCTGCAAGCGGGGCCGGGCAACGACATCAGGGACGTCCAGGTACAAATCTGCATGACCGACCACATATCCTCAGTCTTTTTTTTCTTGCAGATGTCAGAAGAAGACAACAACAAGAAAGAAAACACAAGAAAACAAACAACCAACCACCAACCACCCTAAAATATGTACAATATATACAATATACACATACACATTATTTACACAATGGCCACACAACAACTAACTACAAGAGGAAGGGGGTAGGGGAGAGCAGCAATCTTGCATCTGTCTATCTATTTCATGGTAGGTAGGTAACTGTACTATGTTCTTTCTTCATCTCTGCACATTGCAGCAGTCCTTACACTTGGGTAGAATCCCAAAGCAGAGGTGGAGAGAGGATACAAGAAGCCAGAGAGCTGAAAGCTGCCAAAATGCCCTGTAAAAGCAAGTCAAAAACCAGCCCCCCCATAGAGTAAAGTAAGAGTAAGTTTAGAAAAGAGAAATGCATTGCCTCCAAGATATCTTTTAGTTGCCACCCTTAAGCTGTTGAGAAACCACTTTAGGCATAAAGGGAAGGATTAGTACTAAAGATACCCTATCCTTATGGGAGCTCTCCGGGGGGGGGTCTTATATTCTTCCCCTAAGGAATTGTGCTTAAAAAAAGGATGAAAAACAATGGTGCTTAGAAACATCAAATGCTTTTGCTGCACTCAAAAATAAAAATTCTTCCATTTATCGTACTTTCTTCTTTTACTAGCCCTTCTCCCAAAATAACCTTCTTCAAAAAACTTGCTGGAAGCTGAAACCTCCAGACAGCAGGTGTGGAATCAGGTAAAAGGCCAAGGAGGCTCCACTCCTCAGTTTCTCAGTAGTGGGTACCAATGTTGTCGAGGCCAATCTGAGCTATTTAAAATCATCCAATTGAATGAAAGAGCATCCACTTTCCAAGCTGTGGGATGAAAACTTTTGTGCAAAACTTTGCAGCTGGTAGTTAGTAGTGGAGACAGATCTAGATCTATGTCTGAGTTCCCATGACACTGTCAATTGAAATACATGAGGATCCAATTTCCACCGTGGGGATCCATAATTTGTCTGCTCAACACATCTGCTATCTGCTAAGGAGTTCTGTGCTCTGCTCCAACAGAAACCTTTTAAAGATTTAGCTTTAGAGCAGTCTCCCCTAAAAATGCACAAGAGATAAGAATGATAAGAATGTGTTCCCCTGTATTTCCCCCTTGTTTGTGTGTTCCACATTGGAACTAACACCTCTGCACTGGCTGAAGAAGAACCTGATCAAAAAGAAGCTATTATGAAAAGGTAGGTCATTGGTCTGTTTTACGAAAGGACTGACCCCTGCCCTCCGAAGACTGTGCCCTGATCCCTTAGCCAGGCGTGCCTCGCGAAAGAGGTGACCCAGTGGCAGCCACCCTAGACGCAGCCTGCTGGGACTCCAGAGAAACCTCCGGTGGAACCCACACCGCCACCCGACACCTCCAAGAACCCGGCGTCGGGGCGACGACTCGTCCTACCTGGGCTTAGCTGCCTTATCCTTGCTCTTCTTGAAGCGGCGCGGAGAGCATCCGGCGCATATTATAATGCCACTTCTCTCAAGACCAACCTCACAAACAAACTCTTTCTCTTAAAAGTGGGTTATTGAATCTAGCGACACACACCAAACGTGCTCAGGCAGGCCCTAAACATAAGGCAAAAAGACTGAGGATATGGCGTCGGTCGAATGAAAAATTTCCCTGGCGCGTCCTTCACTCACTTCTAACCGCGCTTTTGCAAAATATACACAAAATTCGGAGAGATGAGGACCGGGTCATGCGCAAGGACTGCAGCAATGTGAGATGAAGAACATTCATTGTTTCCAGACTGTGAGAATGTTGACTCCATAAACTCTTTAGGTTCATAGGTAGGTACTACGCTATCTGCCCGAGGGCATTTATAAGCCTAGCCAGAGTGTGTCGGCTTTCGCCGCCCCACTGATTAACTGAGCCTCTGTCAAGCACAGCCAATGAAGTGATCCCAGAGGTGTATTTTCTGTTACCCATCCACTCGTCAAGGCTTCTCCTGAAAAGTGTTAGTGAGGGGCTCTGCCTAATGTAGTTAGGAATTTTGTTCCAAAGCATGGGGAGTCTCTGTGACAGGAATCTATCCCTCCAGCATGTTCTATTTATTAAAATCAGTCCACAAGAAATAATTTGCTGTTGTGGGTGATACGATCCAAGGAGAACAGCTCTGTTTTAAAACTATTTATTAAATACATACACACTCCGGTTAAGCACTTTCATCTAACATAGTAGACTTCTTCAGAACACAATAAAAAGTTCAACCCAAGGTTATATACTCCCCCTAAACAATCAAACACATAATATAATCAGATCAATCAATTAAAAAGGTAATTATACAATGCTAGTCACTTAAAGTGCACAGTGCTGTCATTAAAAACAATCACAATTTTAAAATGTGTGTTTAAATAAAAAACTACCTATGTCGTAAATAAAATCATGTACAATTATTACTGTATTACTAAAATTATAAACTTTTTACCACTCAAATGTATATTAAGCACAAGTCAAATGTGCATATTAACCTTTTAGTTCTAAAATGGGTTTGATAGATATACTGTCATTAATTCCCGGGTGTACTGTTGCAATCAAAAAGATTTGCCATTTGATTTCTCTCTCACCAAGTTTTTTTCTAACATCACCACCTCTGGGATTGACTAGTATATGCTCTAAAATAGCAAACAAACATGTCACAACATGGACTTTTCACCATATGTCTGTATAGGGCATTAGTTATGTCTTTCTTCCTAATACAGTAATAGTGATCATATATTCTGTTTCTTAAGCATCTGTCAGTTTTACTGACATAAAAACAAGAACATGTTTTACATTTTGCGAAGTATATCACATGTTGTGTCTGACAATTCCCATTCTGGAACCTTAATACTGTTTGATTCATGTCTTCCAATTTTAAGGTGACATCTTCCATAATGGCAAAGCATTGACTGCATTGCCCGCATTTATGTGTACCCCCATTTTTTTGTTGCAAGTACCATTGTTATTCACCTTCCTCTCAAACTTGCTCTGAAGGTTGCATCCAGTTTTGTGTAAAAATATAGG
Organism: Protopterus annectens; assembly: GCF_019279795.1. NCBI lineage: Eukaryota > Metazoa > Chordata > Ceratodontiformes > Protopteridae > Protopterus > Protopterus annectens. The sequence goes on from NC_056751.1 coordinate 834,492,684, forward strand.
ATGTTCTCCTAAAAGCGTATAAATGTTCTCATCCGTTTTCATGATATTCCAATTGGATGTAAGTATCTTTTGTATTTCCTTGGAATGGTTACCATATTGTAATATACATGCTCGGGGAAACGGGTTTACATTGTTCTTAATATTGTTATTCTTGTTTTCTAGTTTACTTATTTCTCTTCCTAATAGGGGTTTGTATTTTTTACCCCATTCCCCTTTGACATATTTGATGGCGTTATTAATAAGACCGGTGGGGTGTCCTCTTTTACTGAACATATTCCCTATAAAATCCAGTTCTTTAACCATGACATTGAAGTCTGACGTCATTCTTGCTGCCCTAATACATTGTCCCTTTATAATACTAGTCTTCTGACTATAAGGATGGCAGCTGGAATAATGTAAGTATGCATTACTAAAAGTGCTTTTCCTGTGTATTCTGGAACAGAACTGATTAACTATGGATATATATGTATCGAGGTATGACATATCCTTTTGGTCAAAATTATGTGTGAATTTCAAATATTCACAAGATGTATTGACGTAATTAAAGAACATCTCTAATTCATACAAAGAACCATTCCATAAAATAAAAATGTCATCCAAAAATCGTACATAACTCATATTCTTGCACCATTTGCTCTTAAAAACACATTCTTCTTCTCAATTTAATAAAACTAGATTCGCAAAAATTGGTGCGCAAGCTGCACCCATAGCCACACCATTGCATTGTCTATAGTATTCACCCTCATAAAAGATGTAATTGTGTTTTAAAACAATTTTCATAAATTCTATCAGTAAGAGTGTTCTATCCCATGAACATTCACCATATTTTTGTATACTTTTCTTAAACCTCTTCATCCCATCCTTTTCTGGAATACATGAAAAAAAGATCAGTTACATCAATGGTTACAAATATCACTCCCTCCTTAACATTTGTCAGTGGCTAACTGACTCAAAAAGTCCCATGAATCAACAACTATATGGGACACCTTTTTATATATTGGCTTGAGCCAAATGTCTATTACTTTGCCAAAAGGGAACGCTTTAGATTTGCTGCCAGAAATGATGGGTCGGAAAGGTGGGTCCTCTAAATTTTTGTGTACTTTTGGTATCCCAACAATGGTGGCTAACACCGGGAATTTAACCCTTAAAAAATTATATAAATCTAGGTCAATCCTATTGTCCAGAAGAAACTCTTCTAAATATAAATCTATCTTATGATGTCCTATATTTACTTCATTAAGGGAGGAAATTTCATAATTTCCTGAGTTAAGTAAAATAGCGTGCATTTTGTTTGTGTATTCGTGTCTCATATATAACTACCCCCACCACCCCCACCTTTGTCAGGCTTCATAACACGAATATGGTGATCCTCCTGTATTTGTTTTAAAACAACAAAGTCTCTTTTGCTCAGATTGCGTCTCTTTTCCTTCTTGTTTTTACACAAATTATAAAACTTATATAATTCTTCAGTCACAACTTTCTCATAAGTGGCTAGGGTAGTGTTCATGGGGGGAATAAATGTGCTACCATTTTTAAAGGGTTTGTTCGTTGATACACTATCACTGTCATAAAAATATAAAGCCAAATTAAGTTTCTGCATAAACAATTTAAGTTCCACAATATAATTAGTTATATACAATTGGGTGTTGGAGACATATTTCATCCCCCTAGAAAACAATGAAAAATGTTCCTTTTCTAATTTAAAACTTTTACAATTGATTTAATTTATGACTTTGGCAAGAAATTAGGGGGAGTGAAAACCCTACAAATGGATAATATGTATCTTAAAAGGTGTCTTGAACTGAAAATTGTGCCCATGGGCTTAAGGTTTTTTTAAACAGCCCATGGGAGTTGATATGGATGACACCAACATGCAGGAATGCAAGTTGTTTGACAATTTTGGATTTAGTTTTATGGAATTCATTTTAAAATGAAATGACAGGAAAATATGCACACTAATGACTGAAACTGAGCATATGAATGCTGTTATTAATAATGACTTGTTGTTTATAGAACTGGAAGGTTTTTATAAACAATTTGAATGGGTTGACAGAAACTGTAACAAACAGTTTGACAGAAAATGTAAGAAATTAAGAAGGGGTATTGATCAGTATGAGAAACAACAAGCATACAGGTGGAATAATTACAAAGGTAATATGGATACAGCAGGGAATGGACAAGATTATTAAAAGCACGGGGATGGTGAATTCAAGAATAAGCGCTATAATAGTAGAAATTATAGTAATTGCAATTTTTTAGGAAGAAAGCAAAATTTAGGGTACAGACAGGAGACACATCCTGTCTCAGAACACATGGGATGGAGAGAGACCTCCCATTGGGGGAATTGGAAAAATCAGAACCGGAGAAGGTAGAAAATGAGGTAAATATTTTCAAACACAATGATATACTTTTTAGTTTAGGAGATTTTTGTATATTTAATTATAAAAGTTTTAAATTAGAAAAGGAACATTTTTCATTGTTTTCTAGGAGGATGAAATATGTCCCCAACACCCAATTGTATATAACTGATTATATTGTGGAACTTAAATTGTTTATGCGGAAACTTTATTTGGTTTTATATTTTCATGACAATGATAGTGTATCAACAAACAAACCCTTTAAAAAGGGTAGCACATTTATTCCCCCTATGAACACTACACTACCCTAGCCACCTATGAGAAAGTTGTGACTGAAGAATAATATAAGTTTTATAATTTGTGTAAAAACAAGAAGGAAAACAGACACAATCTGAGCAAAAAAGAGTTTGTTGTTTTAAAACAAATACAGGAGGATCACCATATTCGTGTTATGAAGCCCGACAAAAGTGTGTGTGTGTGTGTGTGTGGGGGGGGTAGTTATATATGACACACAAGAAAACACAAACAAAATGCACACTATTTTACTTAACTCAGGAAATTATGAAATATCCCTTAATGAAGTAAATATAGGACATCATAAGATAGATTTATATTTAGAAGAGTTTCTTCTGGACAATAGGATTGACCTAGATTTATATAATTTTTAAGGGTTAAATTCCCAGTGTTAGCCACCATTGTTAGGATACCAAAATCACACAGAAATTTAGAGGACCCACTTTTCCGACCCATCATTTCTGGCAGCAAATCTAAAGCGTTCCCTTTTGGCAAAGTAATAGGCATTTGGCTCAAGCCAATATATAAAAAGGTGTCCCATATAGTTGTTGATTCATGGGACTTTTTGAGTCGGTTAACCACTGACAAATGTAAGGAGGGAGTGATATTTGTAACCATTGATGTAATTGATCTTTTTTCATGTATTCCAGAAAAGGATGGGATGAAGAGGTTTAAGAAAAGTATACAAAAATATGGTGAATGTTCATGGGATAGAACACTCTTACTGACAGAATTTATGGAAATTGTTTTAAAACACAATTACATCTTTTATGAGGGTGAATACTATAGACAATGCAATGGTGTGGCTATGGGTGCAGGTTGTGCACCAATTTTTGTGAATCTAGTTTTATTAAATTGGGAAGAAGAATGTTGTTAAGAGCAAGTGGTACAAGAATATGAGTGATGTACGATTTTTGGATGACATTTTTATTTTATGGAATGTTTTTTTGTATGAATTAGAGATGTTCTTTAATTACGTCAATGCATCTTGTGAATATTTGAAATTCACACATAATTTTGACCAAAAGGGTATATCATACCTCGATGCATATATATCCATAGTTACTAATCAGTTCTGTTCCAGAATACACAGGAAAAGCACTTTTAGTAATGCATACTTACATTATTCCAGCTGCCATCCTTATAGTCAGAAGGCTAGTATTATAAAGGGACAATGTATTAGGGCAGCAAGAATGACGTCAGACTTCAATGTCATGGTTAAAGAACTGGATTTTATAGGGAATATGTTCAGTAAGAGAGGACACCCCATCGGTCTTATTAATAACGCCATCAAATATGTCAAAGGGGAATGGGGTAAAAAATACAAACCCCTATTAGGAAGAGAAATAAGTAAATTAGAAAACAAAAATAACAATATTAAGAACAATGTAAACCCGTTTCCCCGAGCATGTATATTACAATATGGTAACCATTCCAAGGAAATACAAAAGATACTTGCATCCAATTGGAATATCATGAAAACGGATGAGAACATTTATATGCTTTTAGGAGAACATCCTATATTTTTACACAAAACTGGATGCAACCTTAAGAGCAAGTTTGAGAGGAAGGGAATAACAATGGTACTTACAACAAAAAAATGTGGGGTACACATAAATGCAGGCAATGCAATCAATGCTTTGCCATTATGGAAGATGTCACCTTAACATTGGAAGACATGAATCAAACAGTATTACGGTTCCAGAATGGGAATTGTCGGACACAACATGTGATATACTTCGCAAAATGTACAAAATGTTCTTGTTTTTATGTCAGTAAAACCAATAGATGCTTAAGAAACAGAATATATGATCACTATTACTGTATTAGGAAGAAAGACATAACTAATGCCCTATACAGACATATGGTGAAAAGTCCATGTTGTGACATGTTTAAGTTTGCTATTTTAGAGCATATACTAGTCAATCCCAGAGGTGGTGATGTTAGAAAAAAACTTGGTGAGAGAGAAATCAAATGGCAAATCTTTTTGAATGCAACAGTACACCCGGGAATTAATGACAGTATATCTATCAAGCCCATTTTAGAACTAAAAGGTTAATATGCACATTTGACTTGTGCTTAATATACATTTGAGTGGTAAAAAGTTTATAATTTTAATAACACAGTAATAATTGTACATGATTTTATTTACGGCATAGGTAGTTTTTTATTTAAACACACATTTTAAAATTGTGATTGTTTTTAATGACAGCACTGAGCACTTTAAGTGACTAGCATTGTATAATTACCTTTTTAATTGATTGATCTGATTACATTATGTGTTTGATTGGTTAGGGGGAGTACATAACCTTGGGTTGAACTTTTTATTGTGTTCTGAAGAAGTCTACTATGTTAGATGAAAGCGCTTAACCGGAGTGTGCATGTATTTAATAAATAGTTTTAAAACAGAGCTGTGAAGTTCTCCTTGGATATCACCCACAACAGCGAATTATTTCTTGTGGACTGATTTTACTAGTTGCTATTCGCAGCTTTTTGACTTTACATGTTTTATTTATTGTTGTGGCGAGGTTTAGCTCACTAGAGCACGTGGCTCGCAGTGACTTGGATTTCTTTAGGTGGAGCATGTCCATCAATTCTGAGTTGGACATGGCTTTGTAAGTCAGGCAGAGATCACCTCCGAGTAAACGATATGCCACTGAGTAGAGCCGGAGTTTTTTCAGTCGGGCTGCATAGGACATATGTTTGAGGCAGTAATCCTCTTGGTGAGGTGCTTTTGTGGTCTTTCAAGCTGTTAGAAGTGTCTTGTGAGGTACATCCCAAATGAGGCATTGTACTCTATGATGGGTCTGATGAGTGACGAGTAGAGGGGCACTATAACCTCTATTTCTGGATGCGAACCCCTAAGTAATTAGATGGGCCACACAGAAGGATTTCCTAACTACTTTGGCAATACGATTGTCAAAGGAGAGATTACTATCTACCTGTGTCCCCAGATCTCTTATTACCTCTTCTCTATTAAGGGGGGGGGGGGCCGCCACCTATGTGGTAATTCGTGGGTGTTTTATTTTTCCCAAACGGGATGACTATGCATTTTTTGGCATTTAGCTTGAGGCCATGACTTTGACACCAGGTGTCTGTCTCAGTAAGGCCTTTTTGGAGGATGTCCGTGTCAGCCGGAGAGTCAATTATGGCTCCCAGTTTGCAGTCATCGGCGAACTTGGTTAGCCATAGTCCTCCTGTGTTTGCCTGTACTTCTGAGAAATATATGCCGAACAGTAGGGGTCCCAGAACCGAGCCTTGCAGGACACCACTTGTGACTGGTTTAGAGTCAGACCTGGAGCCCGCTATTCTTACCGTGTGAGTTCTGTCTGTAAGCCAGTTGGCAACCCATCTTGTGACGTAGGGGTTTATGTTCAGGCTGGTGAGTTTTTCTATAATACCTGAGTGAGGAATGGTGTTGAACGCCTTGGCGAGATCAAGGTATGCTGTGTGAACCACCTTTCCCTTGTCTATGGCCTTGGTAACTGTCTCAAAGAAGTCAACCAGGTTTAGTAGGCATGATCTGCCCTTAACAAAGCCGAACTGGGTCGAGTCAAGTGTTTGGAGGTTCCCAATGTCTTTGTTAATGAGTTCCATGATGATGTGCTCCATAGCCTTGCAGAACAGGCTAGTCAGGCTTATGGGGTGATAGTTACCAGGGTCAGTTGTGGCCCCTCCTTTGTGGAGCGGAATAACCATTGCTGTGTGCCATTCTATGGGCACGTAGCCTGTGGAGAGGCTGAGGTTGAACAGGGTGTTTAGGTGGGGGGGTTAGTTCGGTCTGTAGTTCATGCAAGACGCAGCCTGGAACACCATCTGGCCCCATTGATGCTGTGTTTTTGGCTTTTGAAAGGGCTGTTTTCACCTGTGCTTCTGTGATTTCCGGGACACTACACTTTTCCGGTATTGTTGTGGGCCCTTTTGAAGGTGAGAGGGAGGTGAAGTTTGCACTGAATCTATCTGCCAGTATATTGGCAATATCAGTAGGTTCAGTATATTTTGTGCTATTTTTCACTATCTCAGAGCATATTTGCGAGTTGCCACTTAGATTCTTGACATAGCTAAAGAAGGCTTTGTGGTTATCTTTCGAATCCTTGGCTATTTTTCTTTCGAAGTTAGCCTTGGATGATTTTATGAGGGACCTTAGTTTCTTACTGATACTGATCAGGGATGTCTTTCCTTCTTGGGATTTCCTTTTTTTCTGAACCAATTTCCTCCTTTTGTTGTATAACCTGTTTATGGCAGGAGTCCACCAGACTGGTTTCCTTCTCTTGGGGGAGTGAGTCTTTGTTTTGCTAGGGAAGTCATGATCCATGCTCATTGAAGTTTCCTCATATGCAGTCTTGCACATGGAATCAGTAGGATGCAGGATGCCATGAAGTCCAGAACCTGCAGACTTTGTCTTGCACAAGACTGGGTTTTTGTTGCCATCAGTTTGAAGTAAGTAGTCAGTTGCCTTTGCTTGTCTGGTGTGAGGATAGCCATCTGGGCAATTGTATTCAAGCTTGCACCCAGGAATGTTATCTTTTGAGAGGGTACCAGTTGTGATTTCTTTTCATTTATTGTGTACCCTAGGCATGGTAGAAGCCTTTTCACAAATGCCAGGTGTTGAAGAAGAGTGTCCTTGTTCTCTGCTTGAATGAGACAGTCGTCCAAGTAAGGATATATTTGTATGCTTCTTTGCCTGCAAAATGCAATTACTGGTGCCAGGCACTTTGTAAAGACCCTGGGCGCAAGTAGACAAGCCAAAGGGCAGTGCAGAGAATTGGTAATGCATTAAGCCAGCCTTGAATCTGAGGTATCTTCTGCACGACTGTCTTATTGAGACATGCAGGTATGCCTCTTTTAAAAGTCACCAGCCAAGCATTCTTGCCCAGCATGGGCAGAAGCTGCTGCAAAGTCAGCATTTTGAATTTTGGAATGTCCAGGTATGTGTTCAAAATTGATAAATCCAGTATTGGCCGCCAGGCCTTGTCCTTTCTGGGTACCAAGAACAGTCTTGGATAAAAACCTTGTCCTTTTTCCTGTTCTGGTACTGTCTGAATGGCCCCCATATCCATGAGGGACGTAACCTGTTTTTGTGCCTCTGCCCATTGATTTTTTGGCAGATCTGGCCAACCATTTGCCATTGGCAGAGTGTGGAAATGGAATCTGTATCCCTGTGATATGATGCTTAGTACCCACTTGTCCTGGGTTATTAACTGCCAATTTTGAGCAAAAAGTGCTATTTTTCCCCCTATGGGTGCTGCCAAAAGATAAGTGCTTGGTGCAGGCAGAGGGAAGTCATTGGGATTGATTTCTGTAGGTTTGCGCTTTATCTCCTCCAGATTTGGAGGTGGAAGTGCCCCATTGCTTTGACCTATATGAATCTTGCGCCTGGTATCTGGAACCCTTAGGGCATCTGGATTTGCCCCTTTGAGCTCTGTCTGACACAGGAAAGGACCAATTTTTTGTAGGCCAGTGTCTACTGAATCTTGGTGGCTGTACTTGCAAGAAGTCTTTAACAGTTTGCTTAGACTTGAGCTTTGTCTTCCATTTTCTTCATAGTTTCATAGTTTCATAGTATAGTACTAGGCTATCTGCCCTGGGGCATTTGTAAGCCTAGCCATAGTGATGTGGCATTTGCCACCCCATGAAATGGTACAAATATGTACAGAATAAATTTAGAATACTGTGTCTAGTAGTGACACAATGAAGGTCCCCTTATATAATAGAATTAGTTTACTGCGCCCCTGTCTAGCAGTGACACAGATGTGACCCCTGGGGTAAACTTACGATCTCCCATCCACTCATCAAGATTTCTCTTGAAGAGAGTCAGTGAGGGCTCTGCCTAATACTGAACTGGGATCTTGTTCCAAAGCATGGGAAGCCTCTGGGTTATGAATCTATCCCTCCAGCATGTCCTATTCATACTTGTGCCGAGGTTTAAGTCTTTAGCTCTCGTGGTCCTGATGGACTTGGATTTTTGAGGTGGAGCATGTCCATCAGATCCTGATTGGACATGGCCTTGTACGTCAGGCAGAGATCACCTCTGAGCAGGCGGTATGATACTGAATAGAACTGAAGTTTCTTTAGTCTGGCAGAATAAGACATATGTTGGAGACCCTTGATCCTCTTGGTGAGGTACTTTTGTGGTCTCTCCAGCTGTTGCAAATGCCGGGTGAGGTACATACCAAATGGGGCATTGTACTCAATCATGGGTCTGATGAGGGAGGAATATAGGGTACAATGACATCCTTGGATCTGGATGTGAATCCCTTCATGATGAGGTGTGCAAGGTAGAATGTTTTTCTAAACACTTTGGCAACGTGGGTATCAAATGAGAGGTCGCTGTCGACTTGGGTCCCTAGGTCTCTGATTACTTTTTCAGTACTCAGTGGGTTGCTGTCTATGTGATAATTTGTGGGTACTTTGTTTTTCCCAAAGGGGATGACTATACATTTTTTGGCATTTAGTTTAAGGCCGTGACTCCGGCACCAGTTGTCTGTTTCTGTGAGGCCTTTTTGTAGGATGTGTGTGTCTGCTGGTGTATCGACTATGGTGCCTAGTTTGCAGTCATCTGCGAACTTTGTCAGCCACAGCCCTCCCGTGTTTGCTTTAACATCTGAGAAATAAATGCCGAACAAGAGGGGTCCCAGGACAGATCCCTGTGGGACACCACTTGTGACTGGCTTTGAGTCTGACATTGCTCCAGTGATTTTAACTTTATGAGTTCTGTCCTTTAGCCAGTTTGTAACCCATCTAGTGACATAAGGGTTTACATTTAAGCTGTTGAGCTTATCTATGATGCCTGAGTGGGGTATTGTGTCGAAGGCCTTAGCCAAGTCCAGGTATGCTATATGGACTGCTTTGCCCTCGTCAATGGCTCTAGTGACTGTTTCGAAAAAGTCAACCAGGTTTAAAAGGCAGGATCTGCCCTTTACAAAGCCGAACTGGGTGGGGTCAAGTGTCTGTAGGTCCCCTATGTCTCTGTTTATGAGTTCCATAATGATTCTTTCCATAGCTTTGCAGACCAGGCTGGTTAAGCTTATGGGGCTGTAGTTTCCAGGGTCTGTAGAGGCACCCCCCTTGTGGAGTGGGACCACTGTTGCTGTACGCCAGTGTTCAGGTACATATCCCGAAGTAAGGCTAAGGTTAAATAGCATTTTTATGTGTGGGTTTAGCTCCTCTTGGAGTTCACGTAACACGCAACCCGGGATACCGTCAGGTCCCATTGATGCTGTGTTTTTTGCTTTGTTTAGGGCGGTTCTCACTTGGACATCTGAGATGACAGGGAGATTACATTCAGCTGGGATAAGTATTTCTTCTTTTGGGGTGAAGGAGGGAGAAATTTGCACTGAACCTGTCAGCCAGAATGTTGGCAATATCTGTGGGCTCAGTGTATTTTTTATTGTTGTGAACCAACTCTGAGCATATCTGAGGGTTTCCGCCCAGGTTTCTAACATAGCTGAAGAAGGCTTTGTGGTTATCTTTAGTGTCCTTAGCGATTTTTCTCTCAAAGTTGGCCTTGGATGTTTTTATGAGAGAACGTAGTTTTCTGCTAATGCTGACCAGAGATGTCTTCCCTTCGTGGGATTTTGCTCTGATGTGCAGTAGCTTCCTTCTTTTGTTATACAATTTGTTTATGGCTGAGGTCCACCAGACAGGACGCTTACCTTTGGTGGAGAGGGACTTGGATTTGTTTGGGATTGCATGATCCATGCATTCTTGGAGATGTCCATAGAAAGCATTTGTGAAGGATTTGGCATCGTGGGATGTGGTATCCACTGGCACAGTGGGCTTACAGGATACCATCTCAGTCTTAAGAAGAGTGAAGTCTGCTTTTGAGAAGTTTTTCACTGTGGTCTTTTGTGCTGGGGCTGGAGGTGGGATATGTATATCCAGGGTGATTAGTTTGTGGTCAGATCTCACTAGTGAGGGGAATACTTCCGGTGTGGAGCATTTTGTCCCCATGTTTGTGATGATCAGGTCTAGTATATTATCTCCCCTAGTGGGAGAGGTGACTAATTGTTCCAGTGCATTTGAATTTATGAATTCCAGGAACCTTTGGGCTAGGGTATTAGGGCTAGAATAGTGTACCCAATCTATGTTTGGGTAGTTGAAGTCTCCCAGTATGATGGTATTTTGTGATACATTCATATCCTCCAATGTCTTCAGGAAGGCTGAGTGGAGTTCTTGAGATTGGGAGGGTGGTCTGTAACATGCTACCAGTTGTATAGCAGTTTTGCCTATGGTTAGTTGCACCTGTATGGTCTCTGATGCTTCATGTGTTGTTACTAAACTGGAGGTGTGGGTGTCCTTGATGAATATGGACACTCCTCCTTTGTGGTTCGGCCTGGGTTTTGGGGCCGAAAAGCATGATACGAGGTATAGCCTGGTAGTGCTGGGGTGCTCTCAGGAGCCTTGAACCAGGTTTCAGTTACTGCACAGACATCGATGTTCTCCATGCTGAGGAGTGCATCAAGTGCCTGCATCTTGAGATTTAGACTTCTGGCGTTGAGCAGCATTACCCTTAGTTTTTTCCATTATTGTTTTCTAAGGAGGTGTGTTTGTCTTTTGAGCCTTGCCTAAAAAGGCACTATGGGGTGGCAAGAGCCTTAGCCAATATCCGGAAGCCCAGTGGTGACAGGTGTAAGCCATCCTCATGAAGCAGCGTGGCTTGTCCAACATGTCATCCCAGGCAGACAGACATTGATCCCCTTAGAATGACACCAGTACTTGAGCCAATTGTTAAAGCTGATCATCTTGTCTTTGTATTGTGGTATCATTCTTGGTGAGGGCAAGATGCTGCTCAGGGTCAGGGTCATACCAGCCTGGGCTACATAATCGGAGAACTCCTCTATGTCTCTTTTCATGTAGTCCAGGGAGGTACGTCTCAGGTCATTCACACCAGCATGGACAATGACGGAGTCATATTTGTACTTGCTTTGGAGTGACTTGAGTGCGTGTGTTATGTGGCGGATCCTAGCTCCCGATAGACAGCTCACAGTCACCTTCTCCTTTGTTCAGCCTGGTCAGCGGGACATCAGTGTGTCTGACTATAGAGTCACCTATTACTAGTGTATCAGGCAAGGTGTTTGGCCTTAAGGGCTGTGATTGGTTGACACACTGATTTATTGAAGTATGTGTTGCATGTGTTTTGTTTTGAGGTGGTGGATTTTTGGGTGTCTGCTTTGGGAGCCTCTGTTGTTTTGGTAAGTTTTTTGTTAGAGCCTCCGAGTATGTCTTTGTGTTTTTATGTGTTTGGTTTGCAGTTGTGGTAGGTCTATGTGGGACTGGGATTGTTGTGTGTGTGGTTGCCATCTCCTCCTGCCTGGTCATGCCAGCCCTGAGTTGAGAGAGTTCAGCCTCCAGTTTGGCTATATAGTTGCATCTCTCACATGTATTTGTGTTTGTTGGGAGGAGGAGAGGGTTGTCTGTGTACATGAGACAATTGTAGCATTGTCTCAAGATATCCAGATTGACCAGCTGAACTGGAGACGACGCCAGTAATCTACCACTCGACATGCTAGAACTGTATAAGGGAGTGCTGTACCTTTAAGGGAAGTGGATATTCACAGGGGTGGTAAGTAGATGTAGTGCTTTACTCAGTACGAGAGTGCTTACTTAGTAGAGAAGTATTGAGAAAGTACAGTTTTGTACCTACCATAAATGTAGATGTTCGAGGGCTATTACAGCTGCAGTAGTTACATATGGGTTTTCAGCCGGCAGGCGGTCCCTCGGTCGGCCGAATTCCAAAGTCTTGGTCCGGCGTCGGTTGTTGTCGCGTACTCTTCTGACGTCAGGAAGGCTTGAGTATAAAGGACACAGCCGACGCCATCTTCTTCAGTCTTTCTTGCCCCAGATGTCAGGTGCCCCCAAAAGGAAGGCAATACAAAAATTAGTGTAATACACAAATGTAAGCAAATAAAACATAGTAGGATAACCCAGTCAGCAGGTATGAATAGGTATTCAAACCTCCAGGTCTTAGCAAGAGGGGAAGGAGGGTGGGAAACCTGTACTGCAGCTGTAATAGCCCTCGAACATCTACATTTATGGTAGGTACAAAACTGTACTATGTTCATCGTGCATTACAGCTGCAGTAGTTACATATGGGTAGAATCCCAAAGCTATGTATAGGGTGGTAGGTACTAAATGGAACTGGGTTGAGCTAGAATGCCCTGCAAAACTGCAGTGGCAAAGCCTGCTCTAGTTCTGGAGTATAGAGGCAGATGGTAATGCTTTGTGAAAGTATGAACAGAACTCCAAGTGGCTGCCTCCAAGATCTCTTTAGTAGGCACTCCTCTGAGGAAGGCTGTAGAGGTGGCTGTGGCCCTAGTGGAGTGAGATCTGATACCAGTAGGTACGAGCTTTCCATGATGGGAATAACAAAAGCGTATGCAGTGACCAATCCACTTGGAAATGGTCTGTTTAGTTACAGGTTTCCCTTGACCCCCCACTGCATAGGAAACTAGGAGTTGATCTGTTTTTCTGAAAGACTTGGATCTGTCCAAGTAGTAACGTAGCTGCCTGTGGATATCTAAGGAATGAAGCAGCCTTTCCCCTTTGTTTTGAGGATTAGAGTAGAAGGTAGGAAGGTGGATGGCCTGGTTTAGGGCTACTCTAGAAACTACTTTAGGCATAAAGGAGGGGTTAGTACGCAGGGAAACCCTGTCCTGATGGAATATTAGGAATGGCTGCACCGCCATGAGGGCCTGTAACTCAGAAACCCTACGAGCTGAAGTGATGGCCAGTAGAAAAGCTGTTTTCCAGGACAAATATTGTAATTCTGCTGAAGCAGCTGGTTCAAAAGGAGGCAATGTCAATTTTTCCAGTACATAGTTAAGGTCCCAAGCTGGTACTGGCTGTTTCCTTGGAGGCCTTATGTTCTTAGCCCCTCTGAGGAACTGTCGTAGTAGAGGGTGTGAGAATAAAGGAGGATCCATGTTGAATTCTGCAGATATTGCTGAGGCATGTATCTTGATTGAGGAAAAGGAAAGTCCCTTGTTCAAAAGTTCAGTCAGGTACTGTAATATCTGAGGCAGGTTTAATTTTCTAGGATCCTGTCCTCTTTCTTCATTCCAACAGCAAAACCGCTTCCATTTTATGGAGTAAGCTTTCTTGTAGATGGTCTTCTAGCCTCCAAAATGACATCCTGCACTTCTTTGGAGAGTAGTGCCTGATGTGAAGTTAAGGGATTTTCCATGCAGCTAGACTGAGAGTTTTCAGCTGACTGTGAAGAGTTTTGAAATTGTTCTCGTCAGCAGGAGAGGTGTTAGAGGCAGGGGCCACGGAGGAGTGTGTGTTAGGTTCCTCAATAGTGGATACCAATGTTGTCTCGGCCAATCTGGAGCAATCAGTATCATCCTTGGCTTGTCTGTTCTTGCTTTCAGAAGCACCTTGGGCAGCAGAGGTAGTGGTGGGAATGCATAAACTGACCAAGTTGTCCATGTGAATGAAAGGCGCCCATTTTCCAAGCCTTTGGGTGGAAGGTCCTTGAGCAGAACTTTTTTAATTGATGATTTTTGTGGGAGGCGAAAAGGTCTATGTGTGGCCTCCCCATGCTTGAACAATCTCTGTGAATACGCCTGGATGTAGCCTCCATTCGTGAGGGTCTGTCATATGCCTGCTCAGAGTGTCTGCCAGTGTGTTTTCCATTCCTGGTAGGTACTGAGCCTGGAGTTCTATTTGTCTTTCCAGAGCTAGATTCCAAAGAGTCATGGTTAATCTGCACAAGGGGTATGAGTGAGTCCCTCCTTGTTTGTTTATGTACCACATTACTGTGGTGTTGTCTGTTCTTATGAGCAGTTGTCCTGGATGCAGGAATTCTCTGAAAGCTGAAAATGCCTTTATTACTGCCAGCATTTCTTTTGATTGATGTGAAGGTGTTTTTCTGGTTTGTGCCATCTGCCCTGAATGCACCTGTCCTTCATGTGCGCCCCCCAGGCGTAATCTGAGGCGTCTGTGGTTATGACTTGTGTAGCTTGAGGCTTGCAGAATGGGAGGCCTTTGTTTACTTTGCATGCTTGAGCCCACCATATGAATTCCTTTTGTAGGCATGGAATTATTGGAATCTCCACTTCTAAGCTGTGACTGTGTTGAGACCATAGATTTTTTAGGTACCATTGAAGTTTCCTCATGTGCAGCTTTGCACATGGGATTAGAAGAATGCAAGATGCCATGAATCCCAGAGCCTGCAGGATTTTCCTTGCAGTAAGCCTGGTACTTTTTGCAAGTATTTTGAAGTAGAGAGATAATTGCCCTTGTTTTTCTGTTGTTAAGTAAGCCATCTGAGTGTTTGTGTCCAAGTTGGCACCCAGGAAGGTAATTTTCTGAGAGGGAGTTTGCTTTGATTTCTCCTTGTTGATGGTGTATCCCAGAGAAAGCAGTAAGCGTGTCACATATGCTAGATGTTTGAGAAGTACGAGTTTGCTGTCCGCTTGGATCAGGCAGTCGTCCAGATAAGGGTAAATTTGTATCCCTTGAAGTCTGCAGTATGCAATCACTGATGCCAGGCACTTGGTGAATACTCTGGGCGCAGTAGATAAGCCAAAGGGCAATGCAGAGAATTGATAGTGTTTTGAACCTGCAAGAAATCTGAGGTATCTTCTGCAACTTTGTCTGATTGGGACATGCAGGTATGCCTCCTTGAGGTCCAATGTTACCAGCCAAAACCCTTGCCCAGCATGGGAAGGAGTTGCTGCAGTGTGAGCATCTTGAATTTTGGCACTAGAAGAAATGTGTTGAGAATGGATAAGTCCAGAATTGGTCTCCAGTCGCTTCCTTTTCTTGGCACCAGAAAAGCCTTGAATAAAAACCTTGTGCTTGTTGGTGCATAGGTACCTTTGTATAGCCCCCATGTTTAGGAGCTTTGCAATTTGTAGTTGTGCCTCTACCCTTTGATTTTGTGGTAGGTTTGGCATGCCTCTCATTTTTGGAAGAGTGTGGAATTGAAATTTGTAACCTCTGTTTATTATGTCCAGGATCCACTTGTCTGTTGTGACAATATGCCAATTGTTTGCAAATAGTGCCAGTTTCCCTCCCAAAGGTGCTGCCAGTTGAATTCTGCTTGGCATGGAAATGAGGGAGTCATTGAGTTTGCTTTCTGTACTGCTGTGCACTGTCGTCACCACTTCTTGGCGTAGGTGATTGCCATTGTCTGCCTCTGTAGGATCCTTGTTTGTCCTCTGCCCCTTCTCCTGTATCTGCCCCTTTGGGCTTTGTCAGTCGCTGGAAAGGACCAGTTTTTTGATGGCCAATTCCTGCTGAACCTTGGTGGCTGAACCTGTAAGAAAGCTTTGACAGTTTGCATAGATTTTGCCTTTTCTTCCATTTTACGTAAAATATCCTCAGCATTACCACCAAAAAGAACATCCTTATGTAATGGTGCATCCAGAATTTTTGCTTTCACTTGATCTGGAAGATTTTGTTCCCTTAGCCATGCATGTCTGCGAATGACTGCTCCAGTGGCGGCTGATCTGCTTGAGGCCTCTAGTGCATCATAACCACATTGTAAGGTGTGTTTGCCCACTTGCTCAGCACTATGCATCATATCCTGCAACTCTTTTAAATCTGGTTGTTCAGGCTGTGACATTTTTGTTTTTAATTGTGATAACAGAAATTGCTGATATCTAATCATATGAAACTGACAGTTTAAGGCCCTCATGGCAAGTGTGGCCGAAGTGTAAACTTTCTTTCCCCACCTTTCTAGAGATCTAGATTCCCTTTCTGAAGGCAGTGGGTTCTTGGCCGTAGAAGCCTTAATTCCTTTAGGGCCTTGAGAAATAGTTTCAGGATCTGCATTATGGCCTTTATAGAGGAACTGATGAGAATTAGGAACTCTGTAATACCTATCAGGCTTAACAGGTGCAGGAGGAAGAGAATCAGGATTTAAACAGGCCTCGGTATACATCATCTAAAACCTCCAAAACAGGAGGAATAGCCAGAGGCCTATGCTGAGGTAACCAGAGGAATTTCCTGAGCCTTTTCTTGGAGTCGGAAAAATCTTGGCCTTCCCAATGGAAGTGCTCTCTCAAGGAGTGTAAAGTCTCCCCAAAGGAAAAATCCTCAGGGGGAGATACAGAAGGAATGGACTGCTCTGCATCCGAATCCTCAAAGGGAGAATAAGACTGTTCCTCAGCATCAGAATGTTCTGATAAAATGGAATCTTGGTCAGAAGGAGGAGAATCCTCCTCTACTCTGGGTCTCTTGTCAGGGGGGGCCTGTGAGCCTCTAATAAGAGTGATCAGGTCTTCAGCCATTTTTAGCATGTGCTTCTTAGGCGTGGGCCCAGGTCTTGGGCCTTGTGAGGCAGGCCTAGAAAGTTGCTTGGCTGATTTTGCTTTAGTAAAGGCCTTGATGGAGAAGGAAGATGAAGGCCGAAATACCCCATGAGTGGATGTAGATCTATCCACATTGGTGGGTTCGACATGAGCAGGAGCTTCGGTGGTAGTCTGAGAAAGGGCCGAAGAACCAGCGGTCTCAGGCACCGAAGGCCCCGTCGAGGGGGTGTCGTCGGTAGTCAGGGACTGCAAAGGCGTCTCACTGAGAACCGGCCCACGTGGAGCTTGTTTCGGCGTGGTTTCGGTGGAGACCGTAGTTCTCGACGGTCCTTTTTTGCGTTTTCTGGACATAGCGGTAGTCGGAGTATCCGGACATTTTATAATTAAACGCTTTCCCAAAATAATGTTGGGCGTACTCACCGACGCCTGATTGTGCGTTTATTGGAAGTAGGACCAAAGCGGCAGCCCGAGACGGCGTGGTCTGGGCCCAAACAAGGTATGCAAAGGGAATGGAAAACCTTATGCGTATTTGCTTCCCACAAGAAATACAATTATTAACTTTTCTGACATCGGTCTGAGGCAAGAAAAGGTTCCCAACGGGTACTTAGCTTTAATGAAGACTTCGGGTTCTGAAATTTTTCTAATTCAGGAGCTGGCCGACCGGCACTTTAACTGCTTCTGCCGGCACCGCTGCAAAAAGACTGAAGAAGATGCCGGCTGTGTCCTTTATACTCAAGCCTTCCTGACGCCAGAAGAGTACGACAACAACCGACGCGGACCAAGACTTTGAATTCGGCCGACCGAGGACCGCCTGCCGGCTGAAAACCCATATGTAACTACTGCAGCTGTAATGCACGATGAACATCAAGTGCTAGGCTTATAATATAGTAAGTAGTCTGGTTATACTAAGAGTAGAGCTTCCTTAAGGGAAAATTTGAAGAGCAGACTTGGCGGAGCCAGAAAAGTTTAACCGCTGGCTGCGCTTATAAAGACAAACAAGCAAAGCCGCAAACGCGGATTTTAAACAGTGAACTACAAAAGAGCTAGAAATGGTCCAAAACAACCAATTACTACAGCTTCTTGTGCTGAGGTCACTTCCTACCTCTTCTGCCTTAATACCAAACAGAGAATCATGCTGTAAAGGTGCATCTAGCAATTTAGCTTTAACATGATCAGGCAAATTTTGTTCCTTTAACCAGGCATGCCTCCTAATCACAGATCCAGGAATCAAAACCACATTGCAAAGTATGCTTTCCAACTTGTTCAGCTGCATGCAATAATTCCTGCAATTCTTTATTTTCTGTACATTCTGAAATCAACATCATTTTCTGTTTCAGCAATCCCATAACATGTTGTTTGTACTTAAGCATATGAAATTGACAGTTTAAGGCCCTGATTGCCAAGGTTGCAGAAGTATAAACCTTTCCCCCCATCTGTCCAGTGCCCTTGAATCTCTGTCAGAGGGGGTAGGATTTTCTGCTGTTGAGGCCTCAACTCCCTTTGGACCCTGTGAAATGGTTTCAGGGTCAGCAGCAGGGTTTCTAAATAAAAATTTATGAGAGTCAGGGACCCTGTAGTATCTTGTCAGGCTTACTGGGAGCCGGAGGTAAGGAGTCAGGGGTCAAGCTTGACTCCGAAAACACATCATCCACAATGTCTAAAACAGGGGGAATGGCTAAAGGCCTGTGCTGAGGGAGAAGAAGGAAATCCCTGAGCCTCTTTTCTGATTCTGAGAAGTCTTGACTCTCCCAGTGAAAATGCTCCCTCAAAGTATGCAAGGTTTCTCCACATGAATAATCCTCAGGAGGAGATGCAGATGGAATAGACTCCTCAGCATCAGATTCCTCATAGGGAGGTATAGATAAATTCCTGATCAGAAGAGGATTCAGAAGAAATAGAAACCTGATCTGAAGATTCATAATCAGTGTCTTGCCTAGGCCTCTTATCTGGAAGGGGGATGGGCACCCCTGATCAAGGTAACAAGGTCTTCAGCCATTTTGATCATCTGTTTTTTAGGCATAGAGGCCTGTGCATGTGGCTCATGCGTCGGATTTTTAGTTTTAGAAGTTGCTTTTGTCTTTGGTCTTGTAGCTGTCGTCGGTTTGATACACAAATGTTGAGGTCTGAATACACTCTCAGAAGCCGGTGCCTGCTCAGCGGCTCCGGACCCATCCGAGGGAGATACATCCGTCGGTCCAATACCTTGAGTATCTTGAGACATGCCAGACTCCACATGGGTGTCGGCAGAGGCCTGCGACTCAAAGGTAGCGGGTATCAGGGGCTGTGAAAGTGCCTGACTGATTACTGGCGACTGGCTTAGCAGAAGCTTCGTCGTCGGTTTTGGATCTCGACTGCCTTTCTCTGTCCTTTTCTTTGCGTTTTTTATGTACTCTGGTAGTCGGATTGCTATCCAACGACATTTCTGGGTAGTTAAATCTGTTTCCAAAATACTTTGATGCAAAAATATACCGACGCTTAATAGTGCGTTGGTTAAATCTAGCACAAAACCGACAGCCAGGCACGTTGTGATCAGGGCCTAGGCAAGGAATACAGTATAAATGGAAATCCTTATGAGGCATTTGCTTCCCACAAGTAATACAATTATTAACTTTTTCTGACATTGGTAAAAAGCAAGAAAAAAGTTTCCCCAACGGGGTACTTAGCTTTAGTGAAGACTTTGGTTCTGAAACTCAAACTCGAATATTTCAGTAGAAGGCTGACCGGCACTTGCGAAATGCTTCTGCTTCGGGCACCGCGCGGCAAGAAAGACTAAAGAAAATGGCGGCTGCATGTTTTATACCCCTGACGACCTGACGTCATGAAAGAGGAGACAGCAACCGACGCAGGATCCAATACTTTGGAATTCAGGCCGACTGAAGGCACCCTGCCAGCAGATTATCCAAATGTAATGACTGCAACAGTGAAACACGAAGAACATCAAGGCACCCACTTTGACTCAAGAAGACAGAGAATGAGAGAAAAGGGAGGGGAAACATTACAGCAACAGTGGACATAAAGTACAGTTGTGTACACTTACCAAAAATGTAGATGCTCGAGTGTATTCACTGTTGCAGTCATTACATTTGGGTTATCTGCTTGCAGGTAGCCCTCAGTCGGCCTGATTAACAAAGTCTTGGGTCCTGCTTCGGTTGCTGTCCCTTCTTCCATGATGTCAGGTCGTCAGGGGTATAAAACATGCAGCCAACGCCATTACATCTGTTTTTCTTGTCCCAGATGTCAGGCGCCCCCCTAATGGGAAGCAATTAAATATAAAAGTACAATGACATACCTCCAACAAAAAAGCAAATACACCAAAAAGGCTTTTAAGCATAGTAAAGGAAAGTAGAGGTATAGCCAAAAGAAGACAGGGGGCTGGAGGGAGGGTAACCAGGACTGCAACAGTGAATACACTTGAACATCTACATTTATGGTAAGTGCACACAACTGTACTATGTTCTTCGTGTTTCACTGTTGCAGTCATTACATTTGGGTAGATTCCCAAAGCTATGGTTGGGAGGAGGAATTTAGATAGCATTAGGGCCAGCTATAAGGCCCTGCAAGACTGCAGTGGCAAAGCCAGCTCTGGATTTAGAAAAAACTTGCAAATGGTAATGCTTGGTGAAAGTATGTACAGAAAGTACAGTTTTGTACCTACCATAAATGTAGATGTTCGAGGGCTATTACAGCTGCAGTAGTTACATATGGGTTTTCTGCCGGCAGGCGGTCCCTCGGTCGCCCAATTCCAAAGTCTTGGTCCGGCGTCGGTTGTTGTCGCGTACTCTTCTGACGTCAGGAAGGCTAGAGTATAAAAGACACAGCCGACGCCATCTTCTTCAGTCTTTCTTGCCCCAGATGTCAGGTGCCCCCAAAAAGGAAGGCAATACATAAATTAGTGTAATACACAAATGTAAGCAAATAAAACATAGTAGGATAACCCAGTCAGCAGGTATGAATAGGTATTCAAAACCCCAAGGTCTTACCAAGAGGGAAGGAGGGTTGGAAACCTGTACTGCAGCTGTAATAGCCTCTAACATCTACATTTATGGTAGGTACAAAACTGTACTATGTTCATCGTGCATTACAGCTGCAGTAGTTACATATGGGTAGAATCCCAAAGCTATGTATAGGGTGGTAGGTACTATACGGAACTGGGTTGAGCTAGAATGCCCTGCAAAACTGCAGTGGCAAAGCCTGCTCTAGTTCTGGAGTATAAAGGCAGATGGTAATGCTTTGTGAAAGTATGTACAGAACTCCAAGTGGCTGCCTCCAAGATCTCTTTAGTAGGCACTCCTCTGAGGAAGGCTGTAGAGGTGGCTGTGGCCCTAGTGGAGTGAGATCTGATACCAGTAGGTACGAGGCTTTCCATGATGGGAATAACAAAAGCGTATGCAGTGACCAATCCACTTGGAAATGGTCTGTTTAGTTACAGGTTTCCCTTGACCCCCCACAGCATAGGAAACTAGGAGTTGATCTGATTTTCTAAATGTCTTGGTTCTGTCCAAGTAGTAACGTAGCTGCCTGTGGATATCTAAAGAATGGAGCAGCCTTTCCCCTTTGTTTTGAGGATTAGAGTAGAAGGTAGGAAGGTGGATGGCCTGGTTTTAGGCTACCCTAGATACTACTTTAGGCATAAAGGAGGGGTTAGTACGCAGGAAACCCTGTCCTGATGGAATATTAGGAATGGCTGCACCGCCATGAGGGCCTGTAACTCAGAAACCCTACGAGCTGAAGTGATGGCCAGTAGAAAAGCTGTTTTCCAGGACAAATATTGTAATTCTGCTGAAACAGCTGGTTCAAAAGGAGGCAATGTCAATTTTTCCAGTACATAGTTAAGGTCCCAAGCTGGTACTGGTTGTTTCCTTGGAGGCCTTATGTTCTTAGCCCTCTGAGGAACTGTCGCAGTAGAGGGTGTGAGAATAAAGGAGGATCCATGTTGAATTCTGCAGATATTGCTGAGGCATGTATCTTGATTGATGAAAAGGAAAGTCCCTTGTTCAAAAGTTCAGTTAGGTACTGTAACATCTGAGGCAGGTTTAATTTTCTAGGATCCTGTCCTCTTTCTTCATTCCAACAGCAAAACCGCTTCCATTTTGAGGAGTAAGCTTTTCTTGTAGATGGCCTTCTAGCCTCCAAAATGACATCCTGCACTTCTTTGGAGAGTAGTGCCTGATGTGAAGTCAAGGGATTTTCCATGCAGCTAGACTGAGAGTTTTCAGCTGACTGTGAAGAGTTTTGAAATTGTTCTGCGTCAGCAGTAGAGGTGTTAGAGGCAGGGGCCACGGAGGAGTGTGTGTTAGGTTCCTCAATAGTGGATACCAATGTTGTCTCGGCCAATCTGGAGCAATCAGTATCATCCTTGCTTTGTCTGTTCTTGCTTTCAGAAGCACCTTGGGCAGCAGAGGTAGTGGTGGGAATGCATAAACTGACCAAGTTGTCCATGTGAATGAAAGGGCGTCCACTTTCCAAGCCTTTGGGTGGAAGGTCCTTGAGCAAAACTTTTTTAATTGATGATTTTTGTGGGAGGCAAAAAGGTCTATGTCTGGCCTTCCCCATGCTTGGACAATCTCTGTGAATACGTCTAGATGTAGCCTCCATTCGTGAGGGTCTGTCATATGCCTGCTCAGAGTGTCTGCCAGCGTGTTTTCCATTCCTGGTAGGTACTGAGCCTGGAGTTCTATTTGTCTTTCCAGAGCTAGATTCCAAAGAGTCATGGTTAATCTGCACAAGGGGTATGAATGGGTCCCTCCTTGTTTGTTTATGTACCACATTACTGTGGTGTTGTCTGTTCTTATGAGCAGCTGTCCTGGATGCAGGAACTCTCTGAAAGCTGAAAATCCCTTTATTACTGCCAGCATTTCTTTTTGATTTATGTGAAGGTGCTTTTCTGTTTTGTGCCATCTGCCTTGAATGCACCTGTCCTTCATGTGGCCCCAGGCGTAATCTGAGGCGTCTGTGGTCATGACTTGTATAGCTTGAGGCTTGCAGAATGGGAGACCTTTGTTTACTTTGCATGCTTGAGCCCACCATATGAATTCCTTTTGTAGGCAGGGAATTATTGGAATTTCCACTTCTAAGCTGTGACTGTGTTGAGACCATAGATTTTTTAGGTACCATTGAAGTTTCCTCATGTGCAGCTTTGCACATGGGATTAGAAGAATGCAAGATGCCATGAATCCCAGAGCCTGCAGGATTTTCCTTGCAGTAAGCCTGGTACTTTTTGCAAGCATTTTGAAGTAGTGAGATAGTTGCCCTTGTTTGTCTGTTGTTAGGTAAGCCATCTGAGTGTTTGTGTCCAAGTTGGCACCCAGGAATGTAATTTTCTGAGAGGGTGTTAGTTTTGATTTCTCCTTGTTGATGGTGTATCCCAGAGAAAGCAGTAAACGTGTCACATATGCCAGATGCTTGAGAAGTACGAGTTTGCTGTCCGCTTGGATCAGGCAGTCGTCCAGATAAGGGTAAATTTGTATCCCTTGAAGTCTGCAGTATGCAATCACTGATGCCAGGCACTTGGTGAATACTCTGGGCGCAGTAGATAAGCCAAAGGGCAATGCAGAGAATTGATAGTGTTTTGAACCTGCAAGAAATCTGAGGTATCTTCTGCAACTTTGTCTGATTGGGACATGCAGGTATGCCTCCTTGAGGTCCAATGTTACCAGCCAAAACCCCTTGCCCAGCATGGGAAGGAGTTGCTGTAGTGTGAGCATCTTGAATTTTGGCACTAGAAGAAATGTGTTGAGAATGGATAAGTCCAGAATGGGTCTCCAGTCGCTTCCTTTTCTTGGCACCAGAAAAAGCCTTGAATAAAAACCTTGTGCTTGTTGGTGCGTAGGTACCTTTTGTATAGCCCCCATGTTTAGGAGCTTTGTAATTTGTATTTGTGCCTCTACCCTTTGATTTTGTGGTAGGTTTGGCATGCCTCTCATTTTTGGAAGAGTGTGGAAATGAAATTTGTAGCCTCTGTTTATTATGTCCAGAATCCATTTGTCTGTTGTGACAATATGCCAATTTTTTGCAAATAGAGCCAGTTTTCCTCCCAAAGGTGCTGCCAGTTGAATTCTGCTTGGCATGGAAATGAGGGAGTCATTGAGTTTGCTTTCTGTATTGCTGTGCACTGTCGTCACCACTTCTTGGTGTAGGTGATTGCCATTGTCTGCCTCTGTAGGATCCTTGGGGTTGTCCTCTGCCCTTCGCGTCTGTATCTGCCTTTGGGCTTTGTCAGTCGTTGGAAAGGACCAGTTTTTTGATGGCCAATTCCTGCTGAACCTTGGTGGTTGAACCTGTAAGAAAGCTTTGACAGTCTGCATAGATTTTGCCTTTTCTTCCATTTTACGTAAAATATCCTCAGCATTACCACCAAAGAGGACATCCTTATGTAATGGTGCATCTAGAATTTTTGCTTTCACTTGATCTGGAAGATTTTGTTCCCTTAGCCATGCATGTCTGCGAATGACTGCTCCAGTGGCGGCTGATCTGCTGGAGGCCTCTAGTGCATCATAACCACATTGTAAGGTGTGCTTGCCCACTTGCTCAGCACTATGCATCATATCCTGCAACTCTTTTAAATCTGGTTGTTCAGGTTGTGACATTTTGTTTTAATTGAGATAACAGAAATTGCTGATATCTAATCATATGAAACTGGCAGTTTAAGGCCCTCATGGCAAGGGTGGCGAGGTAAACTTTCTTTCCCCACCTTTCTAGAGATCTAGATTCCCTTTCCGCAGTGGGTTCTTGGCCGGAAGCCTTAATTCCTTTAGGGCCTTGAGAAATAGTTTCAGGATCTGCATTGTGGCCTTTATAGAGGAACTGATGAGAATTAGGAACTCTGTAATACCTATCTGGCTTAACTGGTGCAGGAGGCAGAGAATCAGGATTTAAACAGGCCTCGGTATACATCATCTAAAACCTCCAAAACAGGAGAGATAGCCAGAGGCCTATGCTGAGGTAACCAGAGGAATTCCCTGAGCCTTTCTTGGAGTCGGAAAAATCCTGGCCTTCCCAATGGAAGTGCTCTCTCAAGGAGTGTAAAGTTTCCCCAAATGAAAAATCCTCAGGAAACAGAAGGAATGGACTGCTCTGCATCCGAATCCTCAAAGGGAGAATAAGACTGTTCTTCAGCATCAGAATGTTCTGATAAAATGGAATCTTGGTCAGAAGGAGGAGAATCCTCCTCTACTCTGGGTCTCTTGTCAGGAGGGGCCTGTGAGCCTCTAATAAGAGTGATCAGGTCTTCAGCCATTTTAAGCATGTGCTTCTTAGGCGTGGGCCCAGGTCTTGGGCCTTGTGAGGCAGGCCTAGAAAGTTGCTTGGCTGATTTAGCTTTGTAAAAGCCTTGATGGAGAAGGAAGATGAAGGCGAAATACACCATGGGTGGATGTAGATCTATCCACATTGGTGGGTTCGACAAGAGCAGGTGCTTCGGTAGTAGTCTGAGAAAGGGCCAAGAACCAGCGGTCTCAGGCACAGAAGACCCCGCCGAGGGAGTGTCGTCGGTAGTCAGGGACTGCAAAGGCGCGTCTCACTGAGAACCGTCCACGGAGCTTGTTTCGGCGTGGTGTCGGTGGAGCCCGCAGTTCTCGACTGACGGTCCTTTTTGCGTTTTCTGGACATAGCGGTAGTCGGAGTATCCGGCGACATTTTATAGTTAAACGCTTTTCCAAAATAATGTTGGGCGACTCCGCCCGCTTGATAGTGCTTATTGAAAGAAGCACAAAGCGGCAGCCCGAGACGTCGTGCTCTGGGCCCAAACAAGGTATGCAAAGGGAATGGAAATCCTTATGTGGTATTTGCTTCCCACAAGAAATACAATTATTAACTTTTTCTGACATCGGTCTGAGGCAAGAAAAGGTTCTAGCGGGTACTTAGCTTTAACGAAGACTTGGTTCCAAATTTTTCGTAATTCAGGAGCTGGCCGACCGGCACTTGCGAACTGCTTCTTCGGCACGCACCGCAAAAAAGACTGAACAACATGGTCTCGGCTGTGTCTTTTATACTCTAGCCTTCCTGACGTCAGAAGAGTACGCGACAACAACCGACGCCGGACCAAGACTTTGGAATTCGGCCGACCGAGGGACCGCCTGCCGGCTGAAAACCCATATGTAACTACTGCAGCTGTAATGCACGATGAACATCTCCAGGAAGCTTCTAGGATGTCTCTGGTAAAGACGCCTCTGAGAAAGGCTGTAGAGGTAGATGCAGCCCTGGTGGAGTGATGTCTGATCCCCTAGGGGATAGGTTTTCCATGGTGCTTATAGCAGAAATGAATGCAATGGCATATCCATTTAGAAATGGTTTGCTTTGAAATAGCCTTCCCCTCTGCCCCTGCAGCAAATGCCACCAGCAGTTGTTCAGATTTCCTTTGAGGTTTAGTCCTGTCTAAGTAGTACCTAAGTTGTCTGTGCACATCTAAGGAATGCAGTATCCGTTCCCCTTTATTCTGTGGATTGGGAAAGATCGCTGGCAAATGAATGGACTGATTAAGAGCCACACTGGATACCACCTTGGGCATGAAGGATGGATTGGTTCTGAGGAACACCCTGTCTGCATGAAAGATGATGAAAGGCTCCACTGCCATAAGGGGCTGTAATTCAGATACCCTTCTTGCTGAAGTGATTGCTAAAAGGAAAGCTGTTTTCCAAGAAAGAAATTTTAAGTCTGCAGTAGCAGCTGGCTCGAAAGGAGGCAGAGTGAGTTTCTCCGAGACAAAGTTAAGGTCCCAGGCTGGAGTTGGAGCTCTCCTGGGTGGTCTCAAATTTTTGGCCGCTCTGAGGAACCGCTTAAGCAGTGGATGAGAGAAGAGAGGAGGTTCTGTGTTATAATGAGCTGACATGGCTGAGGCGTGGATTTTAGCAGAGGAAAAAGACAGGCCCTTGTGAAGCATCTCAGTTAAGCATTGTAAAACCTGAGGTAAATTGGGTGCTGCTGTGCTCATCCCTTGAGATTGGTTCCAGGCACAGAATCTTTTCCATTTTTCAGCATAAGATTTTCTAGTACTAGGCCTCCTTGCCTCTAAAATGATATCCATCACAGGTTTCCTGAGGGATGGTAAAGGAGAGATTATGTAATTCGCCAGGCTGCAAGGTTCAGTGTTAAAAGCTGAGGGTGCAGAATCTGGTACTCTGCTGAGAGACACCAGGGAAGGAGTCCGAGGTAGGTGTCATGGGGATAACCATGACACACTGCGCAGGAGGGGATACCAGTGTTGGCGCGGCCAGTCTGGAGCAATCAAAATCATCCTGTCTGATTTTTAGTAGTACTTTGGGGAGCAGAGATAGAGGAGGGAAGGCACAGACTGATAGGTTTTTCCAGCTGAAGGACAGCATCCACTTCCCAGGCTTGTTTATGGGGAGCCCTTGTGCAAAATTTGTCCAATTGGTAGTTCTGGGGAGAGGCAAACAGGTCTATATCTGGGCTCCACCAATTTGTTTGTCAACATGTTGAAAATCCTTGGTTCCAGTTTTCACTCGTGTGGGTCCATGAGGTTTCTGCTTAGTCCATCTGCCAGTGTATTTAATGTTCCTGGCAGGAAATGAGCTTGTAGGTGCACTTGGTAGCTCAAGACTGTGTTCCACAATGCCATGGATAGTCTGCAGAGGGGGTAAGAATGTGTACCCCCTGCTTGTTTATGTACCACATAACAGTGGTGTTGTCCGTCTTTGCCATTAGTTGTCCTGGAAGAATGTGGTCCTTGAAGGCTGTCAGAGCATTCTGTACAGCTAACATTTCTTTTTGATTGATATGCAGGTGCATTTGACTTGGGTTACATTTGCCCTGAATGCACTTCCCTGCCAGGTGAGCCCCCCATGCATAGTCTGATGCATCTGCTGTTAGGGTTTGGGCACCAGGGGGTGGTGTGAAAGGTAGTCCCTTGTTTTGGTGGCAGGCCTCTGCCCACCAAAGGAACTCTAAGCGTAGGCAAAGTATGATAGGAATATTTGTTTCTAGATCCTGAGAATGTTGACACCATAGGCTTTTTAGATACCACTGTAGTTTCCTCATATGCAGTCTTACATATGGAATTAGAAGAATGCAGGAGGCCATGAACCCCAAGGCTTGCAGTACTTGTCTTGCAGATAGCAGGGTTTTTGTGGCCACTTGTTTGAAGTAGGTTGTCAAATGAATTTGTTTCTCTGGCGTGAGGTAAGCCATCTGGGAAGATGTATTCAAGCTTTCTCCCAGGAATATAATTTGTTGACATGGTACCAGGTGTGATTTCTTTTCATTTATGGCGTACCCCAGACAAGTTAGAACACTTTGTACAAAGGCCAGATGATTTAAAATATGTACTAGCTTTCTGCCTGAATTAGACAATCGTCCAGGTATGGGTATATTTGAATATTTCTTTGCCTGCAAAATGCAGTAACTGGAGCTAGGCACTTTGTGAATACCCTGGGCACAGCAGATAAGCCAAAGTGCAGAGAACTGATAGTGCATGTAGCCTGCTTTGAAGCATGGGTATCTTCTGCAAGATTTCCTGATTGGGATGTGCAGGTATGCTTCTTTTAAATCTAGAGCTGCCAACCAGGCATCTTTGCCTAGCATAGGAAGTAATTGGTGAAGAGTCAGCATCTTGAATTTTGGAATCTCCAAAAAGGTGTTTAGAGTAGACAGGTCCAGGATAGGACGCCATGAATTGTCTTTTCTGGGTACCAGGAAAAGTCTTGAGCAGAAACCTTTTCCCTTTTCCTCTTCTGGTACCAGCTGAATAGCCCCCATGCTTAAGAGAGAAAGTACTTGTTTTTGGGACTCTGCCCACTGACTTGGGGGTAGGTCCGGCCACCGGCTTGTTGTTGGCAATGTGTGGAAGTGAAATCTGTATCCCTGGGACACTATTTAAATCCCATTTGTCCTGGGTAATAAGTTCCCAATTCTTTGCATGAAGAGCAATCTTTCCCCCCAAAGAGGCAGTCAGTTGATAAGTGATGGGAAATTTTAAAAGGAAGTCATTGAGACAGTTTACCATGGGGGGAGTCTTATTATTCCCAGATTTGGAAGTGGAGGCCCCCCACTGCTTAGTTCTGTGCGTGTCCCCTGGGATGAAACCTGGGGTTTTTGCTGTGTCTGGGTTTGGCTTGAGAAGACCTGGAAGGGGCTGGAAAGGACCAATTCTTAGAGGGCCAGTGCCTACTAAATCTAGGAGGCTGAAAGTACAGTTTTGTACCTACCGTAAATGTAGATGTTCGAGTGCTAATACAGCTGCAGTAATCACAGATGGGTTTTCAGCCATCAGGCGGTCCCTCGGTCGGCCGAATTCCAAAGTCTTGGTCCGGCGTCGGTTGTCGCCGCTAAACACTCTTCTGATGTCAGGAAGGCCAGAGTATATAAGACACAGCCGGGCCATGTTCTTCAGTCTTTCTTGCCCCAGATGTCAGGTGCCCCCAAAAGGAAGGCAATACATAAATAAGTCTTATCCACATATGCAAGCAATGCAATGTAATGCAAAATCAGTGTAAGCAAGCAAATAAAACATAGGAGGATAACCCAGTCAGGAGGTATGAAGAGGTTGTAAGGCCCCATGCCCTTACCAAGTGGAGAAGGAGGGAAACCTGTACTGCAGCTGTATTAGCACTCGAACATCTACATTTATGGTAGGTACAAAACTGTACTATGTTCATCGTGCATACAGCTGCAGTAATCTAGATGGGTAGAGTCCCAAAGCTATGCCTAGGGTGGTAGGTACTATGAGGAACTGGGTTGAGCCAGAATGCCCTGCAAAACAGCAGTGGCAAAGCCTGCTCTTGTTCTGGAATATAAGGGCAGGTGGTAGTGTTTTGTGAAGGTATGTACAGAACTCCAAGTGGCTGCCTCCAAGATATCCTTAGTAGGCACACCTCTGAGGAAAGCTGTAGAGGTGGCTGTGGCCCTGGTGGAGTGAGATCTGATACCAGTAGGGACAGATTTCCCATGATAGGAGTAACAAAATCGTATGCAGTGGCCAATCCACTTGGAAATAGTCTGTTTGGTAACTGGTTTCCCTTGAGCCCTGACATAGGACACAAAAAGTTGTTCTGATTTCCTGAAGGACTTTGTTCTGTCCAAATAGTAACGTAGCTGCCTATGGATGTCTAAAGAGTGAAGTAGCCTTTCCCCTTTGTTTTGAGGGTTAGGATAAAAGGTAGGTGTATGGCTTGGTTTAGGGCTACCCTGGATACCACTTTGGCATAAAAGATGGGTTGAGGGAAACCCTATCCTGATGGAAGATGAGGAAGGGCTGCACCGCCATGAGGGCCTGTAATTCAGAAACCCTACGAGCTGAAGTGATGGCCAGAAGGAAAGCTGTTTTCCAGGACAAATATTGCAGATCTGTTGAGGCAGCAGGTTCAAAGGGGGCAATGTTAATTTTTCTAGTATGTAATTAAGATCCCAGGCTGGTATTGGTTGCTTCCTTGGAGGTCTTATATTCTTAGCCCCTCTGAGGAACTGCCGTAAGAGTGGGTGAGAGAATAAAGGAGGATCTGTGTTGAATTCTGCAGAAATGGCTGAGGCATGTATTTTAATGGAAGAAAATGAAAGTCCACTGTTCAGTAGTTCAGCTAGGTACTGTAAAACCTGAGGCAAGTTCAATTTTCTAGGGTCCTGGCCTCTTTTCTCATTCCAACAGCAAAACCGCTTCCATTTTGCGGAGTAAGCTTTTCTAGTAGATGGTCTTCTGGCCTCCAAAATGACATCCTGCACCTCCTTGGAGAGAAGGGTCTGTTGTGGTGTTAAGGAATTTTCCATGCAGCGAGGTTGAGTGTTTTCAGCTGACTGTGAAGGGTTTTGTAGCTGTTCTGAGTCAGCAGAAGAGGTATTAGAGGCGGGGACCAGGGAGGAGTATGTGTTAGGCTCCTCAGGAGTGGATGCCAGTGTTGCCTTGGCCAATCTGGAGCAATCAGTATCATCCTCGGTTTGTCTGTTCTTGCTTTCAAAAGCACCTTGGGCAGAAGAGGCAGAGGTGGGAATGCATAAACTGTCCATGCTGTCCAACTGAATGAAAGGGCGTCCACTTTCCAGGCCTTTGGATGGAAGGTCCTTGAGCAAAACTTTTTCAATTGATGGTTCCTGTGGGAGGCAAAAATATCTATGTCTGGCCTCCCCCACGCTTGGATTATCTCCGTAAACACCTGAGGATGTAGCTTCCATTCGTGTGGATCTGTCATATTCCTGCTCAGAGTGTCTGCCAGTGTGTTTTCCAGTCCTGGCAAGTACTGTGCTTGAAGTTCGATTTGTCTTTCCAGAGCCAAGTTCCAAAGAGTCATGGCTAGTCTGCACAAGGGGTATGAATGTGTTCCTCCTTGTTTGTTTATGTACCACATTACTGTGGTGTTGTCTGTTCTTATCAGTAATTGTCCTGGGTGCAGGAAGTCCTTGAAAGCTGTAATTGCATTTATTACTGCTAGCATTTCTTTTTGATTGATATGAAGGTGCTTTTCCTTTTGGGACCATCTGCCCTGAATGCACCTGTCCTTCATGTGCGCCCCCCAGGCGTAATCTGAGGCGTCCGTGGTTATGACTTGTTTTGCTTGAGGCTTGCAGAATGGAAGGCCTGTGTTTACTTGACATGCTTGGGCCCACCATAGAAATTCCTTTTGCAAACATGGAATTATTGGTATAATTGCTTCAAACTGTGACTGTGTTGAGACCATAGATTTTTAGGTACCATTGAAGTTTCCTCATATGCAGCTTTGCACATGGGATTAGAAGAATGCAAGATGCCATGAATCCCAGAGCCTGCAGGATTTTCCTTGCAGTAAGCCTGGTACTTTTTGCCAGTGTTTTGAAGTACTGAGATAGTTGCCCTTGTTTTTCTGGCGTAAGATATGCCATCTGGGTGTTTGTGTCCAAGCTGGCACCCAGGAAGGTTATTTTCTGAGATGGTATTAGCCTTGATTTCTCCTTGTTGATGGTGTATCCCAGAGAAAGCAGTAACCGTGTCACATATGCCAGATGTTCCAGTAGTATGTGTTTGCTGTCCGCTTGGATCAGGCAGTCATCCAGATAAGGGTAAATTTGTATCCCTTGAAGTCTGCAATAGGCAATCACTGATGCCAGGCACTTTGTGAATACTCTGGGCAGTAGATAAGCCAAAGGGCAATGCAGAGAATTGATAGTGGATTGAACCTGCAAGAAATCTGAGGTATCTTCTGCAGCTTTGTCTGATTGGGACATGCAGGTATGCCTCCTTGAGGTCCAATGTTACCAGCCAAAACTCCTTGCCCAGCATGGGAAGAAGTTGCTGTAATGTGAGCATCTTGAATTTTGGTACGAGTAGAAATGTGTTTAGGATGGATAAGTCCAGAATGTGTCTCCAGTCGGTTCCTTTTCTTGGTACCAGAAAGAGTCTTGAATAAAAACCTTGACCTTGTTGGTGCGTAGGTACCTTTTGTATAGCTCGCATGTTTAGGAGCTTTGAAATTTGCAGTTGTGCCTCTGCCCTTTGATTTTGTGGCAGGTTTGGCATGCCTCTCATTTTTGGAAGAGTGTGAAATTGAAATTTGTAGCCTCTGTTTATAATGTCCAGTATCCATTTGTCTGTTGTGACAATATGCCAATTGCTTGCAAATAATGCTAGTTTCCTGCCAAAGGTGCTGCCAGCTGAGACTTGCTTGGCATGGAAATGAGGGAGTCATTGAGTTTGCTTCCTGTATTGTTGTGCACTGTCTTCACCACCTCTTGGTGCTGGAGATTGCCATTGTCTGCCTCTATATGATCCTTGTGATTGCCCTCTGCCCCTTGTCGCCTGTATCTACCTCTTTGGGGCTTGTCAGTGGCTGGAAAGGACCAGTTTTTGAAGGCCAATTCCTGCTAAAGCGTGGTGGCTGGACCTGTAAGAAAGCTTTGACAGTTTGCATAGATTTGGCTTTTTCTTCCATTTTCGTAGTATATCCTCAGCATTAGTACCAAAAAGTACATCCTTTTGTAAAGGAGCATCAAGAAGTTTAGCTTTCACATGATCAGGCAAATTTTGTTCCCTAAGCCAGGCATGTCTGCGAATGACTGATC
This sequence comes from Protopterus annectens, assembly GCF_019279795.1. NCBI lineage: Eukaryota > Metazoa > Chordata > Ceratodontiformes > Protopteridae > Protopterus > Protopterus annectens. The sequence goes on from NC_056751.1 coordinate 834,525,574, forward strand.
CTGTAGCAGCCGCTCTACTGGAGGCCTCTAGGGCATCATAACCACATTGTAAGGTGTGTTTACCCACTTGCTCCGCACTATGTATCATATCCTGTAACTCTTTTAAATCTGGTTGTTCAGGTTGAGACATTTTGATTTTTAATTGTGATAACAGGAACTGTTGATATTTAATCATATGAAACTGACAGTTTAAGGCCCTCATGGCTAGGGTGGCCGAGGTATATACCTTCTTACCCCACCTTTCTAGAGATCTAGATTCCCTTTCTGCAGGAAGTGGATTCTTGGCAGTGGAGGCCTTTAATCCCTTAGGGCCTTGTGAAATGGTTTCAGGGTCAGCATTATGGCCTTTGTAGAGAAATTGGTGAGAACTGGGTACTCTGTAGTATCTATCAGGCTTTACTGGTGCAGGAGGCAGAGAATCAGGGTTAAGACAAGCCTCCGAATAGACATCATCCAGTACCTCCAAAACAGGGGGTATAGCCAGAGGTCTGTGCTGAGGTAACCAAAGAAATTCCCTAAGTCTTTTCTTGGAATCTGAAAAGTCTTGGCCTTCCCAATGGAAGTGTTCCTCAAGGTGTGCAAGGTTTCCCCAAAAGAAAAATCCTCAGGGGGGGATACAGAAGGAATGGACTGTTCTGCATCCGAATCCTCAAAAGGGAGTAAGAGTGTTCCTCTGCATCAGAATGTTCTGATAAAATGGATCCCTGATCAGAAGAGGGATTCTTCCTCCACTCTGGGTCTCTTGTCAGGAGGGCTGAGAACCTCTGATAAGAGTTATTAGATCCTCAGCCATTTTAAGCATCTGTTTCTTAGGCATGGGTCCAGGAGATGTGCCTTGAGCAGCAGGCCTAGTGTGATGCCTGGCTGCTTTGGATTTAGTAAAGGCCTTAATAGAAAAAGAAGATGAAGGCCTAAATACACCATGGGTGGAGGTGGACCTGTCCACATTAGTAGGCTCGACATAAGCCGGGCTTGGTTGTAGTCTGGGAAAGGGCCGAGGACCCAGCGGTCTCGGTACAGAAGACACCGCCAAAGGTGTCGTCGGTAGTCAGGGACTGCAAAGGTGTCTCGCTGAGAACCGGACCACGTGTAGCCTGTTTCGCGTGGTGTCGGCGGAGACCCGCGGGCCTCGTGTGTCGGTCCTTTTCCTGCGTTTTGGATAAAACGGTAGTCGGAGTGTCGGCGACATTTTATAGTCAAAAGCTTTACCAAAATAGTGTTGGGCGAACTCCGCCCGGCGCTTGATAGTGCGTTTATTGAAGGTAGCGCCAAAGCGACAGCCCGAGGCGTCGTGGTCTGGGCCCAAACAAGGTATGCAAAGGGAATGGAAATCCTTATGCGGTATTTGCTTCCACAAGAAATACAATTATTAACTTTTTCTGACATCGGTCTGAGGCAGAAAAGTTTCCTAGCTTTAGATGAAGACTTGGATCAAATCCAAATATTTGTAATTCAGGAGCTGGCCGACCGGCACTTGCGAACTGCTTTCTGGGCACCGCTGGCAAAAGACTGAAGAACATGGCGTCGTATGTCTTATATACTCTGGCCTTCCTGACCAGAGAGAGCGGCGGCGACAACGGCAGCGGACCAGACTTTGGAATGGAATCGACGACGACCGACACGCTGAAACATCTGTGTACTGCTGACTGCTGCATGCTGCATTATGCACGATGAACATCTTGTAAAAAAATCTTTAACAGTTTGCACAGATTTAGCTTCATCTTCCATCTTTTTAAGAACTTCCTCAGCCTTGTTGCCAAACAGGCGGTCCTGATTTAAAGCAACATCCAACAATTTAGCTTTAATATGATCAGGCAAAGATTGCACCTTAAGCCAAGCAGGCCTTCTGAGCACAGACCCAGTAACAGCAGCCCTGCAAGAGGCCTTTAATGAATCAAAACCACATTGCAAAGTATGTTTTCCAACTTGTTCAGAAAAATGCATTAAATCCTGTATTTCTTTATTTTCCACACAGTCAGGAATCAACATAATTTTCTGTTTAAGCAGTCCAATAACATGTTGCTGATACTTTAACATATGAAACTGGCAGTTTAAAGCCCTAATGGCCAAGGTTGCAGAAGTGTAAACCTTCTTACCCCATCTATCCAGCGCCCTGGAGTCTCTACCAGAAGGGGTAGGATTTTTAGCAGTAGAAGCCTTAATGCCCTTGGGCCCCTGTGAAATAGTCTCTGGATCTGCAATAGGATTTTTAAAAAGGAACTTGTGGGACTCAGGGACCCTGTAGTATCTGTCTGGTTTTCTGGGAGCAGGAGGCAGGGAAACAGGGGTCAAACAAGACTCTGAAAAAGCATCATCAACAATGTCTAGTACAGGAGGAATAGCTAAAGGCCTGTGCTGAGGTAGGAGAAGGAAATCCCTAAGCCTCTTTTTTGAATCAGAAAAATCCTGGCTTTCCCAGTGGAAATGCTCCCTTAGAGTATGCAAGGTTTCCCCAAAAGAAAAATCCTCAGGAGGGGAAGCAGAGGGAATGGAGTTCTCTGCATCAGAATCTTCATAAGTAGATAAGGGCAAATCCAGATCATCAGAAGAATCAGAAAAAACAGAATCCTGATCAGAAGATTCATAATCAATTTCAGCCCTAGGCCTCTTGGGGGGGGGGGGGTGGCTACCCCTGATTAGAGTTATTAGATCTTCAGGAATTCTTATCATTTATTTTTTAGGCATAGAGGCCTGAGCATATGGCCTGGGCATCATTTTTTAGGTATGAATCGAGATTTAGGCCTAAGTAAAGAAGGAGGCGTTGGTTTAATATGCAAGTCCGTAGGCCTGAATACACCCTCAGGAGCTGGTGCCTGCACAGCAGCTCCGGACCCATCCAAGGTACAGACATCCGCGGGTTTCATAGTTGAAGCATCTCGCGGCATACCGGACTCCGAATGGGTCTCAGTAGAGGCCTGCGAATCAGAAGTAGCGGTATCAGGGGCTGCAAAAGCGCCTCACTGAGTACCGGTGAACTGGCGACTGGCTTAGGAGAAGCGTCGTCGGCAGTTTTGGACATTGGCGGTCTGTCTCTGTCTTTATCTTTGCGTTTTTTCAGAATCCCAGTAGTCGGATGGCTAACTGACGACATTTCTGGATAAATAAACTGAGAACCAAAATATTTAGAGGTGAAAATATATCGACGGGCAGTGGGCTGATTAAATAAAGCACAAAACTGACAGCAAGGTACGTCATGGTCAGGGCCTAGGCAACGAATACAGTACGAATGTAAATCTTTACGAGGTATTTGCTTTCCACAAGTAATGCAATTATTAAGTTTTACTGACATAGGTAAGGAGCAAGAAAGTTTCCCCAACGGGGTACTTAGCTTTGGTTGAAGACTTTGGTTCTGAAACTCGAAAACGAAAATTTCAGGAGTCGGCCGACAGGCACTTGCGAACTGCTTCTGCTTCGGGCACCGCACGGCAAGAAAGACTGATGTAATGGCATCGGCTGCATGTTTTATACCCCTGACGACCTGACATCATGGAAGAGGGGACAGCAACCGATGCAGGACCCAAGACTTTGTTAATCAGGCCGACTGAGGGCTACCTGCAAAGCAGATAACCCAAATGTAATGACTGCAACAGTGAAACATCCAAGCATCTGCCACTGAGTGTGCAGCACCACTGTATTGTGTTCATAGGAATTCTCAAAACTTATAAACCATGGGATGGTCTTGAACTAAAAGGGGTTGCTAGAAGCCCAGTAAGATGGCTGTGAAACTCCACACTTGCCAAGGAAGAAATACCTAGGCTACAATGACTTGAAAAAGTCAAGACAGACGACTGCTTCCAAAATGGACTAAGCACCATACCCTGACAGAAAAGGAGTAGTGGCTAGAGTGATCTCACTCACTTTAGAACAGTCTTGCCATGGAATAAACAACAACAGCAATGAGCTATTTGTTTAGAAAAGGTTTGCTTAGAAAAAACGGACTGCCCTCCACCTATCATTAACAAAGGACATTAGCCCGTTTTCCTTGTTTCTTTTGTCTTGTCCAAATATCTCAGCTGCTTTTGGAAACCCAGGAAGTGCAAGATGCACTTCCCAACATTTTAGGATACAATAAAAATAGAGAGGAGTCGCCTGACTCAAGGATACCTCAAGTTATTACTTTATGTATGAAAGAAAGATTAGTATAAAGTGTGACAGGTTCTTTTGGCGGAAAAGAACATGTTTTTTGCAGATCAGGGCCTGTAGTTCTGAGATTCTTTTGTCAGAGGTGATGACCACTAAAAAATAAGTTATGTACTTACCATAACGATAGATCCACGTTGCCTCTTTTTCATCAAGTTCAACCTTTGGGCTTTTGGATTTGTCCTCAGCACCTTTTTTATGAAGATGTAAGGCTCTAACTCCTCCCCTACCCATAATTCACTTAATTCTAAAGTACCTCAGATCAAGTTTGCTGGCATATCCCAGATATTATCTACATTTCATAATTAAAGCATCAAGGTGTTAAGGGACATATTAGTACCTATAGTAAAGTGCAGCATAGACAATTTTACAAACAGGGTCTCAAATGAAGTTTGTTCCTGTCACCAAAAGCGTCAGTCACAATACTGGAATGGGGAAGGAGGGAGGATGATTAACCGGACAAAAATGAGACAACTTAGATCTCTCTGAAGTAGCAGTGAAGCACCAATCATTTAGGTACAGGAACACCTGGATCACTTGCAGTCAGAGATGAGCTGCTACTATTGCCATAATATTCAGGAACACCCAGGGAGCTGTGTTGAGATAAAATGGCAGTATTCTGAACTGAAAATGACTGGATCCCAACTGGAAACGGAGAAATCTCCTGGTTCTCCTCTCTATTTTTATGAGATAGCAGGCATCCTGGAGATCTATACAGCACATGTAAGCATCCTTCTTCTGAAGAGGCAATATGGACTGTACCATGACCATCCAGAACTGTCTTAAGAACTGACTGAAATGGCTGAGGTCCAAAATCACCTGCATGTCTCTTCTTCTTTGCAACTAATGGACTGTATCATGACCATCCAGAAATGTCTTAAGAACTGATTGAGATGGCTGAGGTCCAAAATCACATGCAAGTCCCATCTTCTTTGCAACTAAAAGGAACCCAGAATAGACTCCAGATCCTAATTATTCTCGTAGGACCTGTCAAATGACACTTTTTCTATGAACATGAAAAGCTCTGTTGCTGCAGACTCCAACTGAATGGGTGATATGTCGGGAATCTTTTTCTTACTTGAAGGGTAAGAAAAGGGAATGAAATAGCCTCTGGTGACTATCCCTAATACAGAGGAATCTAATGTAATATTTTGCCAGGTTTGTGGGTGCAAGGATAAGTAATCAATTCCCCTAGACATGTGGATATCCTCCAAGATGGTCTCACCCAAACAAATGAATGGTGCCAGAAACATGGCCTTAAACTGAATGCCAAAAAATGCATCACCATCCCCTTTGGGGAGAGTGAAGTCCCCACAAATTACCACACTGATTAATAAGGTCCTAAGCACGCAATCAATTGTGAGGGACTTGGGCACCCAGGTTGACAGCACACTGACTTTTGACCACCATATTGCCTCCGTTGTCCAGAAAGCTTTCTACATGGCTCTTCTCATTAGCAAGGGTATCTCATCCAGGGACAAGGTGGTCATAACATCCATGTCGTCTTCTCTTAAAAGACCTTATTATTGAGTACATTGCCCCTTTTTGGCATGCACCTCACAAAGCACATGCAGCAACTAGAGACCACAGAGGTTCCTCACCAGAAGAATCCAGGGCCTCAAACATCTGCCCTACACAGATAGGCTAAAGGCCCCGTCCCTCTACTCAGTCTCCTTGACTCTTCAGAGGTGACCTCTGTCTGGCATATAAAGCAATCTCAGACCCTGCTCTGATGGGAATGCTGCATATCCGCAAGTCAAGATCCACTCAAGTAACCCGCATGGGTGACCTCGACTTGGTCTGTGACATCAACAGGACTTGTTGGCGGGACAGATTTGTGTCCCACAGCCTCCCCCTTTTGTGGAACAGACTCCCTCTCCACGTCAAGCAGAGTGCCTCATTAACCCTTTTTAAGTGCAACCTGGATAACTGGATGGGGAACAAAAAAATACACCCCTGGGATTCCACCTGTCTCTGCTGGACAGTGGCATAGGGTGCTGACTTGTTGGAACATGGGCTAAATTATTGGCTAGGCTTGTAAGGGTCTCTGGGACAACAGCCTAATAACTTCCTATGATCCCATGAAAAGGAAGTCCTTACTTTTCAGAGAATACTACATCAGAACTAACCTGTCCTATACCACAACAAGGTAACAGTAATAAAAGTGGCCTAAGATGCCTACTTACATATAGCAGTGATGTCTCACAGGTATGTGAGATTATTAAGAAGAACCGGAGCATACTAACAAATGGATGACAAAATAAATGCCATAAAGCTCCGAGGTTTTGCTTTAAAAATAAGACGAATTTGAAGATACTTCTCTGTTATAAGGATGGGGTTCCATCAAAGAAAACAACATTGAAGAATGGGACTTTTCCCTGCAGGAATTGCAGGGCATGTGCTTCAATTAACAGTAGTAACTCTTAGACATCTTGTTACTAAAAAGGTTACATCAACTGAAAACCTATGTAGATTGTAACACCAAAAACATTTATGTAGCTACTTGCCTCCTCTGTGATGGATTTTATATTGGTAAAAGTAATCATTGGCTCAAAAATAGAATTCTACGTCACCTCAATGACAATAGCCTAGGAAAGGACACCGGTGCATTGTCTAAACATATCCAAGAGAATGCACAACACAAGTTTTTCTTTATGGCATTAGAATTAGAGTACATGATAATCTTTGGGGTGATGATTTATATAATAAAACAGAGGTTTTGGAGAGCCGATGGATTGCTGATCTGCAGGCCAATCAGCTACCTGGATTGAACGGCATGATTCCCTTGAAGCCACTGTTAATTGATTGTTTTTTGCTTTAGAGGGGAGGAACACTGGCAGTAATAGTATTTGATGAAAGGGAGGAGACTTCTTAGAGGAATTTTAATTGGTTGCTCTTTTCTTTAAAGGGGAGAAGTACTGGCAGGAATGCAGGATCTGATGAAGGTTCTATGAGCAGAAAGCGCTTATCCCTGTTTCTATGTAGTCTTATTGTTTTGTTAGTTAATAAATGTTTCTCTGTGGTGGCCTAGCTCTGCTGGTTTGCAAATGTTTTACAAGAGGAAGGAAAGCCATCATGCTAGAAGTATTCAGAAGAAATTAAAGATAAACCACAGACTGAGGGGGTTCCAGGGTGGATTTTTAGATGTTCAAAGTGAAAATGTGGAGAAACAGATTGGTTGTGACATGTACACCCTGGATTTTTTTTTTTTTTACTAAAGTAGCCTGAACGAGGAAACTGTCTAAGGATAGGCATAGATATCCTGAACCCTGTAGAAAGCTATAACAGGAGCTAAGTATTTGTGAAAACCCATGGTGCTGTAGATATACAAAAGGGCAAAGCAACAAATTCAGAGAGACATCCCAATGCACAAAATCTTAAGAACTATTTGTGTTTTGGAAAAATAGGTATATATGTATGTGTGTGTCTTTCAGGTAAAAGGTAACTAAAAATGACTGACTAAAGATGAGACAAAAACGTTTTGAAGGGTTAGTATCTTGAACTTTGCAATGTTCAGAAAGCTGTTTAGAAAGGTTAAGTCCAGCATTGGTCTCCAAATTCCCTCTTTTCTAGAGAGTAAAAACCTTTTCTAATTTGAGAGAAAGAGACAAAGAAATAGACTCTACAATCCCCTGAAAGAACACACTTGACAGAAATATAAGGAATGTGTGCTGGTTTGAGGGGACCTGTAGAATTCTAGAAAAAAGGTAGGAGAAGTCCAATGCAGTCTATCCCCATTTTTATGAAGTCTATAGCCCAAGTATCTGGAGTTACTGTTCTCCAAAGGAGAGACAAGAGTCTACCTGACAGGTTGGGAGGGGTTTGAGTGAGGTGGAGAAGGGGAAAGAAGATACTCAGAAATAGGAATTTCTGTCTGAAAATGACCTCTTTGATACTTTGAAATCAGATATGGGGTTGTCCTGGCATTTTTTCTTTAAATATTTCTTTCCTTTCTGTTGAAAGGATTTTTGAGATTTGTGGGAAAAATGGGCCAGACTTGGAGGAGTAGTTTCTTTGGAACTTAGGAAAAGGAGAAAGAAAAAAACTGCTTAAAGTCTTGCATTATATTTTATACTTCCTGTAGTTTCCTGAAAATCTCAGAAGAGGAACTAAATAAGTTATCCTTACCTACAGGAACATACAGCAGTCTGACCTTATCAGTAACAGCTGCTCCGCAGAGAGTATCAGCAGCACCATACCCATACTTAATAGAATGCCTCATTACTCACAAAGCTACAATGAGCATTTTCTGTAAAGAAGCTTTAGTCTCAGAGTCCAAGATGCCTGTCAGCAATGTAGTTATGTTGTCAAAAGCACAAAGCATGTATCTGTTCAAGTAAGTCTGCTAATTAATGGCAACAAAAGACAAGGTGGCAAAAGCTTAGACCTTCTTTCACATCTATCTATCCCTAGCCCCGCTATCCTTATCATTTGGTAAAGCATTAGTGGAAAGGAGCAATTAGGCAACTATCTCACACAAAAGAAATAACTGCTGGGTCTGAAGAAGGATTTTTGTACAAGTAGTTATGGATATCAGGTACTTTACAGAACCTGTCTGGCTTAATTGGCACAAGGTGCTTGGATTCAGGAATCAGAGAAATAGACAAAAAAGTGTCTTCAAAAGCCAATAAGATAGGAGGGGATAGCATCCATACACGCAAGCCTTTATCTCTTCTGAGACTGAAATACTAGCTTGTCCTTCCAGTTAAACTGCTCCATCTTTTTTTAATAGTATTGCCAAAAGTGAGTTCTTCATGCGGGGAGTTGGAAGACACAGCGTCATCCCCTTCAGACTCGTATCCTATAGTTAAATGAATTTCTGAAGAATAATGCAGTACTTCAGATTCAGAATCTGAGGACAGCATTTCTTCAGAAGAGGACTCACTCTTTTTATGGGGAGTGGAGGGAGATGCAAACTTCGGAGGCTGTAGAGCTATAAGGGCTTTAAAAAGCCCTTGAGAGAAACTATACTACTACTGCTGAGGTTCCCCAGGGGCAGACATAACTGGAAGAAAAACAGGTTTGATTTTCTGTTTTATTTTTTCTGGAGTTTCCAAGGAAGTAGTGCAAGGAGGAGCAGACCTTAGATGTACCTCTGTAAGGGCCCCTGGTACATCTTCCCAGCCACCAATTTGAGGAATCTCAGTTTTCTCGAGGAGGATCAGCTTTCACTCTACCTTTGTGGCAGAGATTGCTATCCAGTTAGTCAGTAAAGACATGCTGATACATAGCTCTTTGTCACCCTCCCAAGGGGTCTCCACTGCAGAGACATGTATGGTAGTCAGATGCTCCACAAGCTAATCAAGTGCCTCAATGAAGACATCCAACTCTGACCAAATGAAAAAAAAACAGACTTCTTAGATAATTTTGACTCTTCTTTCAACGTCCTACTTTTCTTTCCAGGCTGATAGGGGATCTCACATGCCAATGATTGGAAGCATCTGCTCTCAATGTAAAGTTTGAGAGAAAACAGATGACTCAAACAGCAGTGGAAACAAAGGACTGAAATCAAATGCTCTTTATAATTATGTTTAAGACCTAAGCAAAACAGATAATTTGAATGCTTATCCTTGTAAGGTACATGCTGATTGCAGTCACATTTCCCTTTTCTGGATGACATGAAAAAATACATTTTCTATAAAAAAGACAAAGGAAAAGAGGAAGAGTCTCGAATGGGGTGCTTAGCTGCCCACAACAATCACAGCTGGAACAGGCCACACAGCTTACAGATTACAACACATACAAACTCTTTACAGACTCGAAGCAATTAAGAACTTAGAATCTTTGCTCCCATACTTTAAGTACCGGCATGTAGTCTCATACATAGATCAAATGTACAGCACAGAATGAAGTTGATTAAAGCTTTTGTAGACTGGTGAGACATAATGTATACTTGGCAGGATACATAGCAAAAGTCAGCAATACTGCAACAGTGTTCTAATGATGAACATCTTTACTTCACAAAGTTTATTTCATATAAACTGGTCTTTCTTTAATACCGGACACTGAAGAACAACCAAACACTTTCCTCCCAGTTTGTCCATTGGTACTTTTCCAAGGCCTTCTACAGATCAATGAAACATTGCGTATAATATTACTCCTTTCTCTCCATCTCCAACTGCATCACTGACACTTTTCCGTTAATGTTACAAGGTGCACATTCACATTCATTTTATTCTTATGCATTACTTGCACTCACCTGCTTAAACCCGCCATCAAATGAAATCTAAAGCATACATGCTGCAAAAGAAATACTGTCATTTTTAAATGTGTAGAGACATTTTATGTACATCAAAGAAAAACCCACAAAGTGGTTGTAAATACACTGCGACATCTCACAATTTAATGCAAGAACATAATAGTGCCATTTAATAAACTGAATCTTTAACAGTACATAGGTTCATAGGTTGGTACTGGGCTATCTGCCTGACGGCATATATTAGCCCAGCCATGTTGTACAGTATTCACCGCCCCTTTAGTAGTTCCCTAGACAGCTAGGACTAGCAGCTAGTACCCTTGGCCCCTAATCTAGTAGTGCTGTTGGTGTGATCCCCGGTGTGAACTTTCTGTTACTCATCCACTCATCAAGGTTCCTCTTGAAGAGTGATAGTGAGGGGCTCTGTCTTATGTAGATCGGGACCCTGTTCCATAGTAAGGGAAGTTTCTGCGAAGGGTATCTATCCCTCCAGCATGTTCTATTCATTGTTGTGTTGAGGTTTATATCCCTAGAGCATGTAGCTCGAGTAGATTTGGTTTTGCTAAGATGGAGCATGTTCAACAATTCTGAGTTGGACATGGCTCTGTACGTTAGACAGAGATCACCTCTGAGAAAGCGGTATGCAACAGAGAACAGTCTTAGCTTTTTTCAATCGTACTGCATAGGGCAGTAATCCTCTTGGTTAGGTACCTTTGTGGTCTCTCCAGCTGCTGGAGATGTCAACAAACCAATTACTTCAACAAGTTATTTACAAACATGATTTCAGATAAGCACACTAGGTACTTGTTTAAGCAGCTAATAAACATTCACACCTAAAGCATTATTTTTCTCACTAACCTGTGACAGAACTCCTGGCCGCATCTGCACTGGCTGTATGGCTGTGGCCTGTGTTACCAAGGGAACAGTGTTGTCTAACCGCACTGAGTAGCCAGCTGGTTTGGCATGGTTTGTGTGAATGCCTAAAAAAAAAAAAAAAAAGTATTATGTACGACAAAAAGTTAGCCATTAAGACATATATCTGCCCATCCTGTAAGTATGAATATTACGAATGAGGGTAGCCTCCTAAGAAAAGGCCTTTACAAGTCTTTTACACTGCATCCCCTGAAAAGCTATTACTGCTGTTACTGTTAGGTAAAAACCATGCTGAGAAACAATACCCAAACAACTGCAGAACTACAACTGATGGGAAATGAAAGTTGTCAGTGTTGGGATACTGTCAAACAATAACACTTACAGAAGCAAACAGAGGAGTATGTGCTGCATCTAGCTTTGCCAAGGAACTTAAACTGCAGAAGCTCTAAGAAAACACACTCATCTTTAGTTATACAATACGTTTATTAGTTAATGTTACACTATCATTCCTTTTTCTTGGCAGGGAAATTCCCACAGGGTAGAGCTCATTTACAACACAAGCTTGGGGAGAAAAGTTCCAAAATGGTAACTGTGGATATACAGTAAAAATCAACCTGAAGTACAACAAAGAGAAAAAAAATGAAATTTGCATTGCAAACACCATTTAAAAACAGGCAAAATACAGAAATGTGACAGTCAAGGACAGGCAAACCTAAGAACAACTGCCCTTGACAAAATACTATTAAAACATGGCACTGGGTGCAGTACTGCAGCAGTATTACAACTTGCAATGCAAACAATTGTATCCTACTAGAAAGCAAAGTGAAGTGTAACAGAGAAAAGGGAGTATAACCGAGAATGAAGGAAAAATATGGAACCGGCAAAAGGGGAAATGAAACAAAATATGAGAGTAATACGCAAATTGGTGGAAATAAGAAAACATGCAAAGTGAACTTATGAGAAGTTACAGACAGGTTAAGTAACTCTGCAATTCCAATTTACTATCAGGTTTAGTTTGACACCATACTTGAAGGAAAGTCTTGAGTGGATTTCTGCAGCTGTGGCAAAGGCAGCAGATTCTGTCTAATGACTATAAAATGGATAGACTTTCTACAAAGTTAGGTCCTGTGAACGAGAAACTCTGATCTGATTTACAATACTTGGGGAACAAAGTAGTACATGAGATAAAACCAATTTAATCTAAAGCTGTACAGTGCAGGGTTCCAGATTGAAACCCAGCAGCACAACTTACAATTTTGTCATATGCTTGTTTCATCTTGCAGACTGAGCAATAATATGCTGAAGAAAACAAGTGCAGAGAAAAACATCTAGGCAGCTGTGAGGTAAAAGAGGTCAGTCATGGAATTTTTATATCTGCAGTGCAATCTTAATTTTTAATTACATTTACTGACATCATTTATCATATGGTTCTTAAACTTTGCCCACTTCAATATCAAGTGATAGCACAAGAATTTCAAATGAATTGACTTCATAATTCAGGATATGAATGATTTAAGAATGAGGTGCTGTACACAGCACAGGAACACCTTGATTTGAATACCCTAACTTTTGTTTCGTGACCGGCAATACTTAAAACATAGGGACTTACCATCTGCAGAGAATAGGTTTATGCAGGACCGCCCCAGTAGTCACAAACTGCAGTGATATTTCCGACCACTTAAATGGCCACTACTAACTATAGTAATGTACGAGTATGTGTATGCTGATGTGTTGAAAACAAAAAAATGAATCATAACTTACATGGTGAATGAAAATAAACAAGAAACCGCAACTGAAGAAGTAAAAAAAAAACATTACCAGAGATGCTCTGTTATTAAGGTATACCACTACTGTCAGAGGTTCTACTCCTGGTAAATGGTATGTATGCAAGCATGCAGGAATTTGCGTATGTTATTTATTTAAATTTGTTTACACAGAGAATTTACATGATCGGCTATTATCTGACACCATGTGTTGTTGGTGTTATGGTGATTATCAGGAAGTCGTTTAGTGACTACATTAACAGAGATGAGTGTTTCTGGTTGTTAAATGACTAACTGCTTCCACAAAAGTCAGTCCAGCATCAAGCCACTGTCAAACACTTGTGCCCAGCCAGTGTCAGCGTGACCCATTAGCTTGTGAGTCCCAATCTTTTCATGTCAGCTCTTGATCATTTAAATCAGAGATGAGAAACTACCAGCCATTTTGGATCAAATCAAAGATGTGCAGGTGATCTTTACTTACTTCCTTAACTGACATGAGTAGAAAAACTAAACAGAATCATCATCATAATGAATAAGCTTTACTGACCACAGTGTTCTTTAATACTGTTACATAAATACAACACTGGCAGTCTCCAACACCAAATTAATACCTATAGGAGCTGGAGGAGAGAAAGAGAATGAATCATCCCACCTGACAAACTGAATCCTCACCTCCTGGCAGCAGAAAGCTCTTGAAAAAGTGAACAGCACTGGGTTCAAAACCTATTCAAACAGACACATCACCAAGGGGATGACAGTTACACTTCATGCATTTTATCTCTGCTCTCTTTCCATTTTCATAAAGTACTAAGGTTGGCCCTTTGAGTCACTTTATTCTGTTTAAGTTTCCACATCAAATTTCTTTTATTACCTTTACTTTATATTTAGCAACACATTTTTCTCTTCATCTATCAGATTGTCTTCATTAAACTTTACGTACTGAACAATAAAAACAGACAAATTAATATGCATTCACTCTTCTCCGTTTTGCTTCCAGATTTTAATTGACAATCCATTAATTTATGTAATTTAAATATTTTTAATACATTGCTAACCTGTGTATGCATCGTAGCCAGTGTCATGGCTAGATAAGGAACTCCACAAGGCTACCTACAAAGTTAAATGTTAAATAAACTAAAGGATTCTGGGAATCTAAACATTAAAGCCACTGCATATAAGAGCAATATAGAAACCAATAGGACACATTTTAAATACAAGTGAAATGCAACTTAGCACAGCCAAAAGAATAAAAATTCTCTACTACAGACGCATCTGCAGGGTATATAAAATTAAGATCAGAATCGATAATATTTAAGGGACCTACACAGCCCTGTTGCCACCCGTTTTGTTAGCCATCATCAAGAGTTCAGTTTCTGCCACGGTTTTGTCAGAGAATCTTGAGCAAAAGGTCCAGTACCAATACATTTATTATAAAAGCGGACGCTGTATTTATTTAAAAATGTCGTATGTCAGTTCCTCTTTAATCTAGGCTTTAACTGAAAAATTTTACTTTGATCTGTATTTCATTTCATTTGTTTACTGTGTGCATCTGCCTTCCCTGTACCACAAGAAGCAGTTCATTACCAGTTTACAGCCTTAATCCTCTGCACTAACAAACTCACCCACTTCTGCACTCTTTCCAGCTGCTTTATATTTAGCAGCACTTTTTTCCCCTTCTTCATCTACCAGACTGTCTTGACTGCACAATCTTGCTCCATTCATCTGTTTTTTTTTTTCAGTACTTTACCAGTAGGGCTATCAAAGAGCTACTCTTCATCTAACCTAAGGGTGGACTGAAGAGTTTCACCTTTACATCCTCCAGCAGGAGCTGAATCATCAGCCAAGCATGTCTCCTGGTCACATTGACCATAACTGCTGCCACAGCATCATAACCATACTTTATGGAGTCACTTGCCACCTAACAGTCTGGGTGAGTTTTAGCAAACTTGCTAGAGATGTCACCCAAGTTTTCTCCTTGATCTGTTCCGGGACAGCAACGCGACACTTGGTCATGTGTGCCTGGTATTCTATTTTAAAACTGGTCTTGCACTTTGGTTTCCTTGTCATTTGGAACAGAAGTGTGATCAGGCACTAACTTGGACCCCTTCTCCAGATCCACAGACATGACTGATACATCTGCTACATCATTTGTAAAGGAATCTGTGGAATTCCTAGACAATATAAATCATGTCATGATTTTTTTGAGAAATGCATTAGGTATCTTGTTCCTTAGAGGTCACCAGAAAAGCATCTTTATCAGTTCCCAAATTGAAGGAATAAATAGATTTGGGGGCATTCAAGCTCAGATGCCTCTTTGGCTTCCATACGAAATGCTCTTTCATCCAGCAAACAGCTTCTCCAAATGAGATTTACCCTGGATGAAGGAAAATAAATAGCATCTTTTGTGCCTGTGACACATCTATGATAGAAGACATATTATCTACTTCCTTTTCAGGAGAGGAATTCCTCATTATTTTCTCATAGAGGTCTCCTAACATACAGGGCAGATCAGAACTTACCTGCAGGTACTACAATTCAGGAAGAAAGCCTTGAGCTAATGAAGTCCACTGCTCCAAAACAGGCCTCTGCCCTCTCTCTCTCTTGCCCTCCCTCTCTCTTGCCTAGAGCCAAGCAAGTACAAGGACCTAAGGTGAGTGACTTGTGTTTCATATTCTGAGTCCTTTTAACTTGGCATCTACCTTAGAGTTCCAGTTTTGGGAATGGAATTCCCAGACTTCCACAACACAATCAGGAACAAATTCCTTTACAGGAATGAAAGGTAGACCATACTCCTCTTCTTAACTCACACAGCAGGCTTTGGCTACTGTCATATGAAAGGCAGCATCCACTCTGAGAACCGCAACACAGTTGTGGTAAAGTAGGAAGTGTGTCTCCTTTGGTATGACTGCCTCCAAATGGGCATTGTCAGAGGCTTCAAGAATCTGAGCTGTATGATCCTGGCCTGCAAAGGCACCTCATCAAGACCTACATACTCAATTTCTGTCAGGACATTTCATGCCAAAGTTGTGTAATGTTCCCATCTGTCTTCTCCTTAACTGTTTTCTTTCATCTGAGGCTGATGCTGAACTTGAGGGTGCCATGATGGAATGGGAAAAGGTCTTATGCCCCTTCTTGTCTAAACAGTTGTCTACTAATGGTCACAAAAGTAAACACCCGACCAACCTACAGCCTTCAACACCATGCTCAGGGCCTAAACAAAAAACACAACAGGTATGGAAATCCACATATTCAATCTGTTGACCACAACAACCACCTGCCTTTTGTGAAACCTGGCATACCCTAGCACACAGATGAGCATCTGATTATCTAGGTAATTCAAGGCTATAAAAAAAAAAAACAGCAATCAGATAAGAAAATTCCCTGGTGAGATCCTTTAGATCCACGTCCTCGATTGGGTCCTCGGTCGGCCGAATTCCAAAGTCTAGGTCCGGCGTCGGTTGTCGTCGCTTCTTCCCAGACGTCAGTGCGCCAGGGGTATAAAAGAACCAGCCGATGCCATTTTCTTCAGTTTTTCTTGCCCCAGATGTCAGGTGCCCCCAGAAGGAAGGCAATACATACATTTGTGTAATAAAGCAATGCAATATAATCAAAATACAGTAGTTGCAAGCAAATACACCATAAAAGAATACCCCAATCAGGTTGCATGAGGAGGTGTTAGCCAATAGGCCTGTCCCAAGAGGGGAAGGAGGGAGGGAAACCTGGACTGCAGCTGTATTAGCACTCGAACATCTACATTTATGGTAGGTACAAAACTGTACTATGTTCATCGTGCATACAGCTGCAGTCATAACAGATGGGTAGAATCCCAAAGCTAAGAAAGGGGTGGTAGGCACTAGGTGGAACTAGGAGGAGCCAGAATGCCCTGCAAGACTGCAGTGGCAAAGCCTGCTCTAGTTTTCGAGTATAATGGTAGGTGGCAGTGCTTGGAGAAGGTATGCACAGAACTCCAAGTGGCTGCTTCCAATATATCTTTGGTAGGAACTCCTCTGAGGAAAGCTGCAGAGGTAGCTGTGGCCCTTGTGGAGTGAGATCTGATGCCTGTAGGTACAGTTTTGCCATGAAAAGAATAGCAAAAGCGTATGCAGTGGGCTATCCATTTTGAGATTGTCTGTTTCGAAATTGACTTTCCTTGAGCTCCTACAGCATAGGACACAAAGAGCTGTTCTGATTTTCTGAAAGGCTTTGTTCTGTCCAGATAATAACGGAGCTGTCTGTGGATGTCCAAGGAATGTAATAATCTCTCCCCTTTGTTCTGAGGATTAGGATAAAAGGTAGGCAAGTGTATGGCCTGATTCAAAGCTACCCTGGATACCACTTTAGGCATAAGGACGGATTGGTTCGTAAGGAAACTCTGTCCTGATGGAAGATGATAAAAGGCTGCACAGCCATGAGAGCTTGTAGTTCTGAAACTCTACGAGCTGAGGTAATAGCTAGAAGGAAAGCTGTTTTCCAGGACAATTACTGCAAATCTGATGAGGCAGCTGGCTCAAAGGGAGGCAGGGTCAGTTTTTCCAGAATGAAATTGAGATCCCAAGCAGGTATTGGTTGTTTCCTTGGGGGTCTTAGATTCTTAGCCCCTCTGAGGAACTGTCTTAAGAGAGGGTGAGAGAATAAGGGTGGATCAGTGTTGTATTCTGCAGAAATGGCTGAGGCATGGATTTTGATGGAGGAGAATGAAAGTCCACTGCTTAGCAGCTCAGCTAGATACTGTAGTATTTGAGGTAAATTCAGTTTTCCAGGATCCTGGCCCTTTTTCTCATTCCAGACACAAAACCGTTTCCATTTTGCGGAGTAAGCTTTTCTAGTTGACGGCCTTGTGGCCTACAGAATGACATCCTGCACCTCCTTGGAGAGTAGGGTCTGTTGTGATGCTAAAGAATCTTCCATGCAGCTAGATTGCGTGTTTTTAGCTGGCTGTGAAGAGTTTTGAAGCTGTGCTGAGTCAGAAGAAGAGGCAATAGAGGCAGGGTCCATGGTGGGGAATGCGTCAGGCTCCTCAGGAGTGGGTAACAGTGTTGTCTTGGCCAGTCCGGAGCAATGAGAACCATCTTTGGTCTGTCTGCTCTGGTTTTCAATAGAACTTTGGGCAGCAGAGGAAGAGGTGGGAAGGTATAAACTGTCATTGATGTCCAACTGAAAGAGAGAGTGTCCACTCTCCAGGCCTTTGGATGGAAAATCCTTGAGCAGAATTTTGTCAATTGGTGATTTTTGTGGGAGGCAAAGAGATCTATGTCTGGCCTTCCCCATGCTTGGATTATTTCTGTAAAAACTTTTAACTTCCATTCGTGTGGATCTGTCATATTTCTGCTTAGGTTGTCTGCCAGCGTGTTTTCCTTGCCTGGCAAGTACTGTGCTTGTAGTTCGATTTGTAAGTCCATGGCCGTGTTCCAAAGTGACATGGCCAGTCTGCATAGGGGGCATGAATGTGTTCCTCCCTGTTTGTTTATGTACCACATAACTGTGGTGTTGTCCATTCTTATCAATAGTTGACCTGGTGGCAGCAGGTCCTTGAAAGCTATAATAGCATTTATTACTGCTAGCATTTCCTTTTGATTGATGTGAAGGTGCTTTTCTTTTTGGGACCATTTGCCCTGAATGCACCGATCTGTCATGTGCGCCCCCCATGCGTAGTCCGAGGCGTCTGTTGTGATGACTTGATTTGCTTGAGGCTTGCTGAATGGAAGACCTGTGTTTGTTTGGCATGCTTGAGCCCACCACAGAAATTCCTTTTTTAGACATGGAATTAGTGGTATTATTGTTTCCAAACTGTGGCTGTGTTGAGACCATATGTTTTTCAGGTACCACTGAAGTTTCCTCATATGCAGCTTTGCACATGGGATTAGTAAAATGCAAGATGCCATGAATCCCAGAGCCTGCAGGATTTTCCTTGCAGTCAGCCTGGTGCAATTTGCTAGTGCTCAGAAGTATTGAGTTAGTTGCCCCTGCTTCTCTGGCGTGAGGTAGGCCATCTGGGTGTTTGTGTCCAAGTTGGCACCCAGGAAACTTATCTTCCGAGAGGGTATTAGCCTTGATTTATTTTTGTTGACTGTGTATCCCAGAGAGTTCAACAACATTATTACATAAGCCAGATGTTTCAGAAGAATGTGCTTGCTGTCCGCTTGGATCAGGCAGTCATCCAAATAGGGGTATATTTGTATCCCTTGAAGTCTGCAATAGGCAATTACTGATGCCAGGCATTTCGTGAATACTCTGGGTGCAGTAGATAAGCCAAAGGGCAATGCAGAGAATTGATAATGGGTTGAACCTGCAAGAAATCTGAGGTATCTTCTGCAATTTTGTCTGACTGGGACATGCAGGTATGCCTCCTTGAGGTCCAATGTTACCAGCCAAGACTCCTTGCCCAGCATGGGAAGAAGTTGCTGTAGAGTGAGCATCTTGAATTTTGGTACGAGTAGAAATGTGTTTAGGATGGATAGGTCCAAAATAGGTCTCCAATCTTTTCCCTTCCTTGGTACCAGGAATAGCCTGGAATAAAAACCTTGACCTTGTTTGTGCGTAGGTACCTCTTGAATAGCTTTCATGTCTATGAGATCTGTAATTTGCCTTTGTGCCTCTGCCCTTTGATTGTGTGGCAGGTTTGGCATGCCTCTCATTTTTGGAAGGGTGTGAAAATGGAATCTGTAGCCTCTGTTTATGATGTCCAGGATCCATTTGTCTTTTGTGACAATATGCCAATTTCTTGAAAATAATGCCAGCTTTCCTCCTAAGGGGGCTGCCATTTGAGTCTTGTTTGGCATTCAAAGGGGAAAGTCATTGGGCTTGCTTTCTGAATGATTGCGAGTTATCCTCACCACCTCTTTGTGCAGGAGCTTGCCACTGTCTGCCTCTAAACGATCCTTGGGATTGTCCTCTGCCCCTCGGGCGCCCGTATCTGCCTCTTTGGGGTCTGCCCGTGGCTGGAAAGGACCAATTTTTACTGAAACATGGAGGTTGTACCTGTAGAAAATCTTTCACAGTTTGCATTGATTTAGCCTTTTCCTCCATTTTCCTTAATACCTCCTCAGCATTAGCACCAAATAATACATCCTTTTGAAGAGGGGCATCTAGTAATTTAGCTATGACATGATCAGGCAAGGTTTGTTCCTTGAGCCAGGCATGTCTACGTATGACTGATCCTGTAGCAGCAGCTCTACATGAGGCCTCTAGAGCATCAAAACCACATTGTAAGGTATGCTTACCCACTTGTTCTGCACTATGCATCAAATCCTGCAACTCCTTCAAGTCTGGTTGTTCAGGTTGTGACATTTTACTTTTCAATTGTGATAACAAAAACTGTTGGTATTTTAGCATATGGAACTGACAGTTTAAGGCCCTCATGGTTAAGGTAGCAGAGGTATATACCTTTTTCCCCACCTTTCTAAGGATCTGGAATCTCTCGAAGGTAATGGATTTTTAGCAGTGGAGGCCTTAATTCCCTTGGGGCCCTGTGAGATGGTTTCTGGGTCAGCAGCATGGCTTTTGTATAGAAATTGGTGTGAGTCAGGAACCCTGTAGTACCTGTCAGGCTTAACTGGGGCTGGAGGTAGAGAGTCCGGGTTAAGGCAGGCCTCCGAGTAAACATCATCTAGGATGTCCAAGACAGGAGGTATAGCCAGAGGCCTGTGCTGAGGTAGTAAGAGAAATTCCCTAAGCCTTTTCTTGGAATCTGAATAATCTTGGCCTTCCCAGTGGAAGTGTTCCCTTAAGGTATGCAAAGTTTCCCCAAATGAGTAATCCTCTGGGGGGGGATACAGAAGGAATGGACTCCTCTGCATCAGAGTCTTCAAAAGGGGAGTAAGAATGTTCCTGATCATCAGAGTGCTCTGAAATAATGAAGCCCTGATCAGAGGAGGGGGATTCTTCCTCCACTCTGGGCCTTTGTCCGTGGGGTTGAGAACCCCTGATAAGAGTAATTAAATCCTCAGCCATTTTAAGCATCTGTTTTTTAGGCATGGGGCCTGGAGATGGGCCCTGAGTAGCTTGTCTCTTAAGAGTGCACGGCTGCTTTAGACTTAGTGAAAGCCTTGATGGAGAAAGAAGAGGAAGGTCTGAAGACACCTTGAGTGGAGGTAGACCTGTCCACATTTTGAGTTTCAACGCCAAGAGTGGCTTCGGTATCAGAAGTCGGGGTGTGGGCCGAGGAGCCTGCGACCTCGGGCACAGGAGACACCGCCAATAAAGTGTCGTCGGTAGTCAGGGGCTGCGTAGGCGCCTCGCTGAGAACGGGACCACGTGTAGTCGGCTTTGGGGTGGTGTCGGTAGAGGCCGCGGACCTCGTGTGTCGGTCCTTATCTTTGCGTTTTTTAGACAAAACTGGAGTCAGAGTATCCGATGACATAATAAAGTTAAATGTTTTTCCAAAATAATGCTGGGCGAACTCCGCCCAACGCTTAATGGTGCGTTTGTTGAATGTAGCACAAAAGCGGCAGACCGAGACGTCGTGGTCTGGGCCTAAACAAGGTATACAGAGGGAATGGAAATCCTTATGCGGTATTTGCTTCCCACATGAAATACAATTATTAAATTTGTCGGACATCGGTCTGAGGCAAGAAAAGTTTCCCCAACGGGGTACTTAGCTTTCAAGAAGACCTCGGTTTCAAAATTTTCGTAATTTCAGGAGCTGGCCGAAGGGCACTTGCGAACTGCTTCTGCTTTGGGCACCGCGCGGCAAGAAAGACTGGAGAAAATGGCATCGGCTGGTTCTTTTATACCCCTGGTGCACTGACGTCAGGGAAGAAGCGACGACAACCGACGCCGGACCTAGACTTTGGAATTCGGCCGACCGAGGACCCGCCTGATGGCAGGAGAACCCATCTGTTATGACTGCAGCTGTATGCACGATGAACATCACCACCAGACTACAGACAAAGTCAAAGCAGTATGTTGTGAACTGTGGCAAGAAAGCTCTCAGATGGAGTAGGCAGGCTTTATACAAGAAGCACAAACACAATTCTGAGGGGTGGACATATGTCAAACTTGGAGGTGGAGAGGTGCTCAACTCTGACAATCAGGACAGACATGAGGCCATCAGCAGCTGAAGTTCTAGTAGTCAGGACTTCTGCAAAGATGATCTCTAAATGAAAAATATCAACAAAGTCCAGAAGATGAATGCCTTACAGGGGAGGTGGGGGTGGGAACAACACACATCCCATCATGCTGCAACATACTCAAAGTCAAAAGTAAACTTTATTCTCATTTAGCCTACAAAAGTGCAGTCTAAACGAAATTGTGTACATCAGTCTCAAAATGAGAAGACGTATACATACCTACTATAACACAACGTACATATATATTCATCATTTCACATTAGACAGGTTATTCTACTACATACTACCACAGCTTACCTTATCTATACTTTTTAGCAGCTAAATGATTTCTTATTTACAGTGCAATGAAAAAGTATTTGCCCCCTTACTGATTCCTTATTTTTTTTGCATGTTTGTCACACTTAAATGTTTCAGATCATCAAACAAATGTAAATATTAGACAAAGATAACCCAAGTAAACACACAATGCAGTTTTCAAGTGATGATTTTATTTATAAAGGGAAAAAAATATCCAAACCTACATGGCCCTATGTGAAAAAGTAATTGCCCCCTAAACCTAATAACTGGTTGTGCCACCCTTAGCAACAACAACTGCAATCAAGCGTTTGAGATAACTGGCAATGAGTTTTTCAGATCGCTGTTGATGAATTTTGGCCTGCTCTTCTTTGAAGAATTGCTTTAATTCAGCCATATTGGAGGGTTTCCGGGCATGAACCGCCTTTTTAAAGGTCATGCCACAGCATCTCAATTGGATACAAGTCTGGACTTTGACTAGGCCACTCCAAAACCTTCATTTTGTTTTTGTTTTTTTAAGCCATTCTGAGGTGGACTTGCTGGTGTGTTTTGGATCATTGTCCTGCTGCAGAACCCAAGTGCACTTCAGCCTGAGGTCACGAACTGGTGGCCGGACATTTTCCTTCAGGACTTTTTGGTAGAAAGCAGAATTCATGGTTCCATCAATCACAGCAAGTTGTCCAGGTCCAGAAGTAGTAAAGCAGCCCCAGACCATCACACTACCACCATGTTTGACTATTGGCATAATGTTCTTTTTCTGAAATGCTGTGTTACTTTTATGCCAGATGTAACGGGACGCACACCTCCCAAAAAGTTCAGCTTTTGTTTCGTCAGTCCACAGAATATCTTCCCAAAAGTCTTGGGGATCATCAACATTTTTTTTTGGCAAAAATGAGATGAGTCTTTACATTCTTTTTGGTCAGCAGTGCTTTTTGCCTTGGAACTCTGCCATGCGTGCCATTTTTGCCCAGTCTCTTTCTTATGGTTGAGTCATGAACACTGACCTTAATTGAGGCAAGTGATGCCTGCAGTTCTTTAGATGTTGTTCTGGGTTGTTTTGTGACCTCTTGGATGAGTCGTCACTGCACTCTTCGGGTAATTTTTGTAGGCCGGCCACTCCTGGGAAGGCTCACCACTGTTCCATGTTTTTTCCATTTGTGAATAATGGCTTTCTCCATGGTTCACTGGAGTCCCAAAGCTTTAGAAATGGCTTTGTAACCTTTTCCAGACTGATATACGTCAATTACTTAGTTTCTCATCTGTTCTGGAATTTCTTTACATCGCGGCATGATGTCTTCTTTTTTGGAATCTGTTGGCTATTTCACTTTATCTGACAGGTTCTATTTAAGTGATCTCTTGATTCAACAGGTCTGGCAGTAATCAGGCCTGGGTGTGGCTAGTGAAATTGAACTCAGCTTTCCCAAAAACGTGATTAACCACAGTTACTTCAGGGGGGCAATTACTTTTTCACATAGGGCCATGTAGGTTTGGATAGGTTTTTTTTTCCCTTAAATAAAATCATCACTTAAAAACTGCATATTTGTCTAATATTTAAATTTGTTTGATGATGTGAAACATTGAAGTGTGACAGACATGCAAAAAATAAGAAATCAGGAAGGGGGCAAATCCTTTTTCATTGCAATGTATACTGTACAGAAAGTTGCTTAAAATGGCCATGGGCAGCAGATACCATACAGATGTGTGTATGACTGGCATGGAGTAAGACCGGAGTCTTGATCAGCTTGTGCTTTTTTCCCTTTCATTTTTTTAAACACAGTGCTACAGTCATTGCTCCATCAACTTAAGTATCAGCTTCAAGAACAAAAATGGTAGGAATATCAAGGGAAGGAAAACATTCCCTAGTGGTGGGGTGCCTTGGGATAGACCTTCTTTGAGGATGCCTGTGAACTGGAACCTAACTGTGGTGTAGCAAAAGTACAGTTGTGTACACTTACCACAAATGTAGATGTTTGAATGTATTCACTGTTGCAGTCCTGACTGGTGGGATTTCCTGCCATGAAAACCCTTGGCTGGCCCAACTACCAGAGAAAAATCCCCCTTCTCCAACAGCTGGTGGATGCCCTGATTGACATCAGTATGCTCAAGTATAAAGTGAGACAGCCGATGTCATGATTTCTGTTTTTTTCTTGCACCCTGAAGGTAGGAGACCCCCTAGATAGGCCTTTGACAGAGAACCTTAATAAGGAAAGGGGCATGAGGAGGGATCCCTTGACTTGAGAAGAAGCTTGTTCCAGTCTACTCTGTAGGTTAAGGAGGAAGGAGGGTGGGAAAGAATATGAATACTGCAGCAGTGAATATACTTGAACATCTACCTTTATGGTAAGTATACACAACTGTACTATGTTCTTCGTGTTTCACTGTTGCAGTCCTAACTTGTGGGATGATTCCCAAAGCTGAGATAGAGGAAGGAAGACAGATTAAGGAGAGGAAAGGATGCCCTATAGAATGGCAGTGGCAAATCCTGCTCTGGACTTGGAAAAAGTTGATAAATGGTAATTCTTGGTGAAGGTATGCACAGACGACCAGGTAGCAGCTTCCAGAAAGTCCTTGATAGGGACCCCTTTTAGAAAGGAAAGGCTGCAGAGGTAGCAGTAGCCCTAGTAGAGTGGGTCCTGACAGCATTAGGTGGCCTCTTACCATGATGGCTGCAACAAAAGGAATTCAGGCCGACTGCAGGCAGCCTGCCAGCAGGATAACCCAAGTGTAATGACTGCAACAGTGAAACACGATGAACATCTGGTGGTAAAGGCCACAAAACAGTTGGTTTGATTTTCTCCAAGTTTTAGTTCTGTCAAGATAATAATAGAGCTCTCTCTGGTTTTGTTGATTGGGAAAGAAGGTGGGCAGGTGAATGGCTTGATTTAATGAGGTGTCTGCCACCACCTTGGGCATAAAGGAAGGGCTAGTCCTGAGGGAGACACTGTCTGGATGGAAGATGAGGAAAGGTTTCACCGCTATGAAGTGATTGCCAACAAAAGGGCAGTTAGAAACTAAGTTAGCAGAAGCCACGGGTTCAAAAGGAGAAAGGGTCACTTTTTCCAGAACAAAATTTAGGTTCCATGAAGGAGGTGGCTGCCTCCTGGATGGCCTGATGTGAATCACTCCTCTAAGAAACTGCTTGTGAAGGGGGTGACAGAAGACAGGAGGTAGAGCAGGGATATGGACAGAAATGGCACAGGCATGAATTTTAATGGAGGAGTAAGTTAAAATCTTGTCAAAGAGATTAGCCAGGTAAGCTAGGATGATAGGGATCTTGGCTAAGTGAGGATTGCGCCCTTGTTGTTCACACCAAATGAAAAATCTCCACTTAGCTGAGCAAGATTAGTATGGGCCTTCTGCCCTCTAGGAATGCCTTGACCCTGCATCCTTAGGGCAGGATCCATCCAGGATGCTGTGGAATTATCCAGGCTGACAGTTTGAGTGTCTGCAGGTTGAAATGCACAACCTTTCCCTTGTCCTGAGTCAGAAGGTCCAATCTCTGAGGTAACTGCCATGGTTTTTGTTGGTTAAATTGAGTAGCAGGGGATACCAGTGTTGTCTGGGGCTATCATACCCTTAGCCCCTCTTCCTTTATTTTTAGATGCACTCAGGGGAGCAGAGATGAAAATGCGAGTCCAAGGGAAACAGAATGCATTTGTCTCCCAGGCTGAGGGAAGGTTGCTGCTGGAACAGAATTCTCCCCATTTTTTGGCTATGCTGAGACATATTTTTTGATGCAGACGTCATTCGTGGTGGTCCACCAGATTTCTGCTGAGGTGATCCGCTAGAAGGCTTTGTGCACCTGGCAGGTATTATGCCAGTAGGTGTAACCACAGAGAGTGAGCAGTCTTCCCAAGCTTGCATTGCTAGGTGGCAGAGAGGGTAGGAGTGAGTCCCCCCCCCCCTGCTTATGTACCACATGACTGTGGTGTCGTCTGTTTTTACTAACAGGATTCCTGGTTTCCATTTTTTTTCTGATGCTACCACGCCTTTTTGAACTGTCACAAGTTCTTTCAAGTTTGTGTGTCATCTTTGAACTGATTTTCCCCACTTCCCCTGGGTCTGGAAGAGATTGAAATGGGCTCCCAAGCTGTCTTCGACACGTCTGTGGTGAGGGTTTACTCTTAAGGGATGAACCTGAAAGGAAAGCCCTCATTCTGAGCACGAGCTCGTGCCTACCATACATATTCCTCCTTGAGGCAAGGAATCAGCTTTATTTTGGCTGAAAGAGACTGGGCATGCTGGCACTATACATTTTTGAGGTACCACTGGAGTTTCCTCATGTGTAACCTGGCCACGGGACCCATGAGGCCATGTAGCCCAATGCTCTGAGGAACTGTCTCTCTGTGAGCTTTATTAGAAAGTACTGTCTCAGGAAAGAGATGTTGTCCGGAGGTAAGAAGGCCTTTTGTAGGGAGGAATCCAGGACAGCCCCCCAGGAAGACAATCTTAGTTGAGGGTTCTGTTTGACTTGTGATAACTCATGGTAAAACCCAGGGAGGTCAAGGGATTCAGGGTGAACACCAAGTCTAAGTGGAGTTTTAAAAGCCTTGTGGCTTGGATGAGGCAATTGTACAGGCAGGGATACATTTGGACCTCTCTTGTTCTGCAAAAGGCAATTAGAGGAGCTGAGTGCTTAGTGAAGACTCTGGGAGTGGTAGACAAGCCAAAGGGCACAGCACAAAAAGTACAGTTTTGTACCTACCATAAATGTAGATGTTCGAGTGTCTTCACTGCTGCAGTCATTACACTTGCGTTATATCCTGCCGTCAGGCGGTCCCGCAGTCAGCCAGAGTTCCAAAGTCTTGGTCCGGCGCCGGTTGCTGTCGCTTCTTCCCTGATGTCAGTGCACCAGGGGTATACAAGATGCAGCCGACGCCATTTTCTTCAGTTTTTCTTGCTCCAGATGTCAGGTGCCCCCAAATAGGTAGGCAATACAAATTGCTAATAAAACATACAATAAAGGTAAAAACAAAACCTTCAGTTACCAGCAAATACACCACATAGGTAGTATAGGGTTGAAAGGTATAGATACGTCCCAGCTAAGAAAGAGGGGATGGCGGGTGGGTAACCTGGACTGCAGCAGTGAAGACACTTGAACATCTACATTTATGGTAGGTACAAAACTGTACTATGTTCATCGTGTTTCACTGCTGCAGTCATTACACTTGGGTTGAATCCCAAAGCTGAGTTTAGGTGGCTGGTTCTATGGAGGATTTGGGGTGGCTATGAGGCCCTGCAGCACTGCAGTGGCAAAGCCAGCTCTGGATCTAGAATAAAGAGGCAAGTGGTAATGCTTGGTAAAGGTGTACACTGAACTCCAAGTTGCAGCTTCCAAGATATCTTTGGTAGGTACTCCTCTAAGGTAGGAGTAGAAGTGGCTGTTGCCCTGGTGGAATGTTGTCTAATGTTACTAGGTACAGGTTTCCCATGCTGTGTGTAGCAGAACCGGATACAGTGCCCTATCCACTTTGAAATGGTCTGCTTTGAAATAGCCTTTCCCTGTGATCCTGCAGCATATGCTACAAACAATTGTTCAGTTTTTCTGAAAGCTTTTGTTTTGTCCAAGTAGAAGCGTAATTGTCTGTGTATGTCCAAGGAATGCAGAAGCCTCTCCCCTTTATTCTGGGGATTTGGATAAAAAGTTGGCAAGTGAATAGTTTGGTTAAGAGCCACACTGGATACCACCTTAGGCATAAATGAAGGGTTTGTTCTTAAAGAAACCCTGTCTTGGTGAAAAATGATGAAAGGGTCCACTGCCATTAGTGCCTGTAACTCTGAGACTCTTAGTGCTGAGGTTATTGCCAGAAGCAGAGCAGTTTTCCATGATACATATTTTAATTCTGCTGAGTTGGCTGGCTCAAAAGGAGGTAAAGTTAGTTTTTCCAAGACGAAATTAAGGTCCCAAGTTGATGTTGGTGCTCTCCGGGGCGGTCTTATGTTTTTGCCCGTCTGAGGTACTGTTTTAGCAATGGATGAGAGAAAATAGGAGGATCTGTGTTGTAATGGGCCAAGATGGCAGAGGCGTGGATCTTAATGGATGAGAAGGATAGTCCTTTGTCCAGCATCTCAGTTAAGTATTGTAGTATCTGAGGAATATTTGGGACAAGAGGGTCAAAGCTTTGAGTCTGGTTCCAGGCACAGAATCTCTTCCACTTTTCTGAGTAAGATTTCCTGGTGCTAGGCCTCCTGGCCTCCAAAATGACATCCATAACAGCTTTAGAGAGAGGTGTTGTCTGCCTGACTAATGAATCTGCCATGCAGCCAGGTTTAAGGTTTTGAGCTGACTGTGCAGGATCTGATTGTTTTGTTGAGTCAGAAGGTGCGAAGTTTGAGGTAAGATCCATGGTGGGCCTTGAGCTAAGTTCTTTAAGATTGGGAACCAGTGCTGGCGTGGCCAGTCTGGGGCAATCAGGATCATCCGTGGTTTTTCTTGTCTGGCTTTTAGGAGTACCTTTGAAAGGAGTGGCAGTGGTGGGAAGGCATAAACTTTTAGGCTTTTCCAGCTGAACGAGAGGGCATCCACTTTCCATGCTTGTGTGTGATAAGTCCTTGTGCAGAATTTTTGTAGTTGGCAATTCATTGGGGAGGCAAAAAGATCTATGTCTGGGCACCCCCATTTTTGCGTTATCACACTGAATACATGTAGATTTAATTTCCACTCGTGAGGATCCATGATGTTTCTGCTTAAGTTGTCTGCCAGAGTATTTTTCTTTCCTGGCAGGAATTGTGCTTGTAGATGAACTTGATAGGTTAGAGCTGTGTTCCACAAAGTCATGGCTTGTCTGCATAGGGGGTAAGAATGAGGGCCCCCTTGCTTGTTTATGTACCATATAACTGTGGTGTTGTCTGTCTTTAATAACAGTTGCCCTGGATGCAGAAGGTCCTTGAAAGTTGTTAGGGCATTTTGTACAGCCAACATGTCTTTTTGATTGATGTGAAGATGCATTTGGTCTGTGGTCCACTTGCCCTGAATACATTTTCCTGCCATGTGTGCTCCCCAGACGTAATCCGAAGCATCTGTTAATGTCTGCCTGGCTGTGGGTAGAGTGAAAGGCTGTCCCTTGTTGAGTTGACATGCCTGTGCCCACCATCGAAACTCCTGTTGTAGGCAAGGAATTAGTGGTATTACTGCTTCCAAACTGTGACAGTGTTGAGTCCAAACACTTTTTAGGTACCATTGTAATTTCCTCATATGCAGTCTGGCATATGGAATGAGTAGTATGCAGGATGCCATGAATCCCAAGGCCTGCAGAATTTTTCTTGCAGGGAGTTGGGTCTTTTTTGCCATCAATTGAAAATACTGAGTCAGTTGTCCTTGCTTGTCTGGCGTGAGATAAGCCATCTGGGTCGTTGTATTTAAGCTGGCACCCAGGAATATTATCTCTTGTGAGGGCACTAGTTCTGACTTATTTTCGTTTACTGTGTACCCTAGGCAAATTAGCAACCTTTTTACAAAAGCCAGATGCTTTAGAAGAATGTCCTTGCTCTCTGCTTGAATAAGGCAGTCGACTAGGTATGGCTATATTTGAATTCCTTTTTGTCTGCAAAATGCAATTACTGGTGCCAGGCACTTTGTGAAGACCCTGGGCACAGTAGATAAGCCAAAGGGCAGTGCAGAGAATTGGTAATACATTGAACCAGCTATGAATCTGAGGTATCTTCTGCAATTTTGTCTGATAGGGACATGCAGGTATGCCTCTTTGAGGTCCAAAGTAACAAGCCAAGCCTTCTTGCCCAGCATGGGAAGAAGCTGCTGTAGTGTCAACATTTTGAATTTCAGAACATCCAGGTAAGTATTTAGAGTAGAAAGGTCTAGTATGGGTCTCCAGGCTTTGTCCTTTCTGGGGACCAGGAAAAGTCTTGAGTAAAATCCTTGTCCTTGTTCCCGTTGTGGCACTTTTTGAATAGCTCTCATGTCCATGAGGGCTGTAATTTGTTTTTGTGCCTCTGCCCATTGATTTTGTGGCAGGTCGGGTATTCCTTTTAGCCTTGGTAGAGCGTGAAAGTGGAACCTGTAACCTTGAGACACAATATTCAGAACCCATTTGTCTTGGGTGATTGTTTGCCAATTTTGAGAAAAAAGTGCTAGCTTTCCCCGTAAGGGAGCTGCCAAAAGGTAAGTGCTTGGCATTCGAAGGGGGAAGTCATTGGGACTGTTTCCTGTAAGGTTGTGACTTGTCTTCACCTCCTTTTGGGGTTGAAGCACCCCACTGTCGTGGTCTGTAAGAGCCTTGGGGCTGAGATCTGCCTCTTTGTGGTCTGTCTGACACGGGAAGGGATCAATTCTTTGAAGGCCAATTTCTGCTAAATCGAGGTGGCTGTACCTGTAAGAAATCCTTCACTGTTTGCATAGATTTTGCCTTATCCTCCATTTTCTTTAATACCTCTTCTGCCTTAACACCAAATAAAATATCCTGCTGTCAAGGAGCATCCAATAATTTTGCCTTAACATGATCTGGTAAACCTTGTTCTTTTAACCAAGCATGCCTTCGAATCACAGATCCTGTAACTGCTGCTCTACAAGAAGCCTCTAATGAATCAAAACCACATTGCAGAGTATGTTTTCCCACTTGTTCAGCTGCATGCAATAAATCCTGCATTTCCTTATAGTCAGGATGTTCTGAACTTGTAATCATTTCTGTTTTAACAGAGACATTAAATATTGTTGGCATTTAAGCATGTGAAACTGGCAATTTAAAGCTCTCACTGCTAAAGTTGCAGAAGTGTAAACTTTCTTCCCCCATCTGTCTAATGCTCTAGAATCCCTGTCAGAGGGAACTGGATTTTTAGCCGTGGAAGCCTTTACCCCTTTGGGACCCTGGGAAATAGTTTCTGGGTTAGCAACAGGGTTTTTATAAAGAAATTTGTGAGAGTCAGGGACTCTGTAGTACCGGTCTGGCTTGACTGGAGCAGAGGGCAAAGAATCAGGATTTAAATTGGATTCAGAGAACACATCATCCACAATATCCAACACTGGCGGAATAGCAAGGGGCCTGTGCTGAGGCAATAAAAGAAAGTCTCTGAGCCTTTTCTTGGATTCTGAGTAATCCCGGCCCTCCCAATGGAAATGCTCCCTGATGGTATGTAAAGTTTCTCCAAAAGAATAATCCTCAGGAGGAGAGGCTGAAGGAATTGATTCTTCGGCATCAGAGTCCTCATAGGGGGGTAAAGAGTATCCCTGGTCTGAAGAGGAATCAGAATATATGGAAACCTGGTCTGAGGAATCATAGTCTGTATCCTGCCTAGGCCTTTTAACAGGAGTGGGATGGATACCCCTGATCAGAGTAATTAAGTCTTCGGCCATTTTGAGAATCTGCTTTTTAGGCATCGAGGCCTATCCAGGTGAATGCTGTACTTGCTTCTTTGTCTTTAATGGAGTTTTAGACTTGCCTGTAGTTTTTATGGCAAGTTGTGAAGGTCTGAAAACACCCTCAGAAGCCGATGCCTGCTCAGCAGCTCCAGACCCATCTGAAGGGTTAGTTTCCGTAGGCCCAACACCTTGAGTATCCAGAGGCCTGGACATCTCCACGTGGGAGTCGGAGGCAGCCTGTGGCTCTGAGGTAGCAGATGTCAGGGGCTGCAAAAGCACCTCACTGAGAACCGGCGACTGGCCTAGAAGAGGCTTCGTCAGTTTTGGGCCTCGGATGCCTGTCTCTATCCTTGTCTTTGCGTTTTTTGTGTATTCCGGTCGTCGGTTGTTCCGACGGCATGGTATAATTAAATCTTTGGCCAAAGTAATGGCTAGCAAAATCAAACCGACGTTTAATAGTCCGTTTGTTAAATCTAGCACAAAAACCGACTAGTGACGTTGTGGTCTGGGCCTAGGCATGGAATACAGTAAGAATGAAAATCCTTATGAGGTATTTGCTTCCCACAAGAAATACAATTATTAACTTTTACTGACATCAGTCTGAGGCAAGAAAAAGTTTCCCCAACGGGGTACTTAGCTTTATTGAAGACTTCGGTTCTGAAATTCGAATTGAAAATCTCAGGAGACGGACGACCAGCACTTGCGAATTGCTTTTGCTTCGGGCACCGCGTGGCAAGAAAGACTGAAGAAAATGGCATCGGCTGCATCTTGTATACCCCTGGCGCACTGACGTCAGGGAAGAAGCGACAGCAACCGACGCCGAACCAAGACTTTGGAACTCTGGCCGACTGTGGGACCGCCTGACGGCAGGATAACCCAAGTGTAATGACTGCAGCAGTGAAATACAAAGAAAATCTGATACTATCTGGTAGCTGCTCTAGCATAAGAAGCTTCTGTGCAATTCCTCTATGGGAATGTGCAAGTAGGCATCTTTTAGACCCAGAGTGACCATGAAGGCCTGTGGGGATATCATGGGTAAAAGCTTTTGAAGGATTAGCATTTTGAATTGATTGGATGGGAGATAGGAAATTCACCCCGGGGATCATGTCAGTCGCCCTGCTAGACAGGGGCCCAGAGAAGTAAATATTGTGGGAAGAAATATCCAGGGAATTGTTATGGCTAGGCTTGCATAGGCCTTAGAGTCGATAGCCTAGTACCAACCTATGAACCTGCAGGAATTCATTGAAGGCAGACAAGACCCTTCCTTCCTGGGAACTAGGAAGAACCTGGAGTAGAAACCCTTTCCTTTTTGGTGTTCTGGAACTGGTTCCACTGAGCCCTGGGAGCACAAAATCTGTATTTGGGGGAAACTGTCCTTCGGTTTGGGGGAATGTTTGGACAGCCTGAGTGCTTTAATGGCTCTTTGAAACTGAGCCTGTATCCATTTGAAATAATGTTTAGAACCCAAAGAGAAATCTGTGGTATCCCTCAAAGTCTCAGAAAAACCCAGTATGCAACCTATAATGGATCAAAACAAACCAAGAAGAAACTATGCAGTGTGGAAGACGTGATGTTCACTTCCTGAATTATGTTATGAACTTAGTTCACGTATTAAAACTTGAACTGTAAAAATAAATGTAAAATACGTACTACAAAATAATCAAACAAAAAATATTTAGTTCACAGTTGAGTTAAAAATGGAATATCCTTTATTGAAACCCACAAACAAGCAATCCCAGTTCATTATACTCAACTAGGATCACTTGTTTGTTTCAATAAAGAATATTCCATTTTTAACTCAACTGTGGACTACCTACTATTTTCTATTTGATTACATTGTAGCACGTATTTTACAGTTATTTTTTTACAGTTTGATTTTTATTACGTGAACTAAAAGCATAACATAGTTCAGGAAGTGAACATCACACCCTCCACACTGCAAAATTTCTTCTTGGTTTAGAATATTTACAACCTACCTATCTAAGATGATGACAGACCAATTTTCTTTGAAAATTGATAGTCTTCCTCCTAGTCTTGTGTGGGGAGGGGAGTTAAGTGAGGTCAGAGAGACTGTCATGGGTGAGTTATTGTTGTTCTCTGCCAGGAACCTGTGGCCTAGAACTCCCCTGTCTAGAAGTATCTGAAAACTGCTGCCTGGGTCTTTGCTGTTGTTGCCTTTGTGTCCTTTCCCTACATGGCTTTATCTGTCTGGTTTTGGATTGTGAAGGAAAAGGACCAGTGTTTAGAGGGACAGCTTCTACTGAACTGAGGAGGCTGCACTTGTAAGAAGTCCTTAACAGTTTGCACAGATTTGGCTTTGTCCTCCATCTTTTAAGTACAGCTTCAGCTTTGGGGCCAAAGAGGAAATCCTTGTCTGGGGGCATCCAAAAGGTTGGGCTTGACATGCTCTGGGATGGACTGCTCCCTTAGCCATGCACATCTTCTAACAGAACCAGTAGCTGCAGCCCTGGTGGAAGCTTCCATAGCATCACAGCTGCAGTGAAAAGAATGCCTAGTAAACTTGAGAGCTGGAAATACATAGGTCCAGTAACCCTTTGGAAAGATTTTTGCCCTCACTGGTTTTAATTTTCTGACTCAACTGATCCAGAATGGTCTCCTGGTATTTAATTGTGCGGAACTGACAGTTGAGGGCCCTCAGAGCAAAGGTGGCAGAGGTATAAACTTTTTTTGCCAAATCTATCAAGAGCTCTACTGCATCAGTGTGGGGGGTTTAGAGGAGCTAGCTCTGGCACCCTTGGGTCCTGGGGTCATAACCTCTGGGTCAGCAGAGCGGTTCTTGAAGAGATGATTGTGAGAGCTCAAAAATCTGTAAAACCTGTTTGTTTTTCGGGGGCGGAGGAAGGGAGTCTAAATTCAAAGAGGAATCCAGGAAGACATCATCTACAGCCTCAAAAACAGGAGGAATGGCTAGATGTCTGCACTCTGGTAGGTTAAGAAATTCCCTATTCCTCGCCTTGGACTGTGGGTAATCTGGGTTTCCCACTGGAAATGCTCTCTCATGGCATGAAGATTTTCCCCAATGGATAGGTCATTGGGGGAGGGGGTGGGATGGGTGCAGAAGCTAGGTTTTACTCAGAATCTGAGTCTTCAAAGGAAGTCAAGGGGGGCCCCTCTTCAAAAACAGGATTCTCCTAGTCAGAATCTTTACCCAACTCAAAAGGGTCAGAATGGACTTCAGGAGTAGGGTCCCTTTTCCTTTCCGTGGAAGACTCAACAGGGGGGTTGCCTGGATCTAACCAGGGAAATTAATCTTCAGCCAGCCTAACTAAATTTTGCTGAAAACCTTGTGTGAGGCAGCTGGTAGGCCTAGGCATAGTCAAGTAGGAAGAAATAATAATTGTGTAAAATTTTGCCATAACCATAGATGTCCTCTTTTATATGTTGCAGTATTCTTTACACATGGGTAGTCTTCCGCCTTATGACCAACATCCGGCCAGTATACAAAAGCTTTTAGCCACTGCCAGTACGTGGGATGTCACACATATGCTCTGACAGCATCAACCATAAAAGGAGGTATGCATGTACCCTCCTCAGAAACCCCATGAGGAAAAACAGTCTTAAGGAAAACAAGACATCCAGAAAGTGACAAGTTGCAGGGGAAAGGCAGGAGGGACAGAATACTGCAACACAGAAAAGGATATCTATGGTCATGGTGAGATTTTACACAACTATTCTATCTCCTTCTATTCAATGCTACAGTATTCTTTACAAATGGGAGAGTGCCATAGCCAAGTTGTAACCCTGGGAGGCGGAAGGAGCAGAGGAAAAATGCAAAGAAGAATCTTTCACGAAGCCATGGAGAGCAGCTCTAGCAAATCCTACTCTGAACCTAGAAATAGAGTCCAACTTGTAATGTTTGGTAAAGGTGTGCACAGAAGACCAAGTAACAGCCTCCAAAATGGAATTAGTGTCCAGGCCCTTAAAGAAAGCCCCTGAAGAAGCAACAGATCTAAGTGGAATGGGCTGTGAAAGAAGTAGGCAGAGACTTACCATGAAAATCATAATGAAACACAATAGCCTTAGAATCCACGATGAAATTGTTTGTTTATAACAGTGGTACACAACGTCTGACCCCAGGGCCAAATCTGACCCTCGAAGCAGCACCATCCAGCCCCCAGAGTGTAACAATTTTTTTTTTAAAAAAGTGAAAAAATGCTATGCCTTACTCCAGTCATGCAAACTTTCCAGCACATGCTTACTTACCTAATTGACTGCAGTTGCATACATCTGTAATTTTAGCTGCAGAAGTAACTATTCTTTGTTGTTTATAACTTGTAGTCTGCAAACAGTATTAACTTTCTGCAAGAGTTTGTAATAAGTCATGGCTGCAAGCCAGAATAAAGTTAAATGCAAAGTTGATGTAGAAAACAGGCAATTTCATGACTGCTGTCAAGTAAAAATGTCAGTCACCTGTACCTATTGTTAACTTGTAACGGCTTACTATGTTTTCAGGTGGCCCGCAGATGCATTAAGAATTTGTGTAGTGGCCATGCTCACCAAAAGGCTGTGCACCACTGGTTTAGAAAAGCACAGTTGTCTACACTTACCATAAATGTAGATGTTTGACTGTATTCACTGTTGCAGTCATTACATTTGGGTTATCTGCTTGCAGGTAGCCCTCAGTCGGGCCTGATTAACAAAGTCTTGGGTCCTGCGTTGGTTGCTGCCTCTTCTTCCGTGACGTCAGGTCGTCAGGGGTATAAAATATGCAGCCGACGTCATTGCATCAGTTTTTCTTACCCCAGATGTCCGGTGCCCCCTTAATGGGAAGCAATTGAATCTATAAATACACAAGGTTATACCTGAAACAAAAAAAGCAAATACACCAAAAAGCTTTTAAGCACTGAAAAGGAGAGAAGAGGTATAGCCAAACAAAGTCAGGGGGCTGGAGGGAGGGTAACCAGGACTGCAACAGTGAATACACTCGAACATCTACATTTATGGTAAGTGTACACAACTGTACTATGTTCTTAGTGTTTCACTGTTGCAGTCATTACATTTGGGTAGATTCCCAAAGCTAAGGATGGGAGGAGGAGGAGTTTAGATAGCATTAGGACCAGCTATAAGGCCCTGCAAAACTGCAGTGGCAAAACCAGCTCTGGTTTAGAGAAAATTGGCAAATGGTAATGCTTGGTGAAAGTATGTACAGAACTCCAGGTAGCAGCTTCTAGGATGTCCCTGGTAGGTACGCCTCTGAGAAAGGCTGTAGAGGTAGATACAGCCCTGGTGGAGTGGGATCTAATCCCCTGTGGGATACATTTTCCATGGTGCTTATAGCAGAAGTGAATGCAATGGCCTACCCATTTGGAGATAGTTCGCTTTGAAATAGCCTTCTCCTCTGTCCCTGCAGAAAATGCCACCAGCAGTTGTAAAGATTTCCTTTGAGATTTAGACCTGTCCAAGTAGAATCTAAGTTGTCTATGCACATCTAAGGAGTGCAGTATCCGTTTCCCTTTGTTCTGTGGATTAGGAAAGAAGGTAGGCAAATGAATGGACTGATTAAAGGCCTCACTGGATACCACCTTTGGCATGAAAGAGAGATTGGTCCTGAGGGACACCCTGTCCGCATGAAAGATGATGAAAGGCTCCACTGCCATAATGGCCTGTAATTCAGATACCCCTTCTTGCTGAAGTGATGGCTAAAAGGGAAGCTGTTTTCTAAGAAAGGAATTTTAAATCTGCAGTAGCAGCTGGCTCGAAAGGAGGAAGGGTGAGTTTCTCCAATACAAAGTTAAGGTCCCAGGTTGGAGTTGGAGCTCTCCTGGGTGGTCCTAAATTTTTGGCCCCTCTGAGGAGCTGCTTGGGCAGTGGAAAAGAGAAGAATGGAGGTTCTGTGTTATAATGAGCTGAAATGGCTGAAGCGTGAATTTTTATTGAGGAAAAAGACAGGCCCTTGTGAAGCATCTCAGTTAAGTATTGTAAAATCTGAGGTAAATTGGGCACTGCTGTGCTCATCCCTTAAGATGGGTACCACGCACAGAATCTTTTCCACTTTTCAGCATAAGATTTTCTAGTACTAGGCCTCCTTGCCTCTAAAATGACATCCATCATTGGTTTACTGAGGGATGGTAAAGGAGAGCTTAGGTAATTAGCCAGGCTGCTAGGTTCCGTGTTTGAAGCTGAGGGTGCAGAATCTGGTTCTCCTGCTGAGACAGCAGGGTAGGAGTCTGAGGCAGGTGCCATGAGGCCAACGACGACACACTGCACAGGAGGGGGTACCAGTGTTGGCGTGGCCAGGCTGGTGCAATCAAAATCATCCTTGGTTTGTCTTGTTTGATCTTTAGTAGTACTTTGGAGAGCAGAGGCAGAGGAGGAAAGGCATAAACTGATAGGTTTTTCCCGCTGAAGGACAGAGCATCCACCTTCCAAGCTTGCCTGTGGGGAGTCCTTGCACAAAACCTTTTCCAATTGATAGTTCTGGTGGGAGGCAAAAAGGTCTATATCTGGGCTCTCCCATTTGCTTGTCAACATGTTGAAAATCCTTGGTTCCAGGTTCCACTAGTGCGGGTCCATGAGGGTTCTGCTTAGTCCATCTACCAGTGCATTTAGTTTTCCTGGCAGGAACTGAGCTTGTAGATGTACTTGGTAGCTCAATGCTGTGTTCCACAATGCAATGGCTAGCCTGCAGAGGGGGTAAGAATGTGTACCCCCCTGCTTGTTTATGTAGTACATAACAGTGGTGTTGTCCGTCTTTACCATTAATTGTCCTGGAAGACTGTGGTCCTTGAAGGCTGTCAGAGCATTCTGTACAACTAACATTTCTTTATGATTGATGTGAAGGTGCATTCGAATTGGGTTCCATTTGCCCTGAATGCACTTCCCTGTCAGGTGCCCCCTCCCCCCATGCATAGTCTGATGCGTCTGTTGTTAGGGTTTGGGCGGCAGGGGGTAGTGTGAATGGTAGTTCCTGATTTTGGTGGCAGGCCTCTGCCCACCAAAGGAACTCTAGGAGTAGAAAAGGAATGATAGGAATCATTGCTTCTAGATCCTGAGAATGTTGACACCATAGGCTTTTTAGATACTACTGTAGTTTCCTCATATGCAGTCTTGCATATGAATTAGAAGAATGCAGGAGGCCATGAACCCCAAGGCTTGTAGTATTTGCCTTGCAGACAGAAGGATTTTTGTGACCACTCGTTTCAAAGTAGGATGTCAAGTGAATTTGTTTCTCTGGCATGAAGAAAGCCATCTGGGAAGTTGTATTCAAGCTTGCTCCCAGGAATATAATTTGCTGACAGGGTACCAGGTGTCATTTCTTTTCGTTTATGATGTACCCCAGACAAGTTAGCACCCTCTGTAAAAAACCCAGATGACTCAAAAGTATGTCCTGGTTTTCTGCCTGAATTAGACAATCGTCCAGGTATTGGTATATTTGAATATTTCTTTGCCTGCAAAATGCAATGACTGGAGCTAGGCACTTTGTGAATACCCTGGTTACAGCAGATAAGCCAAAGGGCAGTGCAGAGAACTGACAGTGCGTGTAGCCTGCTTTGAAGTGTAGGTATCTTCTGCAAGACTCCCTGATTGGAATCTGCAGGTATGCTTCCTTTAAATTTAGTGTTGCCAACCAGGCATCTCTGCTTAGTATAGAAAGTAACTGGTGAAGAGTCAGCATCTTGAATTTTGGAAAAAACAAAAAGGTGTTTAGAGTATGTTTTCAAAGAATGGTGCTTTCCTCCTTGGCTACTGCTGTTAAAATTCTTGTTAAGACGCTTCTCCTTGTTTCTTCTTTAAAAGAACTTTTATTAAAATGATTTAAAACAAAAAACAAAATAAAAGCTACAACCTAACCATTTGAAAGTTAGCGTTGTAACGCAAAAAAGAGAGATGAGCGCTTTCTGTTTATCAACCTTCTTCAGATCTGCTTAACATTTGCAGCTGCTTCTATTTATATTCATGCTGCTTACTTAGAGTCATCCCCCACAACCAATGGGAGCCTCTATGCTAATTCTTGATGTACTTGTAATCCAATCCAATGTTCTGGTTCTTATTTCTTGGAAGCCAATTACATTCTTCCATGCAAATAAGTTTTAATAAATCTACCAATGTTTATTCATTCCTTTCTCTCACCTAATTTGCTATTCTTTTTCTTTTGCTCCAATGGCTTGTGTGTATCCTGTTGCAAGATGCAGGCGTTTAGAGTAGGTAGGTCCAGGACAGGATGCCATGAATTGTATTTTCTGGGTACCAGGAAAAATCTTGAGTAGAAACCTTGTCCCTTTTTCTCTTCTGGTACCAAATGAATAGCCCCTATGATTAAGAGAGAGAGTACTTGCTTCTGGGCCTCTGCCCACTGCTTTGGAGGTAGATCCGGCCAACCGCTTGGAGTTCGTGACGTGTGGAAGTGAAATCTGTATCCTTGGGACACTATATTTAAAACCCATTTGTCCTGGGTAATGAGTCCCCAGTTCTTTGCATGAAGTGCAATCTTTCCCCCCAAAGGGGCAGTCAGTTGAGACGTGCTTGAAAGTTTTAAAAAGAAGTCATTAAGACAGTTTAACATGGGGGGGGTTATTACTCCCAAATTTGGAAGTGGAGGCCCCCCACTGCTTAGTCCTGTGCGTCCCCAGGGACTGAAGCCTGGGTGCTCTGCTGGATCTGGGTTTGGACTGAGAAGGTCTGGAAGAGGCAGGAAAGGACCAATTCTTAAAAGGCCAATGCCTACTAAATCTTGGAGGTAGTGCTTGTAAAAAGTTTTTAACAGTTTGCATAGATTTAGCTTTTTCCTCCATCTTTTTAAGAACTTCTTCTACCTTGTTGCCAAACAGGTGGCCCTGATTTAAGGGAGCATCCAGTAATTTCGCTTTAACATGATCTGGCAAAGATTGCTCCTTAAGCTAAACATGCTTTCTAAAGTACAGACCCAGTTACCGCAGCCCTGCAAGATGCCTCTAGTGAATCAAAACCACACTGCAATGTATGTTTACCAACTTGTTCAGCAGAATGCATAAAAATCCTGTAAATCCTTATTTTCAGCACAATCAGGAGTCTACATCATTTTCTGTTTAAGCAATCCAATAATATGCAGCTGATACTTTAACATATGAACCTGGAAATTCAAGGCCCTAATGGCCAAAGTTGCAGAAGTGTATACCTTTCTTATCCCATCTATCCAGCGCCCTGGAGTCTCCATCAGAAGGGAAAGGATTTTTGGCAGTAGTACCTTTAATGCCCTTGGGTCCCTGTGAAATGGTTTCAGGATCCGCAGTAGGATTTTTGAAAAGGAACTTGAGAGTCAGGAACACTGTAATATCTATCAGGTTTTCTGGAAGCAGAAGGTAAAGAGCCAGGGGTCATGCTAGATTCCGAAAAGGCATAATCAACAATGTCCAGTACAGGAGGTATAGCTAAATACCTGTGCTAGGGCAGGAGTAAGAAATCCCTAAGCTTCTTTTTAGAATCAGAGAAATCCTGACTTTCCCAACAAAAAAGCTCCCAGAGAGTATGCAAGGATTCACCAAAAGAGAAATCCTCTGGGGGGGGAAGCAGAGGGAATAGAGTCCTCAGCATCAGAATCCTCATAGGTAGATAAGGGCAAATCCTGGTCATCAGAGGAAACAGAAAAGTACAGTTTTGTGCCTACCATAAATGTAGATGTTCGAGTGGTTATGCTGCTGCAGTCATCACACTTGGGTTATCCTGCCGTCAGGCGGTCCCGCAGTCGGCCTGAATTCCAAAGCCTTGGTCTGGCG
Organism: Protopterus annectens; assembly: GCF_019279795.1. NCBI lineage: Eukaryota > Metazoa > Chordata > Ceratodontiformes > Protopteridae > Protopterus > Protopterus annectens. The sequence continues at coordinate 834,566,934 of NC_056751.1, forward strand.
TCGGTTGTCATCGCTTCTTCCCTGACGTCAGTGCGGCAGGGGTATAAAAGAGGCAGCTGACGCCATTTTCTTCAGTTTTTCTTGCCCCAGATGTCAGGTGCCCCAACTAAGAAGGCAAAATCAGAAACTTGCAAAACATACCCTAGTGCAAAACAATGGTACTAGTTGTAAGCAAATACACCATATAGACATGCATCCCAAAGGTTGAAGCACATGGAGGTATAAGAAATGCCTTGTTAGGTAGAGGGGATGGTGGGAGGGTAACCTGGACTGCAGCAGCATAACCACTCGAACATCTACATTTATGGTACGTACAAAACTGATGCCCTGCAGAACTGCAGTGGCAAACCCAGCTCTGTTTTTTAAGTATAGAGGAAGGTGGCAATGCTTGGTGAAGGTGTGCACTGAACTCCAGGTAGCTGCCTCCAGGATGTCCTTTGTTGGGACTCCTCGGAGGAAGGCTGTTGAGGTTGCTGTAGCCCTGGTAGAGTGAGACCTAATACTAGCAGGCACTGCCTTCCCGTAGTGTGAGTAGCAAAAGCGGATGCAATTTGCTATCCATTTGGAGATGGTCTGCTTTGAAATAGGCTTTCCTTCTGAACCTGGTGCATAGGATACAAGGAGTTGGTCAGATTTTCTGCAGGCCTTTGTCTTGTCCAAATAGTAACGTAACTGTCTGTGAATGTCCAAAGAGTGAAGGAGTCTTTCTCCTTTATTCTGTGGGTTTGGATAAAAGGTGGGCAAGTGTATGGTCTGATACTACCTTTGGCATGAAGGAAGGATTGGTGCATAGAGATACTCTGTCCTGATGGAAAATGATGAAAGGTTCCACTGCCATAAGTGCCTGGAGTTCTGAGACTCTGCATGCTGAGGTGATAGCCAGGGGCAGGGCTGTTTTCCATGACAAGTATTGAAGCCCTGCTGAAAAGGCAGGTTCGAAAGGAGTAAGTGTTAACTTTTCCAGAACAAAATTTAGATCCCAAGTTGGAGTTGGTGGTTTTCTGGGGGGGTCTTATATTCTTTGCCCCTCTGAGAAACTGCCTTAGCAAAGGATGAGAGAAAATGGGAGGAACTGTATCATATTGGGCTGAAATGGCTGAAGCATGGATCTTTATGGATGAGAAAGAAAAGCCTTTGTGTAGCTACTCAGTTAGATATTGGAATATGTGTGGAATATTTGGGATGCCAGGATTTAGGCTTCTGGCCTGGCTCCATACACAAAATCTTTTCCATTTGTCTGAGTAAGCTTTTCTGGTGCTGGGCCTCCTGGCCTCCAAAATCACATTCTGGACGTCCTTTGAGAGAAGTGTTGTTGGATAATTTAAGGTATCTTTCCATGCAGCTAGATTTAAGGTCCTTAGTTGACTGTGAAGGATCTGAGAGTTTTGTTGGGTTAACAGCAGAGGGAAGTGATGTAAGATCCATGGAGGGCTGCGAGTCAAGTTTCGTAGTAGTGGGTACCAGTGTTGACGTGGCCAGTCCGGAGCAATGAGGATCATCTGTGGTCTCTCTGATCTGGCTTTCAGTAACACCTGGGTCAGTAGAGGCAGGGGTGGGAAGGCGTAGACTGACAATGCTGTCCAACTGAATGGTAGGGCATCCACTTTCCAGGCCAGGGGATAATAAGTCCTTGTGCAAAATTTTTGTAGCTGGCAATTGTTGGTTGAGGCAAACAGATCTATGTCTGGTGGTCCCCACCTTTGAGTTATCATTGAGAATACTCGTGGGTGTAGTCTCCACTCATGAGGGTCTGTCAAATTTCTGCTTAATTTGTCTGCCAAAATGATTTCTTTTCCTGGCAGGAATTGTGCTTGCAGTTGTATTTGGTAAGCTAATGCTGTGTTCCACAAGTCCATTGCCTGTCTGCATAGTGGGTAGGAGTGCGTTCCTCCTTGTTTATGTACCACATTACTGTGGTGTTGTCCATCCTTATTAGAAGTTGTCCTGGATGCAAGAGGTCCTTGAAGGCTTTTAGTGCATTTTTTACAGCTAGCATCTCCTTCTGATTGATGTGTAATTGCCTTTGGTTTGCAAACCATTTGCCCTGTATGCATTGTCCTGCCATGTGTGCACCCCAGGCGTACTCTGATGAATCTGTTGTTAAGGTTTGATTTGCTGGAGGTGAGACAAAATGAAGGCCCTTGTTTGCTTGGCATGCTTGAGCCCACCATAGAACTCTTGTTGAAGGCGGGGAATGAAAGGTATACTTACTTCGAGGCTGTGTCTGTGTTGGGACCATACACTTTTTAGGTACCATTGTAGTTTTCTCATATGCAGCCTTGCATATGCAATTAGTTGAATGCAGGATGTCATGTACCCCAATGCCTGCAGGAATTTCCTTGCAGTGAGCTGGGTAGAAGCTGCCATCTTTTTGAAGTACTGAGCCAGTTGTTTTTGCTTCTCTGGCGTGAGGTAAGCCATCTGGGCCGTTGTATTCAAGCTGGCACCCAGGAAAATTTTTTCTTGTGAGGGTATTAGTTTTGACTTCTTTTTGTTTACTGTGTACCCTAGGCAACTTAGCAACTTTGTTACAAATGCCAGATGCTGTAGTAGGATGTCTTTGCTGTCCGCTTGGATCAGGCAGTCGTCCAGCTATGGATAAATTTGTATTCCTCGTTGTCTGCAGTATGCAATTACTGATGCCAGGCATTTCATGAATACTCTGGGCGCAGTAGATAAGCCAAAGGGCAATGCAGAGAATTGATAATGCGTTGTGCCTGCCAGAAATCTGAGGTATCTTCTGCAATCTTGTCTGATAGGGACATACAGGTATGCCTCTTGGAGGTCCAACGTTACCAGCCAAGACTCCTTGCCCAGCATGGGAAGAAGCTGCTGTAGTGTGAGCATTTTGAATTTGGGACTGTCCAGGTACATGTTTAGAATTGAAAGGTCTAAGATGGGTCTCCAGGCTTTGTCCTTTCTTGGTACTAGAAACAGTCTTGAGTAAAAACCTTGACCTTGCTCTCTTGCAGGTACCTTTTGAATTGCTTTCATGTTCATGAGAGCTGAAATTTGCTTTTGTGCCTCTGCCCATTGGTTTGTTGGCAGATTTGGCATGCCTCTCATCCGTGGTAAAGTGTGAAAATGAAATCTGTAGCCTCGGGTAATAATATCCAGAACCCATTTGTCCTTTGTTATGATATGCCAGTTTTGTGGGAAAAGAGCCAGTTTTCCTCCTAGAGGTGCTGCCTGGGCAATTTTGCTTGGCAGGTGAAGAGGAAAGTCATTGAGTTTGTTTTCTGAAGGGTTGAGATCTGTCGTCTCCCCCTCTTTGAGTTGTTGCTTGCCATTGTCTAGGCCTGAAGGAACCTTGTGCCTGGCCTCTGCCCCTACGGCGTCTGTATCTGCCCCTTTGGGGTCTGTCTGAAGCAGGAAAGGACCAGTTTTTTGATGGCCAGTTTCTGCTGAAGCAAGGAGGTTGTACTTGTAAAAAATCTTTAACTGTTTGCATTGATTTTGTCTTTTCTTCCATCTTCTTTAAAACTTCCTCTGCTTTGATACCAAATAACGCATCCTTTTGCAGTGGAGCATCCAGTAACTTTGCTTTGACATGCTCTGGTAAGGTCTGCTCTTTTAGCCAAGCATGTCTATGTATTACAGACCCTGTGACTGCTGCTCTACATGAGGCATCCAAAGAATCAAAACCACACTGCAAGAAATGTTTTCCCACTTGTTCTGCTGCATGCAACAAATCTTGCATCCCTTTGAAATCTAACTGATCTGTTTGAGGGATCATTTTCTGTTTTAACTGAGTAAGCAAGTACTGCTGGTATTTAATCATGTGGAATTGGCAGTTTAATGCCCTCATGACCAAAGTGGCAGAGGTATATACTTCCCCCCCCCCATCTTTCTAATGCCCTTGAATCTCTTTCCGCAGGTAGTGGATTCTTAGCAGTAGAGGCCTTAACCCCTTTGGGACCCTGGGAAATGGTTTCTGGGTCTGCAGCAGGGCTTTTATATAAAAACTTGTGAGAGTCAGGGACTCGATAGTATCTGTCAGGTTTAGGTGGTGCTGGAGGTAAGGAATCTGGATTTAGACTGGATTCAGTGTAGACATCATCCAGAATGTCTAAAACAGGAGGAATGGCTAGGGGTCTATGCTGAGGTAGAAGAAGAAACTCACAGAGTCTTTCCTTGGAGTCAGAGTAATCTTGTCCTTCCCAGTGGAAATGCTCTCTCATGGTGTGCAGGGTTTCCCGAAAAGAGAAGTCTTCAGGGGGGGAAACAGAGGGAATAGACTCCTCGGCATCTGAGTCTTCATAGAGAGGGAAGGGGTAATCCTGTTCCTCAGAATCTGCTGAGGAAATGGATTCCTGATCAGAAGGAGGTAAATCTTCCTCCAGTCTAGGCCTTTTGTCAGGAGGGGGCTGGGAACCTCTGATAAGGATAATCAGGTCCTCCGCCATTTTGAGCATCTGTTTTTTAGGCATAGGAGCCTGTGTGGGAGTCTGTGGACCCGGTTTCTTAGCCTTTGGAAGTTTAGCATATGACTTAACGGAGAGAGTCGTCGGTTTAAAGACGCCTTCTGAAACCGAAGGCCTGTCCATGGTCTCTGGATTGCCGCCAGTGCTGGCGTCCGCGAGCTGTGGATGAACCGGCTCCAGTGGCCCAGTAGATTCTGACTGAGAGGCAGTCGTATTTTCTAAATCTGCGGTAGTCAGGGGCTGTGTAGGCGCCTCAATGAATACCGAAGATCCGGCGGCAGGCATAACCGAGACCTCTGTATCTGGTCTAGGCCTAGGTTGCCTGTCTTTGTCCTTGCGTTCTTTAAACATAGCGGTAGTCAGAGGTTCCGACGACATAATGTAGTTGAATTTTCTGCCAAAATAATGTCGGGCGGTGTCAGCCCGACGCTTAACAGTGCGTTTATTGAACCTAGCGCAAAACTGACAACCGGAAACGTCGTGGTCTGGGCCTAGGCAAGGAATACAATAAGAATGAAAATCCTTATGAGGTATTTGCTTCCCACAAGAAATACAATTATTAACTTTGTCTGACATCGGTCTGAGGCAAGAAAAGTTTCCCCAATGGGGCACTTAGCTTTATAGAAGACTTCGGCTGAAATTCTGTTCGAAAATCTCAGGAGCTGGCCGACCGGCACTTGCGAACTGCTTCTGCTTCGGACACTGCGCGGCAAGAAAGACTGAAGAAAATGGTGTTGGCTGCCTCTTTTATACCCCTGCCGCACTGACGTCAGGGAAGAAGCGACGACAACCGACGCCGGACCAAGGCTTTGGAATTCAGGCCGACTGCAGGACCACCTGACGGCAGGATAACCCAAGTGTGATGACTGCAGCAGCATAGCAGGATGAACATCTTCAGAATCCTGATCAGAAGCATCATAAGCAAACTCAGTCCTAGGTCTCAGAGAGGGAAGGGTTGGCTTCCCCTGATTAAAGTAATAAGGTCTTCAGTCATTCTTATCATTTGTTCTTTAGGCATAGAGGCCTGACCATGCGGTCTGGGTGTCAGTTTTCTAGGCATGGTTCGAGTTTTAGGCCTTGAAGAAGAAGATGGTGCCGGTTTAATATGCATGTCTGTAGGCCTGAATACACCCTCAGAAGCCGATGCCTGCACAGCGGCTCCGGACCCTTCCAAGGTAGAGACATCTGCAGGTTCCACAGTTGAAGCATCTCGTGGCATACCGGACTCCGAATGGGTCTCAGTAGATGCCTGCGAATCTGAAGTAGCGGGTATCAGGGGCTGCGAAAGCGCCTCACTGAGAACCAGCGAACTGGGCGGCCTGTCTCTGTCTTTATCTTTGCGTTTCTTCGTAATGGCGGTAGTCTGACGGCTTACCGAAGACATATCAGGATAATTGAACCGAGCACCAAAATATTTAGAAGTGCAAATAAACAGATGACGGACAGTTTGTGGTTTAAATAAGGCACAAAACTGACAGCGAGGTAAGTTGTGGTCAAGGCCTAGGCAAGGAATACAGTACGAATGAAAATCTTTATGAGGTATTTGCTTTCCACAAAAAATGCAATTATTTACTTTTACTGACATCGGTTTAGAGCAAGAAAAAGTTTCCTCAACGGGGTACTTAGCTTTTAGTTGAAGACTTTGCTTCTGAAACTTGAAAACGAAAATTTCAGGAGTTGGCCGACTGGCACTTGTGAACTGCTTCTGCTTCGGGCACCGCATGGAAAGAAAGACTGATGTAATGACGTTGGCGGCATGTTTTATATCCCTGACGACCTGATGTCACAGAAGGAGAGACAGCAACTGACGCAGGACCCAAGACTTTGTTAATCAGGCCGACTGAGGGCTACCTGCAAGCAGATAACCCAAATGTAATGACTGCAACAGTGAAACACGAAGAACATCAGGAAAACCCAGAACTCTGGGATGAAAAGAGATAAAAAGGTTATCTGACTTCCTAATAGGCAGCTTAGATTTTACTTGGACAAGGCTAAAGCTATGTACACCTAGAGTATGCAAAGGTTTTTCACTACAGGACTGAGAAGTAAAAAGGTAGGCAGTTGGACATCTTGATTAAGAGACATCTCATCTACCACTTTTGGGCATGAAGGAAGGGTTGGTTCGCAAGAAAACTCTGTCCTTGTAGAAAACTAGGAAAGGTGGGGATGCAAGAGAGGGGAGCCTGAATCTCAGGGACCCCCCTAGCATAAGTCAAAGCAACAGAAGCTCCATTTTCTAAGTCCAAATTTTAAAGAAGCAGAAAAGTACAGTTGTGTACACTTGCCATAAATGTAGATGTTAGAGTGATTTCACTGTTGCAGTCATCACATCTGGGTTATCTGCCTGCAGGTAGCCCTCAGTCGGCCAGAATACCAGAGTCTTCGGATTTCTGCGTCGGATGCTGTCGCTTCTTCCATGAAGTCAAGTCGTCAGGGGTATAAAGCATACAGCCTATGCCATTACATCAGTTTTTCTTGCCTCAGATGTCAGGTGCCCCCACAATAGGAAGCAATTATATGCTATGGTACACCCCCATCAAAAAGCAAATACACATGAAAAAATATATATACCAAACAAGAAGGAAAGGTAGAGCTAAGAGAAGTCAGAGGGCTGGAGGGAGGGTAACCAGGGCTGCAACAGTGAATACACTACACTCTAACATCTACATTTATGGTTAAGTGTACACAACTGTACTATGTTCTTCATGTTTCACTGTTGCAGTCATCACATTTGGGTTGATTACTAAAGCTAAGGAAAGGAAGGAGGTAGTTAAAGAGCATTAGGGCCAGCTATTAAGCCCTGCAAGACTGCTGTGGCAAACCCGGCTCTGGATTTAGAAAAGATAGGCAGGTGGTAATGCTCGGTGAAGGTGTGTACAGAACTCCAGATCGCAGCTTCCAGGATGTCCCTGGTAGCGACTCCTCTGAGAAATGCCGTAGAGGTAGATGCAGCCCTGGTGGAATGTGATCTTATCCCCTGTGGGGTAGGTTTTCCATGGTGCTTGTAGGAGAAATGAATGAAATGGGCTATCCATCTGGAAATGGTTTGCTTTGAAATGGCCTTCCCCTCTGCCCCTGCAGCAAAGCCAACTAGCAGCTGGTCAGATTTTCTGAGAAGCTTAGTCCTGTCCAAATAGAATCTAAGTTGTCTGTGCATGTCATGAGAGTGCAGTATCCGTTCCCCTTTGTTTTGTGGATTAGGGAAAAAAGTAGGCAAATGAATGGACTGGTTTAGGGCCACACCAGACACCACCTTGGGCATAAAGGAAGGATTAGTCCCTGAGGGAAACCCTGTCTGCATGGAAGAAAATGAAGGGTTCCACTGCCATGAGGGCATGTAATTCAGACACTCTTCTTGCTGAAGTGATGGCTAGAAGTAAGACGGTATTCCAAGAAAGGAATTTCAACTCTGCTGTTGCAGCTGGCTCAAAGGGGGGAAGAGCGAGATTTTCCAATACAAAGTTAAGGTCCCAGGCTGGAGTGGGAGCTCTCCTGGGGGGGGTCTTACATTTTTGGCCCCTCTAAGGAATTGTTTTAGCAAGGGATGAGAGAAGAGGGGTGGGCTCAGTATTATAATGTGCTGAAATGGCAAAGGCATGAATCTTAATTGACAAGAAAGATAGGCCTTGTGGAGCATTTCTGTTAAGTACTCTAGAATATGAGGTAAGTTGTGCCCATCCCCTGAGCCCGACTCCAGGAACAGTATCTTTTCTACTTTTCAGCACAGGATTTTCTGGTACTAGGCCTCATTGCCTCTAGAATGACATCCCGCACCTGCTTACTGAGGATGCTAGAGGAGAGCTCATGGAATTAGCCAGGCTGCAAGGTTCAAGGTTTGAAGCTGAGGGTGCAGAATCTGGCCCGCCTGCTGGGACAGCAGGGAAGGGGTCTGAGGCAGGTGCCATGGGTACAGCAGTGTCAGACTGCGCAAGAGGGGGTACCAGTGCTGGCGTGGCCAGTCTGGTGCAATCAGTATTGTTCTTGGCTTGTCCTGTTTGACCTTTAGTAGAACCTATGAGAAGAGAGGCAGAGGGGGAAAGGCATAAGCTGAGAGGCTTTCCTAGGTAAAGGACAGGGCATCCACTTTCCAAGCTTGACTGTGGGGAGTTCTGGTGCAGAATTTGTTCAATTGGTAATTCTGAGGGGAGGCAATCAGGTCTACCTCTGGGGTCCCCCATTTGTTCCTCAAGAGGTTGAATATTTTGGGTTCTAGTTTCCATTCATGTGGGTCCATGAGATTTCTGCTTAAGTCGTCTGCCAGTGAATTTAGTTTGCCTGGCAGAAATTGAGCTTGTAGGTGCACTTGGTAGCTCAAGGCTGTGCTCCACAGAGCCATGGCTAGTCTGCAGAGAGAGTAGGAGTGGGTTCCCCCCTGCTTGTTTATGTACCACATAACTACGGTGTTGTCTCTGTCTTTACCAATAGTTGTCTTGGAAGAATAAGGTCTTTGAAGGCTGTCCGAGCATTCTGTACAGCTAACATTTCTTTTTGATTGATATGCAGGTGCATCTGTCTCGGGTTCCATTTGCCCTGAATGCACTGCCCTGCCATGTGAGCCCCCCCATGCATAGTTTGATGCATCTGTTGTTAGGGTTTGGGTGGTAGGGGGTAGAGTGAAAGGGAGTCCCTTGTGGTAGCAGGCCTCTACGCACCAAAGGAACTCTGTCCTTAGACAAGGAATGATAAGAATCATTGTTTCCAGGTCCTGAGAATGTTGACACCATATACTTTTTAGATACCATTGGAGTTTCCTCATATGCAGCCTTGCATATGGAATTAGCAGAATCCAAGAGGCCATGAACCCCACAGCTTGCAGTATTTTTCCTTGCAGATAGCTGGGTTTATGTGGCCAATTGTTTGAAGTAGGTTGACAAATAAACTTGTTTCTCCAGAGTGAGGAATGCCATCTGGGAAGTTGTGTTCAAGCTTGCTCCCAGGAATACAATCTGTTGGCAGGGTACTAGGTGAGATTTCTTTTCGCTGATGGTGTACCCCAGTGAGGTTAGAAGTTTCTTTACAAATGCCAGGTGGTGTAATAGCAAGTCCTGGCTTTCTACCTGACTCATTCAATCATCCAGGTAAGGGTAAATTTGAACATTTCTCTGCCTGCAGAATGCAATGGCTAGAGCTAGACACTTTGTGAACACCTTGGGCGCAGCAGATAAGCCAAATGGAAGTGCAGAGAAAGTACAGTTTTGTACCTACCATAAACGTAGATGTTCGTGTTTCACTGCTGCAGTCATTACACTTGGCTTATCCTGCCAACAGGCGGTCCCGCAGTCGGCCAGAGTTCCACAGTCTTGGTCCAGCGTCGGTTGCTGTCGCTTCCTCCCTGATGTCAGTGCGCCAGGGGTATATAAGATGCAGCCGACGCCATTTTCTTCAGTTTTTCTTGCCCCAGATGTCAGGTGCCCCCAAAATGGTAGGCAATACATATTGCTAATAAAACATACAATAAGGTAAAAACAAAATCTTCAGTAACCAGCAAATACACCACATAGGTAGTATAGTGTAGAAAGGTATAAATAAGTCCCAACTAAGAAAGAGGGGATGGCGGGTGGGTAACCAGGACTGCAGCAGTGAAGACACTCAAACATCTACATTTATGGTAGGTACAAAACTGTACTATGTTCATTGTGTTTCACTGCTGCAGTCATTACACTTGGGTTGAATCCCAAAGCTGAGTCAGGGTGGCTGGTTCTATAGATGATGTGGTGTGGCTATGAGGCCGTGCAGCACTGCAGTGGCAAAGCCAGATCTGGATCTAGAATAAAGAGGCAAGTGCTAATGCTTGGTAAAGGTGTGCACTGAACTCCAAGTTGCAGCTTCCAAGATATCTTTGGTAGGTACTCCTCTAAGGTAGGCAGTAGAAGTGGCAGTTGCCCTGATGGAATGAGGTCTAATGTTACTAGGTACAGGTTTCCCATGCTGTGTGTAGCAGAACCAGATACACTGTCCTATCCACTTTGAAATGGTCTGCTTTGAAATAGCAGTTTCCTGTGATCCTGCAGCATATGCTAAAAACAATTGCTCAGTTTTTCTGAAAGCTTTTGTTTTGTCTAAGTAGAAACGTAATTGCCTGTGTATGTCCAAAGAATGCAGAAGTCTCTCCCCTTTATTCTGGGGATTTGGATAAAAAGTTGGCAAGTGAATAGTTTGGTTAAGAGCCACAATGGATACCACCTTAGGCATAAAATGAAGGATTTGTTCTTAAAGAAACCCTGTCTTGGGAAAAATGATGAAAGACTCCACTGCCATTAGTGCCTGTAACCCTGAGACTCTTCGTGCTGAGGTTATTGCCAGAAGCAGAGCAATTTTCCAGGATATATATTTTAATTCTGCTGAACTGGCTGGCTCAAAAGGAGGTAAAGTGAGTTTTTCCAAGACAAAATTGAGGTCCCAAGTAGGTATCGGTGCTCTCCGGGGCGGTCTTATGTTTTTAACCCCACTGAGGTACTGTTTTAGCAATGGATGAGAGAAAATAGGAGGATCTGTGTTGTAATGGGCCGAGATGGCAGAGGCGTGGATCTTAATGGATGAGAAGGATAGTCCTTTGTCCAGCATCTCAGTTAAGTATTGTAGTATCTGAGGAATATCTGGGACAAGAGGGCCAAAGCTTTGAGCCTGGTTCCAGGCACAGAATCTCTTCCACTTTTCTGAATAAGATTTGCTAGTGCTAGGCCTCCTGGCCTCCAAAATGACATCCATAACAGCTTTAGAGAGAAGTGTTGTCTGTTTGACTAATGAATCTGCCATGCAGCCAGGTTTAAGGTTTTGAGCTGACTGAGCAGGATCTGATTGTTTTGTTGAGTCAGAAGGTGTGGAATTTGAAGTAAAATCCATGGTGGGCCCTGAGCTAAGTTCTTTATGATTGGGTACCACTGCTGGTGTGGCCAGTTTGGAGCAATCAGGATCATCTGTGGTTTTTCTTGTCTGGCTTTTAGGAGTACCTTTGAAAGGAGAGGCAGTGGTGGGAAGGCATTTGGTCTTTTCCAGATGAACGAGAGAGCATCCACTTTCCATGCTTGTGTGTGATAAGTCCTTGTGCAGAATTTTTGTAGTTGGCAATTCAGTGGGGAGGCAAAAAGATCTATGTCGGGGCACCCCCATTTTTGTGTTATCATGCTGAAGACTTGTGGATTTAATTTCCACTCGTGAGGATCCATGATGTTTCTGCTTAAATCGTCTGCCAGAGTATTTTTCTTTCCTGGCAGGAATTGTGCTTGCAGATGAACTTGATACGTTGGAGCTGTGTTCCACAAGGTCATGGCTTGTCTGCATAGGGGGTAAGAATGAGTGCCCCCTTGCTTTTTTATGTACCACATTACTGTGGTGCTGTCTGTCTTTAATAATAATTACCCTGGACGCAGAAGGTCCTTGAAAGCTGTTAGGGCATTTTGTACAGCCAACATCTCTTTTTGATTGATGTGAAGATGCATTTGGTCTGTGGTCCACTTGCCCTGAATACATTTTCCTGCCATGTGTGCTCCCCAGGTGTGATCCGAAGCAGCTGTTATAAAGTTTGCCTGGCTGTGGGTAGAGTGAAAGGCTGACCCTTGTTGAGGTGACATGCCTGTGCACACCATCGAAACTCCTGTTGTAAACAGGGAATTAGTGGTATTACTGTTTCCAAACTGTGACAGTGTTGAGTCCAAACACTTTTTAGGTACCATTGTAATTTCCTCATATGCAGTCTGGCATATGGAATTAGTAGTATGCAGGATGCCATGAATCCCAAGGCCTGCAGAATTTTTCTTGCAGGGAGTTGGGACTTTGTTGCCATCAATTGAAAATACTGAGTCAGTTGTTCTTGTTTGTCTGGCGTGAGATAAGCCATCTGGGCCGTTGTATTTAAGCTGGTACCCAGGAATATTATCTCTTGTGAGGGCACTAGTTTTGACTTCTTTTCGTTTACTGTGTACCCTAGGCAAATTAGCAATCTTTTTACAAATGCCAGATGCTTTAGAAGAATGTCCTTGCTCTCTGCTTGAATAAGACAGTCGCCCAGGTATGGATATATTTGAATTCCTTTTTGTCTGCAAAATGTAATTACTGGTGCCAGGCACTTTGTGAAGACCCTGGGCGCCGTAGATAAGCCAAAGGGCAGTGCAGAGAATTGGTAGTGCATTGAACCAGCGATGAATCTGAGGTATCTTCTGCAATTTTGTCTGATAGGGACGTGCAGGTATGCCTCTTTGAGGTCCAACGTAACAAGCCAAGCCTTCTTTCCCAGCATGGGAAGAAGCTGCTGTAAAGTCAACATTTTGAATTTTGGAACATCCAGGTAAGTATTTAGAGTAGAAAGGTCTAGTATGGGTCTCCAGGCTTTGTCCTTTCTGGGGACCAGGAAAAGTCTTTAGTAAGATCCGTGTCCTTGTTCCTGCTGTGGCACTTTTTGAATAGCTCTCATGTCTATGAGGGCTGTAATTTGCTTTTGTGCTTCTGCCCATTGATTTTGTGGCAGTTCTGGCATTCCTTTTAGCCTTGGTCAAGTGTGAAAGTGGAACCTGTAACCTTGAGACACAATATTCAGAACCCATTTGTCTTGGGTGATTGTTTGCCAATTTTGAGAAAAAAGTGCTAGTTTTCCCCCTAAGGGAGCTTGCAAAAGGGGAGTGCTTGGCATTCGAAGGGTGAAGTCATTGGGACTGTTTCCTGTAAGGTTGTGACTTGTCTTCACCTCCTTTTGGAGTTGAAGCACCCCACTGTCGTGGTCTGTAAGAGCCTTGGGGCTGAGATCTGCCTCTTGGGTGTCTGTATCTGCCTCTGTGGCCTGTCTGACACTGGAAAGGACCAATTCTTTGTAGGCCAATTTCTGCTAAATTGAGGTGGCTGTACCTGTAAGAAATCCTTCACTGTTTGCATAGATTTTGCCTTATCTTCCATTTTCTTTAATACCTCTTCTGCCTTAACACCAAATAAAATATCTTGCTGTAAAGGAGCATGCAATAATTTTGCCTTAACATGATCTGGTAAACTTTGTTCTTTTAACTAAGCATGCCTTCGAATCACAGATCATGTAACTGCTGTTCTACAAGAAGTCTCTAATGAGTCAAAACCACATTGCAGAGTATGTTTTCCCACTTGTTCAGCTGCATGCAATAAATCCTGCATTTCCTTGTAGTCAGGATGTTCTGTAGTTGGAGTCATTTTCTGTTTTAACTGAGACATTAAATATTGTTGGTATTTAAGCATGTAAAACTGGCAATTTAAAGCCCTTGCTGCTAAAGTTGCAGTGTAAACTTTCTTCCCCCATCTGTCTAATGCTCTAGAATCCCTGTCAGAGAGAACTGGATTTTTAGCCGTGGAAGCCTTTACCCCTTTGGGACCCTGGGAAATAGTTTCTGGATCAGCAGCAGGGTTTTTATAAAGTAATTTGTGAGAACCAGGGACTCTGTAGTACCTGTCCGGCTTGACTGGAGCAGGGGGTAAAGAATCAGGATTTAAACTGGATTCAGAGAACACATCATCCACAATATCCAACACTGGCGGAATAGCAAGGGTACTGTGCTGAGGCAATAAAAGAAAGTCTCTGAGCCTTTTCTTGGATTCTGAGTAATCCTGGCCCTCCCAATGGAAATGCTCCCTCATGGTATGTAAAGTTTCCCCAAAAGAATAATCCTCAGGAGGAGAGGCAGAAGGAATTCATTCTTCAGCATCAGAGTCCTCATAGGGGGGTAAAGAGTATCCCTGATCTGAAGAGATATCAGAATATATGGAAACCTGGTCAGAGGAATCATAGTCTGTATCCTTCCTAGGCCTTTTATCAGGAGGGGGATGGGTACCCCCTGATCACAGTAATTAAGTCTTCAGCCATTTTGAGCATCTGTTTTTTAGGCATGGAGGCCTGTCCAGGTGAATGGTGTACTTGCTTCTTTGTCTTTAATGGAGTTTTAGACTTGGCTGTAGTTCTTAGGGTAAGCTGTGAAGGTCTGAAAACACCCTCAGAAGCCGATGCCTGCTCAGCGGCTCTGGACCCATCTGAAGGGTTAGTCTCCATAGGCCCAACACCTTGAGTATCCAGAGGCCTAGTCATCTCCACGTGGGAGTCGGAGGCGGCCTGTGGCTCTGAGGTAGCGGGTGTCAGGGGCTGCGGAAGCGCCTCACTGAGAACTGGCGACTAGCCTAGAAGAGGCTTCATCGTCCGTTTTGGGCCTCGGATGCCTGTCCTTATCCTTGTCTTTGCGTTTTTTGTGTACTCCGGTCGTCGGTTGTTCCGACGGCATGGTATAATTAAATCTTCGGCCAAAGTAATGGCAAGCAAAATCAAACCGACGTTTAATAGTGCGCTTGTTAAATCTAGCACAAAACAGATAGTGAGGTCGTGATCTGGGCCTAGGCATGGAATACAGTAAGAATAAAAATCCTTATGAGGTATTTGCTTCCCACAAGAAATACAATTATTAACTTTTACTGACATCGGTCTGAGGCAAGAAAAAGTTTCCCCAACGGGGTACTTAGCTTTATTGAAGACTTCGGTTCTGAAAATCTAATTTGATATCTCAGGTGTCGGCCGACCGGCACTTGCGAATTGCTTTTGCTTTGGGCACCGCGCGGCAAGAAAAACTGAAGAAAATGGCGTTGGCTGCATCTTATATACCCCTGGCTCACTGACATCAGGGAGGAAGTGACAACAATCTGTTTTTCTTTCCTGGCAGGAATTCTGCTTGTAGTTGAACTTGGTAAGACAGTGCTGTGTTCCACAAGGTCATTGCTTGTCTGCACAGGGGGTAGGAATGTGTGCCCCCTTGCTTGTTTATGTACCACATTACTGTGGTATTGTCCGTCTTTATTATTAGTTGTCCTGGGTGTAAGAGGTCCTTGAAGGCTGTTAGGGCATTCTGTACTGCTAGCATTTCTTTTTGATTGATATGCAGATGCCTTTGATCTGTAGTCCATTTGCCCTGAATGCACTGTCCTGCCATGTGTGCTCCCCAGGCATAGTCCGATGCATCTGTTGTTAAAGTTTGCTTGGTTGTGGGTAAGGTGAAAGACTGGCCCTTGTTGAGGTGACATGCCTGTGTCCACCACAGAAACTCCTGTTGAAGGCAGTGAATGAGTGGTATCATTGCTTCTAAGCTGTGGCTGTGCTGAGTCCATACGCTTTTCAGGTACCATTGTAATTTCCTCATATGCAGTTTTGCAAATGGTATTAGTAGTATGCAAGATGCCATGAATCCCAAGGCCTGCAGAATTTTTCTTGCAGGGAGCTGGGTCTTTGTTGCCATTATTTTGAAGTATTGAGTCAGCTGTTGTTGCTTGTCTGGCGTGAGGTAAGCCATCTGGGCCGTTGTACTCAAGCTGGGACCCAGGAATATTATGTTTTGTGAGGGCACTAGTTTTGACTTCTTTTCGTTTACTGTGTACCCTAGGCAACTTAGAAGGTGTTTGACAAATGCCAGATGCTTTAAAAGAATGTCCTTGCTTTCTGCTTGAATAAGGCAGTCGTCCAGGTATGGGTATATTTGAATTCCCCTTTGTCTGCAGTATGCAATTACTGGTGCCAGGCATTTTGTGAAGACCCTGGGCGCAGTAGATAAGCCAAAGGGCAGTGCAGAGAATTGATAATGGGTTGAACCTGCAATGAAGCGGAGGTATCTTCTGCAATTTTGTCTGATAGGGACATGCAGGTATGCCTCCTTGAGATCCAGTGTTACTAGCCAAGCCTTCTTGCCCAGCATGGGAAGAAGCTGCTGTAGTGTTAGCATGTTGAATTTTGGTACTTGCAGATAGGTGTTCAGAACTGAAAGATCCAGAATGGGTCTCCATGCTTTCTCCTTTCTGGGGACTAGAAAGAGTCTTGAGTAAAATCCTTGTCCTTGCTCCTGTGTAGGTACCTGTTGAATGGCTCTCATGTCCATGAGAGCTGTAATTTGTTTTTGTGCTTCTGCCCATTGATTCGGTGGCAGGTTTGGCATTTCTTTTATCCTTGGCAAGGTATGAAAGTGGAGTCTGTATCCTTGTGAGACAATGTTTAGGACCCATTTGTCTTTGTGATGATGTGCCACTTGTCTGCAAAAAGTGCTAATTTTCCTCCCAAGGGAGCTGCCAAGAGAGATTTGCTTGGTAATTTGAGGGTTGAGTCATTGTGTTTGCCTTCTGCTAGCTTGGGGCCTGTCTTCTCCTCCCTTCTGGGTAGCAGTACCCCATTGGCGAGGTTTGTAAGGGCCTTGGGACTGACCTCTGCCCCTTGGGCATCTATATTTGCCCCTCTATGATCTGTCAGAAACTGGAAAGGACCAGTTTTTTGTTGGCCAATTTCTGCTGAAACGAGGGGGTTGTACCTGTAAAAAATCCTTGACCGTCTGCATAGACTTTGCCTTATCCTCCATTTTCTTTAAAACCTCTTCTGCTCTGACACCAAATAAGACATCCTGCTGTAAAGGTGCATCCAATAATTTTGCTTTAACATGATCAGGTACGGTTTTGCTCTTTTAACCAAGCATGTCTACGTATGACAGACCCAGTAACAGCTGCTCTACATGAAGCTTCCAATGAATCAAATCCACATTGTAAAGTACGTTTGCCCACCTGTTCAGCTGCATGCAACAGATCCTGCATTTACTTGAATTCAGACTGTTTAGAATGTGTGCTCATTTTTTGTTTTAATTGAGACATTAGGAATTGCTGATATTTCAGCATGTGAAACTGACAATTTAATGCTCTCATACCCAGAGTAGCTGAGGTGTATACCTTCTTTCCCCATCTATCTAGGGCTCTGGAATCCCTTTCAGAGGGTACAGGATTTTTAGCCATAGAAGCTTTAGCCCCTTTGGGACCCTGGGAAATTGTTTCTGGATCAGCCACAGGGCTTTTATAAAGGAATTTGTGTGAGTCAGGTACTCTGTGGTATCTGTATGGTTTGGCTGGAGCAGCCGGTAGAGAGTCTGGATTTAGACTAGACTCTAAGTAAACATCATCCACAATGTCTAAAACTGGATTGGTAGCAAGTGGTCTGTGCTGGGGTAGTAAAAGGAACTCTCGGTGCCTTTTCTTTGAATCAGAGTAGTCCTGTCCTTCCCAGTGGAAATGTTCCCTCATGGTGTGTAAAGTCTCCCCAAAGGAGTAGTCTTCAGGGGGAGATGCTGAGGGAATAGAGTCTTCAGCATCAGGGTCTTCATAAGGGGGAAAAGTGTAATCCTGTTCCTCAGAAGAAACTGAGGAAATTGAAACCTGGTCAGAGGAAGCATAATCCTCCTCTTGTCTTGGTCTTTTATCTGGAGGGGGATGGGAACCTCTGCTTAGGGTAATCAAATCTTCAGCCATCTTAAGCATCTGTTTCTTAGGCATGGGGCCTTGAACTGTAGACTGATGTACAGTCTTTTTTGGTTTTAATGGAGTTTTAAGCTTAGCATAAGATTTAATGGTGAGTGTAGTCGGTCTGAAGACACCTTCTGCAACCGAAGGTGTTTCTACTGCACCGGGATCTCCTTCTGCTCCGGTGTCAGAAGGGCCTAATGAAGATTGCTGCGACGGCCTAGTACACTCCACTTGAGAATTCGCAGCTGTCTGGGGTTTCAATTCTGCGGTCGTCAGGGGCTGTGTAGGCGCCTCACTGAAAATCGGAGAACCGGCAACAGGCCCAGCAGAGGCCTCGGAGTCTGGCTTGGTCCTAGGCTGCCTGTCCTTATCCCTGCGTTTTTTATGCATGCCGGTCATTGGCTGCTCCGACGGTATGATATAATTAAATTTCCTACCAAAGTAATGTTGTGCGAAGTCAAAACGGCGTTTGGTAGTTCGTTTATTAAACTTAGCACAAAACCCTGAGGCAAGAAAAGGTTCCCCAACGGGGTACTTAGCTTTATTGAAGACTTTGGACAGAAATTCGATTCGAAAATCTCAGGTGTCGGCCGACCGGCACTTGCTAACTGCTTCTGCTTCAGGCACCCCGCGGCAAGAAAGACTGAAGAAAATGGCGTCAGATGCCTCTTATATACCCCTGGCGCACTGACGTCAGGGAAGAAGCGACAGCAACCGACACCGGACCAAGACTTTGGAACTCTGGCCGACTGCGGGACCGCCTGACGGCAGGATAACCCAAGTGTGATGACTGCAGCAGGGTAACACGATGAACATCTGGCAGTTCAAAGCCCTAATGGCCAAGGTTGTAGAAGTGTAGACCTTCTTACCTCATCTATCCAGCGCCCTGGAGTCTCTATCAGAAGGGGTAGGATTTTTAGCAGTAGAAGCCTTAATGCCCTTAGGCCCCTGTGAAATAGTCTCTGGATCTGCAATAGGATTTTTAAAAAGGAACTTGGGGGACTCGGGGACCCTACAGTATCTGTCAGGTTTTCTGGGAGCAGGAGGGAGGGTATCAGGGGCCAAACTAGATTCCGAAAAAGCATCATCAACAATGTCTAGCACAGGAGGAATAGCTAAAGGCCTATGCTGAGGTAGGAGAAGGAATTCCCTAAGCCTCTTTTGAATCAGAAAAATCCTGGCTTTCCCAGTGGAAATGCTCCCGTAGAGTATGTAAGGTTTCCCCAAAAGAAAAATCCTCAGGAGGGGAAGCAGAGGGAATGGAATCCTCTGCATCAGAATTTTCATAAGTAGATAAGGGCAAATCCAAATCATCAGAAGAATCAGAAACACAAGTAAAGAAGAAGGCGTCGGTTTAATATGCAAGTCCGTAGGCCCGAATATACCCTCAGAAGCCGGTGCCTGCACAGCGGCTCTGGACCCATCCAAGGTAGAGACATCCGCGGGTTCCATAGTTGAAGCATCTCGCAGCATATCAGACTCCAAATGGGTCTCAGTAGAGGCCTGCGAATCAGAAGTAGCGGGTATCAGGGGCTGCAAAAGAGCCTCACTGAGTACTGGTGACCGACTTAGGAGAAGCGTCTTCAGCAGTTTTGGACCGCAGCGGCCTGTCTCTGTCTTTATCTTTGCGTTTTTTCGGAATCCCAGTAGTCGGTTGGCTAACCAACAACATTTCTGGATAATTAAACAGAGAACCGAAATATTTAGAGGTGAAGATATACCGACGACGGATAGTGCGCTGATTAAATAAAGCACAAAATCAACAGCAAGGTACGTCATGGTCAGGGCCTAGGCTAGGAAAACAGTACGAATTAAAATCTTTATGAGGTATTTGCTTTCCACAAGTAATGCAATTATTAACTTTTACTGACATCGGAACAGAGCAAGAAAAAGCTTCCCCAATGGGGTACTTAGCTTTAGTTGAAGACTTCGGTTCAGAAACTTGAAAATGAAAATATCAGGAGTCAGCCGACCGGCAATTGCGAACTGCTCCTGCTTCGGGCACCGCACAGAAAGAAAGACTGATGTAATGGCGTCGGCTGCATGTTTTATACCCCTGACGTCATGGAAGAAGGGACAGCAACCGATGCAGGACCCAGGACTTTGTTAATTAGGCCAACTGAGGGCTACCTGCAAGCAGATAACCCATATGTAATGACGGCAACAGTGAAACATGAAGAACATCGAAAGTATTTAGCTACAAAAATAGCCCAATGATGAATAGTTCGGGCATTGAACAAGGCACAAAATCGACAGCGAGGGACATCGTGGTCTGGGCCTAAACAGGTGACGCAGTAAGAATGAAAATCTGTATGAGGTATTTGCTTTCCACAGGCAAGACAATTGTTAATTTTTTCTGACATCGGTTAGAGCAAGAAAAAATTATCCAAAAAGGGGTACTTACATTTTTTGAAGACTTCGGGTACGAAACTTGAAAATTAAAATTTCAGGAGTCAGCCGACCGGCACTTGTGACCTGCTTCTGCTTCGGGCACAGCACGGCAAGAAAGACTGATGTAATGGCGTCGGCTGCATGTTTTATACCCCTGATGACTTGACGTCATGGAAGAAGCGACAGCATCTGACGCACAAATCCGAAGACTCTGGTATTCAGACCGGCTGAAGGCTACCTGCAGGCAGATAATCCAAATATGATGATTGCAACAGTGAAAGACGAACATCTGCAGGCTCAAAAGGCCAGAGTTAGCTTTTCTAGGACATAATTAACCATCAGGCGGTTCCCCAGTCAGCCTGAGTTCCAAAGTCTTGGTCTGGCGTCGGCTGCTGTCACCTCCTCCCTGACGTCAGTGCGACAGGGGTATATAAGATGCAGCCGACGCCATTTTCTTCAGTCTTTCTTTGCCGCACGGTGCCCGAAGCAGAAGCAGTTCGCAAGTGCTGGTCGGCCAACTCCTGAGATTTTCTTTCCGAATCCAGAACCAAAGTCTTCTACAAAGCTAAGTACCCGTTGAAACTTTCTTGCCTCAGACCGGTGTCAGTAAAAGTTAATAACTGTATTTCTTGTGGGAAGCAAATACCTCATAAGGATTTCCACTCCTACTGTATTCCATGCCTAGGCCCAGACCACGACGTCACTGGTTATCGGTTTTGTGCTAGGTTTAACAAGCACACTATTAAACGTCAGTTTGATTTTGCCCGACATTATTTTGGCAGAAAATTCAATTACACCATGCCGTTGGAAGTTCCGACGACCGGAATACATAAAAAGGACAGGCATTCGAGGCCCAAAACTGACGAGGCCTCTTCTAGGCCGGTCGCCGGTTCTCCGGTTTTCAGTGAGGCACCTACACAGCCTCTGATGACTGCTTCCACAGAACCACAGACTGCCTCCGACTCCCACGTGGAGCTGGCTGGGCCTTCGGATGCTCTAGGTTTTCAGCTTACCGAAACTAACCCTTCAGATGGAACCAAAGTAGCTGAGCAATCCACAGCTTGAGGGTGTTTTCAGACCTACCCAGTTAACTATTAAACCCTCTGCTAAGTCTAAGCCCCCCTTAAAAACAAAGAAACAGACACAGCATTCTCCAGGACAGGCTTCCATGCCTAAGAAACAAATGCTAAAAATGGCCGAAGACCTAATCACCCTGATCAGGGGGTCCCATCCCCCTCCTGATAAAAGGCCCAGACAGGATGCAGACTATGAATCTTCCAACCAGGTGTCCCATTTCCTCAGATTCATCCACAGACCTAGGATATTCTTTACCCCCCTTATGAGGATTCTGATGCTGAGGAAATCAATTCCATCAGCCTCTCCGCCTGAGGACTACTCCTTTGGAGGAGACCTTACATACCATGAGGGAGCATTTCCATTGGGAAGGTCAGGATTACTCAGAATCCAAGAAAAGGCTCAGAGACTTCCTTTTATTGCCTCAACACACAGACCCCTTGCTATTCCGCCAGTGTTAGATATTGTGGATGATGTGTACACTGAATCCAGCTTAAACAATGACTCCTTACCCCCAGCCCCAATTAAACCGGATAGATATTCCACAGTCCCTGACTCACAATTTTCTGTACAAAAGCTCTGTTGCTGACCCTGAAACTATTTCTCAGGGACCCAAAGGGATTAAGGCCTCATCAGCAAAAAACCCAGTTCCCTCAGCACGAAGAGTTTCAGAATTACAGGCACTAATGGCAGTGGAACCTTTCCTCATCTTCCACCAGGACAGGGTGTCTTTAAGAACTAACCCTACGTTTATGCCAAAGGTGGTATCAAGTGTGGCCCTAAACCAAACTATTCACTTGCCAACTTTTTATCCAAAACCACAGAACAAAGGGGAGAGACTACTACATTCTTTGGACATTCACAGGCAGTTACGCTTCTACCTGGATAAAACCAAAGCTTTCAGAAAATCTGAGCAATTATTGGTAGCATACGCTGCAGGAGCACAGGGAAAAGCCATTTCAAAACAGACTATTTCAAAATGGATAGGACATTGTATAAGTTTCTGCTATACTCACCATGGAAAACCTGTACCTAGCAGCATTAGATCTCACTCCACCAGGGCAACAGCCATTTCAACTGCCTACCTCAGAGGAGTGCGTACCAAGGAAATTTTGGAAGCAGCAACATGGAGTTCTGTGCATACCTTCACCAAGCATTACCATTTGCCTTTATACTCCAAGTCCAGAGCTGGCTTCGCCACTGCTGTGCTGCAGGGCCTTATAGCCACCCCTAATGCCTTATAGATCCAGCCTCCCTACCTCAGCTTTGGGATTCCACCCAAGTGTAATGACTGCAGCAGTGTAACACGATGAACATAGTACAGTTTTGTACCTACCATAAATGTAGATGTTCAAGTGTAAACACTGCTGCAGTCCAGGTTACCCTCCCTCATTCCCCTCTTACTTTCTGGTACGTACCTAGGTCATCTACCCTTTAATATCCATGGGGAGTATTTGCTGGTAACTAAAAATGGTTGTTTGCTTTTCTTTTGTATATTTTACTAGCAATTTGAATTGCTTTCCTATTTGGGGGCACCTGACATCTGGGGCAAGAAAAACTGAAGAAAATGGCGTCGGCTGCATCTTATATACCCCTGTCGCACTGACGTCAGGGAGGAGGCGACAGCAACTGACGCCAGACCAAGACTTTGGAACTCAGGCCGACTGGGGAACCGCCTGATGGCAGGATAACCCAAGTGTAATGACTGCAGCAGTGTAACACGATGAACATCCAACTTTTAAGCAGTTCACATAGGTAAAAGACTACTACTGGAATGTCTGTAGAAAGTGGATTTAGTCTTCCATTAAGGCACCAAATAGAAAATCTTCTCCATTTGGAAGTGCAAGATTTCCTAGTGTTGGGTTTCCTGGCCTCCAGCAAAACCCTAAGCACATCCTGAGAAAAAAAGGTGCCTAAAAGGGATCAGAAGTTGATCACCCATAAGGTCAATTGTAATGTTGACAGATATGGATGGAGCAGGGTTCCCTCGTCCTGTGTGAGCAGATCCAACCAGTAAGGCAACTTGTGGCGAAGGCCCTTGGCTAGTTGCAGAAGAGGTAACAGATGCTGTCTTGGCCAAAACAGAGCCACCAACAAGATTTTTGGTTTGTCCTACTGAATTTTCAACAAGACTTTCTGAATGAGAGGGATGGGGGGAAGGCATAAAGAAACATCCCTTTCCATGAAAAAGGAAGGGGATCCACCTTCCAGCCACAGGATGTGTGACACCGGCACAAAATACAGGAAGTTGCCTGCTTTGAGGGGAGGCAAAGAGGTCCAGATGTGGAGTACCCAACCAATGAACCAGAGCCAAGAACACATCCCTGTCAAGCATTCACTCGAGTGTGTGTCATGGACCTGCTTAATGCATCTGCCACAGAATTTTGAGCAGAGGGTAGGTAAACCATATGAATAGTTACCTTGTACTGTATTGCAAATTCCCATGTCTTGGGAGCTAATTTGTATAGAAAGTAAAATTTGGTGCCCCCCTGCTTATGTACCGGAGGACAGTGGTGTTGTCTGTAAAAAAATCTTTAGAGGACCTGGTAGGAAAAGAGGATGAAAAAGTCTGCAAGGCAAGAAGCAAAGCCCTCATTTCTCTGATGTAGATGTGCTCCCTCTTCTGAGACAGACACTAAAGACTCTGACTCTTCCTGGTAGCAAAGGTTGCCCCCCAGCCTGTGTCTGAGACATCTGTTGAGAAGGCTGGGGCAAAAGAAAGGGAAGGCCTGGATTCAGAGAAAGCTGCTGAATCCACCACAGGAGCTCTGTTTTAAGGCAGGGAAGTAGAGGAATCACAACCTCTAGTGAGTGAGCATGCTGGAACCAAGTTGTCTTTAGAAACCACTGAAAGTTCCTCATATCAAGCTTTGCAAAGGGCAGCATGGGAATCGTGGAAGGCATGAATCCAAGAAGTCTTAGGTATTCCCTGCCTGAGAAAGGAAGAGTCAGAAGGGTCCCCCATGAAGGTAGTAAGTGTGCGAACTTTGTCTGCTGGGAGAAAAAACATTACCAGGTCTGTCCTGAACCTGCACCCCTAGAAGATGTGATCCTGTGATGCAGTCAGACTGGATTTTTTGAAATTTATTGTGAAACATAGGCTTTGAAGGAGATGAAAGGCCTTCACAAGGTTTTGAGACAAGTGATCTGAACTGTTGGCTAGGACAAGAAGTTTGTCCAGATAGGGATAAACTTGAACCCCCTGGACCCTCAAGAAGGCAATGACATTGGCCAAGCACTATGTGAGTACCCTTGAAGCAGACTAAAAGCAAGGCAGAGGACTGAAAGTGCAAAAAAACACCGAAAAAATATAAACATTTCCTGTATTGAGAATGGATGGGAATATGCAGATAAGCATCTCAAGAGACCCATAGAGGTCATGAAAGTCTGAGGAGAAATCAGGGGAAAGAATGTAGGGACAGCATCCAGAAAGAAGGCACTTCCAGAAAAGTGTTCAAGTGCGACAGGTCTAGAGCTGGTCTCCAAAGGCCATTCTTTCTTGGAACCAAAAACATTCTCGAGTAAAAACCCTTGCCCCTCTGATCCTGAGGTACAATTTGAGTAGTGCCTTGAGACATCAGCTGAGGCAGGAGTTGTGGAAACAGGTGCAGCTAACTGGAAGGGGGCTATGGAATTCCCATGAAAGGAAGTAGATTCTTCCAAGTCATAAAGTATCCTTTTTGGATGATGGATAGAACCCAGGCATCCTGAGTGAACCTCGTCCAGGCTGGAAAAGAAAGAGGGGGGTGGGAAAGAGGAGTACGACTTGGAAGGGTGAGCTGGTTGTCAGATAATTGGGCCTGGCTTGAAAGGAGTGCTGTGCAGAGGGGACCAAAGTAGAAGTTTTCAATTGAGGGGGTCTCCTAGTAGGCTACTTAGACCTAGGAGCAGATTTAGAAGCAGAAGAAAAAGAATGAGCAGGTCTCCTAATAAAGGAAGTTTCTATGAAATTTTGAAACCAGTGAAACAAATGGATGTTTCAGGTCTTGGGAGCTCCTTCCCTTTTTCTTGCAGACTCTTCAATAAGTCTGCAGCTGCCGAACCAAACAGGGCTGACTTGTCCAAAGGAGCATCAAGTAATTTTGCCTTAATATCTTCAGGCTCAGCCAAGAATGCCTCTTAAGCACAGAGGCAGAAGCAGTAGCTCTAGATGATGCCTCAACAGCATTACAGCTGCACTTAATGGAATGTCTAGCTACTTGCGAAGATACATCCGAGAGAGACAGGACCCGAGTTTTAACCTCAAAATCTGGTAAAGAAGCTACAGCCTGTGAAGCCTGAGAAAGCAAGGCAAAAGAATACCTAGATGTGTGTGTATGGTAATTAATAGCTCTGATGGCTAAACTGGAATAGGTGTAAACCTTATTACCCAATCTCTCAAGAATTTTGCTCTCCTTATCATATGGCAGAAGTTGGCAGGAGACAAATGGGAAGACTTATCAGAAACTATTGACACCACAGCTGGATCAGCAGAGGGGCACTTACAGAGAAATTGCAATCCTTGGGCACTTTATAAAACCTGTCAGGCCTCTTGGTTGCAGGGGCCTGTGAAACGGGAGACTTAGAGGAGGTGGCGAAGGTGTCCAGGTAAGCAAGAAGGACTGCAGGAAAGTACAGTTTTGTACCTACCATAAATGTAGATGTTCGAGTGCTAATACAGCTGCAGTAATCACAGATGGGTTTTTCAGCCGTCAGGCGGTCCCTCGGTCGGCCGAATTCCAAAGTCTTGGTCCGGCGTCGGTTGCTGTCGCGTACTCTTCTGACGTCAGGAAGGCTAGAGTATAAAAGACACAGCCGACGCCATCTTCTTCAGTCTTTCTTGCCCCAGATGTCAGGTGCCCCCAAAAGGAAGGCAATACATAAATTAGTGTGATACACAAATGTAAGCAAATAAAACATAGTAGGATAACCCAGTCAGCAGGTATGAATAGGTATTCAAACCCCAAGGTCTTACCAAGAGGGGAAGGAGGGTGGAAACCTGTACTGCAGCTGTAATAGCCCTCGAACATCTACATTTATGGTAGGTACAAAACTGTACTATGTTCATCGTGCATTACAGCTGCAGTAGTTATATGGGTAGAATCCCAAAGCTATGTATAGGGTGGTAGGTACTATACGGAACTGGGTTGAGCTAGAATGCCCTGCAAAACTGCAGTGGCAAAGCCTGCTCTAGTTCTGGAGTATAAAGGCAGATGGTAATGCTTTGTGAAAGTATGTACAGAACTCCAAGTGGCTGCCTCCAGGATCTCCTTAGTAGGCACTCCTCTAAGGAAGGCTGTAGAGGTGGCTGTGGCCCTAGTGGAGTGGGATCTGATACCAGTAGGTACTAGCTTTCCATGATGAGAATAACAAAAGCGTATGCAGTGACCAATCCACTTGGAAATGGTCTGTTTAGTTACAGGTTTCCCTTGACCCCCCACAGCATAGGAAACTAGGAGTTGATCTGATTTTCTGAATGACTTGGTTCTGTCCAAGTAGTAGCGTAGCTGCCTATGGATATCTAAAGAATGAAGCAGCCTTTCCCCTTTGTTTTGAGGATTAGAGTAGAAGGTAGGAAGGTGGATGGCCTGGTTTAGGGCTACCCTAGATACTACTTTAGGCATAAAGGAGGGGTTAGTACGCAGGGAAACCCTGTCCTGATGGAATATTAGGAATGGCTGCACCGCCATGAGGGCCTGTAACTCAGAAACTCTGAGCTGAAGTGATGGCCAGTAGAAAAGCAGTTATTCAAGACAAATATTGTAATTCTGCTGAAGCAGCTGGTTCAAAAGGAGGCAATGTCAGTTTTTCCAGTACATAGTTAAGGTCCCAAGCTGGTACTGGTTGTTTCCTTGGAGGCCTTATGTTCTTAGCCCCTCTGAGGAACTGTCGCATAGAGGGTGTGAGAATAAAGGAGGATCCATGTTGTATTCTGCAGATATTGCTGAGGCATGTATCTTGATTGAGGAAAAGGAAAGTCCCTTGTTCAAAAGTTCAGTTAGGTACTGTAACATCTGAGGCAGGTTTAATTTTCTAGGATCCTGTCCTCTTTCTTCATTCCAACACCAAAATCGCTTCCATTTTGCTGAGTAAGCTTTTCTTGTAGATGGTCTTCTAGCCTCCAAAATGACATCCTGCACTTCTTTGGAGAGTAGTGCCTGATGTGAAGTTAAGGATTTTCCATGCAGCTAGACTGAGAGTTTTCAGCTGACTGTGAAGAGTTTTGAAATTGTTCTGCGTCAGCAGTAGAGGTGTTAGAGGCAGGGGCCACGGAGGAGTGTGAGTTAGGTTCCTCAATAGTGGATACCAATGTTGTCTCGGCCAATCTGGAGCAATCAGTATCATCCTTGGCTTGTCTGTTCTTGTTTTCAGAAGCACCTTGGGCAGCAGAGGTAGTGGTGGGAATGCATAAACTGACCAAGTTGTCCATGCGAATGAAAGGGCGTCCACTTTCCAAGCCTTTGGGTGGAAGGTCCTTGAGCAAAACTTTTAATTGATGATTTTGTGGGAGGCAAAAGGTCTATGTCTGGCCTTCCCCTCGCTTCAACAATCTCTGTGAATACCTGGATGTAGCCTCCATTCGTGAGGGTCTGTCATATGCCTGCTCAGAGTGTCTGCCAGTGTGTTTTCCATTCCTGGTAGGTACTGAGCCTGGAGTTCTATTTGTCTTTCCAGAGCTAGATTCCAAAGAGTCATCGTTAATCTGCACAAGGGGTATGAATGAGCCCCTCCTTGTTTGTTTATGTACCACATTACTGTGGTGTTGTCTGTTCTTATGAGCAGCTGTCCTGGATGCAGGAAATCTCTGAAAGCTGAAAATGCCTTTATTACTGCCAGCATTTCTTTTGGTTGATGTGAAGGTGCTTTTCTGTTTTGTGCCATCTGCCCTGAATGCACCTGTCCTTCATGTGCGCCCCCCAGGCGTAATCTGAGGCGTCTGTTGTTATGACTTGTGTAGCTTGAGGCTTGCAGAATGGGAGGCCTTTGTTTACTTGTCCTGTTTGGGCTCACCATATGAATTCCTTTTGTAGGCAAGGAATTATTGGAATCTCCACTTCTAAGCTGTGACTGTGTTGAGACCATAGATTTTTTAGGTACCATTGAAGTTTCCTCATGTGCAACTTTGCACATGGGATTAGAAGAATGCAAGATGCCATGAATCCCAGAGCCTGCAGGATTTTCCTTGCAGTAAGCCTGGTACTTTTGCAAGCATTTTGAAGTAGTGAGATAGTTGCCCTTGTTTGTCTGTTGTTAGGTAAGCCATCTGAGTGTTTGTGTCCAAGTTGGCACCCAGGAAGGTAATTTTCTGAGAGGGTGTTAGTTTTGATTTCTCCTTGTTGATGGTGTATCCCAGAGAAAGCAGTAAACGTGTCACATATGCTAGATGTTTGAGAAGTGCAGTTTGCTGTCCGCTTGGATCAGGCAGTCGTCCAGATAAGGGTAAATTTGTATCCCTTGAAGTCTGCAGTATGCAATCACTGATGCCAGGCACTTGGTGAATACTCTGGGCAGTAGATAAGCCAAAGGGCAATGCAGAGAATTGATAGTGCTTTGAACCTGCAAGAAATCTGAGGTATCTTCTGCAACTTTGTCTGATTGGGACATGCAGGTATGCCTCCTTGAGGTCCAATGTTACCAGCCAAAACCCTTGCCCAGCATGGGAAGGAGTTGCTGTAGTGTGAGCATCTTGAATTTTGGCACTAGAAGAAATGTGTTGAGAATGGATAAGTCCAGAATGGGTCTCCAGTCGCTTCCTTTTCTTGGCACCAGAAAAGCCTTGAATAAAACCTTGTGCTTGTTGGTGCGTAGGTACCTTTGTATAGCCCCCATGTTTAGGAGCTTTGCAATTTGTAGTTGTGCCTCTACCCTTTGATTTTGTGGTAGGTTTGGCATGCCTCTCATTTTTGGAAGAGTGTGGAAATGAAATTTGTAGCCTCTGTTTATTATGTCCAGAATCCATTTGTCTTTTGTGACAATATGCCAATTGTTTGCAAATAGTGCCAGTTTCCCTCCCAAAGGTGCTGCCAGTTGAATTCTGCTTGGCATGGAAATGAGGGAGTCATTGAGTTTGCTTTCTGTACTGCTGTGCACTGTCGTCACCACTTCTTGGCGTAGGTGATTGCCATTGTCTGCCTCTGTAGGATCCTTGGGTTTGTCCTCTGCCCCTTCCGTCTGTATCTGCCCCTTTGGGCTTTGTCAGTCGTTGGAAAGGACCAGTTTTTTGATGGCCAATTCCTGCTGAACCTTGGTGGCTGAACTTGTAAGAAAGCTTTGACAGTTTGCATAGATTTTGCCTTTTCTTCCATTTTGCGTAAAATATCCTCAGCATTACCACCAAAAAGAACATCCTTATGTAATGGTGCATCTAGAATTTTTGCTTTCACTTGATCTGGAAGATTTTGTTCCCTTAGCCATGCATGTCTGCGAATGACTGCTCCAGTGGCGGCTGATCTGCTGGAGGCCTCTAGTGCATCATAACCACATTGTAAGGTGTGCTTGCCCACTTGCTCAGCACTATGCATCATATCCTGCAACTCTTTTAAATCTGGTTGTTCAGGTTGTGACATTTTTGTTTTTAATTGTGATAACAGAAATTGCTGATATCTAATCATATGAAACTGGCAGTTTAAGGCCCTCATGGCAAGGGTGGCCGAGGTGTAAACTTTCTTTCCCCACCTTTCTAGAGATCTAGATTCCCTTTCCGAAGGCAGTGGGTTCTTGGCCGTGGAAGCCTTAATTCCTTTAGGGCCTTGAGAAATAGTCTCAGGATCTGCATTATGGCCTTTATAGAGGAACTGATGAGAATTAGGGACTCTGTAATACCTATCCGGCTTAACAGGTGCAGGAGGCAGAGAATCAGGATTTAAACAGGCCTCCGTATACATCATCTAAAACCTCCAAAACAGGAGGAATAGCCAGAGGCCTATGCTGAGGTAACCAGAGGAATTCCCTGAGCCTTTTCTTGGAGTCGGAAAAATCTTGGCCTTCCCAATGGAAGTGCTCTCTCAAGGAGTGTAAAGTTTCCCCAAAGGAAAAATCCTCAGGGGGGGATACAGAAGGAATGGACTGCTCTGCATCCGAATCCTCAAAGGGAGAATAAGACTGTTCTTCAGCATCAGAATGTTCTGATAAAATGGAATCTTGGTCAGAAGGAGGAGAATCCTCCTCTACTCTGGGTCTCTTGTCAGGAGGAGCCTGAGCCCCTAATAAGAGTGATCAGGTCTTCAGCCATTTTAAGCATGTGCTTCTTAGGCGTGGGCCCAGGTCTTGGGCCTTGTGAGGCAGGCCTAGAAAGTTGCTTGGCTGATTTTGCTTTTGTAAAGGCCTTGATGGAGAAGGAAGATGAAGGCGAAATACACCATGAGTGGATGTAGATCTATCCACATTGGTGGGTTCGACATGAGCAGGTGCTTCGGTAGTAGTTTGGGAAAGGGCCGAAGAACCAGCGGTCTCAGGCACAGAAGACCCCGCCGAGGGAGTGTCGTCGGTAGTCAGGGACTGCAAAGGCGTCTCACTGAGAACCGGCCCACGTGGAGCTTGTTTCGGCGTGGTGTCGGTGGAGACCGCAGTTCTCGACTGACGGTCCTTTTCTTTGCGTTTTCTGGACATAGCGGTAGTCGGAGTATCCGACGACATTTTATAGTTAAACGCTTTTCCAAAATAATGTTGGGCGTACTCCGCCCGACGCTTGATTGTGCGCTTATTGAAAGTAGCACAAAAGCGGCAGCCCGAGACGTCGTGGTCTGGGCCCAAACAAGGTATGCAAAGGGAATGGAAATCCTTATGCGGTATTTGCTTCCCACAAGAAATACAATTATTAACTTTTTCTGACATCGGTCTGAGGCAAGAAAAGGTTCCCCAACGGGGTACTTAGCTTTAATGAAGACTTCGGTTCCGAAATTTTTTCGTAATTCAGGAGCTGGCCGACCGGCACTTGCGAACTGCTTCTGCTTCGGGCACCGCGCGGCAAAAAAGACTGGAGAAGATGGCGTCGGCTGTGTCTTTTATACTCTAGCCTTCCTGACGTCAGAAGAGTACGCGACAGCAACCGACGCCGGACCAAGACTTTGGAATTCGGCCGACCGAGGGACCGCCTGCCGGCTGAAAACCCATATGTAACTACTGCAGCTGTAATGCACGATGAACATCTGCAGAGGGAGAGAGGACCTCTTCATTTGTAGAAGGTCATAATACCGCTTCTGTTCATCAGAAATCTGGGAACAATCCCATTTGAAGAACTCCCTCATTTTATTAATAGTTTCTCCAAAAAGAAATTTCTTCAATAGGGGAATCCTCGCCATTAGATTCATCTTCAGAGGACTCATATTCCAGAGAAGTAATTTGGGTGGAATATGCAACAGAATCCTCATCAGAGAAGAATCCACAGAATCAGAGGAAATAATCTGATATCCAGCAGCCTATACAAGAGAGGAAGTGAAAGAAGGCAGAGGGAGAGAGGAAGAAGGCTTCAAGATCATCAAGGCCTTAAGACGCTGGGAAAAGGCAACCCAGACTGAGGAGTAGAAGGGATGTTGGGATGTTTAGTGTTTTGTTTCTTCTTTGCATGTCTTTCTGTGTGACGGGACAAGAAAGAAGAATCTGATGCAGGCCTAACATCCGGCGTAGTCAAGGAAGGATCCCTAGTCGAAGCAGCAGGAACATCCTTCAGCACAACAAGCCATGGTTCCCCCATGTTGCCTGAAACAGAAATCTGCATAGCCTCAGACGTGCTGGGATCTGATCCCTTGGCAGCTTCCACACAGATACCCACCGAAGAAGAGGACCTGACCTCCAACTGTACCACCGGGTCTTCACCGACCTCAAAGGATACATCAGAAGTAGAAGGCGCAGCCTAAGAGGTTTCAGGTTTTAGCTTGCTCACCTTCCTCTTCAAACTCTGCTCAGCCAATGGACCTCCAGAACCCTCCAGACTGTCTTTAGCTAAATGTTTAAGCAACTGCTTGAGATAAAAATTTAGAGCCAAGAACCGGCTACGCAAAGTCTTAGGTACAAAGGCCTGACAAATGGAACAGGATCAATAGTCATGACTAGACCCTAAAAAGAAAAGACAGAGGTCACGGCTATCTTTATGGGGAATCTGCCTTCCACACCTACACTTGCCCTTCCTGAATGACATGAAACAAAAACAAACGGCAACAGCAAGAAATTAAATCTCCAATGGGGCACTTCCCTGAAGCTGGCAGCAACACAAAATCTGACTGCAGACCATACGTAGGAGTCAAGCTTCTGAATGGTGGCAGAAAAGTTCTGAGGATGGTACGTGCGTACATCCTTTTATGGCTGGCATTGTCAGAGCATACGTGCAATGTCCCATGTACTGGCAGTGGCTAAAAGCTTTTGGATACTGGCCGGACTTCGGGTCGTACGGCAGAAAACAACCTACATGTAAAGAATACTGCAACATTGAATAGAAGGAAATTCCTTCTTTGAGGTAGCTCTCGGTTTGTGTCTAGGTCTGTCCACAACTCACATGCCAGTCTCTCTGGAGGAATGAGTAGCCGGTGTGGGTGGAAGCCGCAAGGGAGCACTGCAGGTTAAAGTAAGTTCATTGGAAGCAGAGATCTGCAGAGCGACCCAAGACCTGACCGATGAACAAAGTCCTAAGGCTTGTGCAGAAGTCAAGGGACCACACAGCATATCAGACTCCAAATGGGTCTTGACAGAGTTATGCGAAACCACCTCAGTTGCAGAAAGGGGCTGTGAAAGACACTCGCTTTCTTCAGCGATCATGAGCCTGGGAGGACTAGCTGACAGAGAGAGACTGTTGTCAAAGGCCCTAAGCCTGGGTCATTTTTCCTTTTCCCTTTTACACTTAGGGAGCTCTGCCTCAGATCGACCAATGGATGCCGTCAGACATTGGCAACCTGATGTTATACTAAGGTTTCTAGCTAAAATCTCAGCCCTACATGTAAAAGACCTAGAGTTTAAATGAGCACAGGAATGGTAATTAGGCATGTTGTGATCAACAGATTAACCAAAGGGGTTGGAAGTCTCGGTGTGGAATCTGTTTACCACAATGTAAACAATTATTGACTTTCTCTGACACAAGTCAAAAAGTGAAGAAAGGATTCCCCAACGGGGTACTTAGCTTTCTGAAAACGTCTCTCTGGCGTGGACTGACGCACTGATTGAAACTGCTTCTGGTTTCGACTGCAAGAAAGACTAAAATCATGACATCAGTTGGCTCCCTTTATACCTGAGCATACTGACATTGTCAGGGCATTTGCCAGCTGTTTGTGGGAGGGGGGGATTTTTCTATGGTAGTCAGGCCGGCCAAGGGCTTTAGCAGCAGGAAATCCCACAAGTCAGGACTGCAACAGTGAAACACTAACGTCATCATCTATCAATATCTGGCTAAGATGCAAAACTGCTGTCCTACGTTCACCACCCTCAAAAGGGCAACGAAAGTTAGGAAAGATGGAAGAAGGGCCTTGCATGGTTGAGGTTTCTCACTCATCAGTCTGCCAAATCTTTCAAAGCTATTTTTTTAGACTTAGCCATCTTTTTATGGTACCTTGTTTTATGCTCACAACAGAAAGCTCCCCTAAAGGAGCATTAGTGGACATCCCTTAGCATACATTAAGAGGCTTTTACGTCTGAGGAAAGGTCAAGAGTTGCAGGCTCTGTGAAGCACAACTTTACTGATAAAATGAGCAATGTTCACAACAAGAGGCACAATGGCTTTCATCTAAGAAAAGGCAATGAAAGAGATAGCTCTTCAATGGATCGGTTTCCTGAATGCACGTTAGTGATCTTTTCCGGGGACATCACTGGCCTCAGGAAGAATTCTGGAATCACAACAGAAACATCAAAAATCAAAGCAAAATAATACAAAAAAATTAAAAATATTTTACTAGTACAGAAAAATTTCTCGGTCTGAATCAGTGTTTTGAAAGTCATTTTGACAAAATCAGCAAACACAATACCAACTACTGTGCAACAAAAAATAATTAAATGATGTCTGTTGCTCTCTTTTTTCTACACAGTGTCCCACTGACTGCATGGGGAGAAGACCAGCTCCACTATGAAACATCCAAGTTCTAGAAGTCATTTCACAAAGAGTGAGTGTCCAGCAGCACTCAATTCCAAAGCACTATGAATGATAATACAGAAATTATCCTTATGACCAACATTCCATGCCAAATATCCAACATTTTACAGTTCATGACTACAGTGACATGGCTTCACTACTCATGAGGCATAAGGATACCAAGCCATCAGTGGCTTCTTAGGTTCACAGGTAAGCACTGGGCAGTCTGCAGACATGCCTATCCCAACCCCCCCTACTCAAAGGTTCCCTCAAGTCTCAAGGAGGGCAATGCAAAATACACTGAGGGACAATGTGTGGCTGCCCAGCCAATTATCTAGGCTTACCTAGAAGATGAAAAGGGTGCTATACTCTGCTTAGAATGCAGTTGAAGCTTCTCCCAGAAGTGAGATAAACATGCTATCTTTATTCAGATGTCATCACACATACCATTTAGTAAGAAGATCGGGGGTTACCTTATAACAGCGAAAGAAACAAGCTACGATTTTACAAAACAGCCATGACAAGTAGTATCTACCTTTTACAGTTATCAAAAGAAACTTGCATCAAATCACAGGTTGTCTATTTAAGCAACTGTTTCTTTAAAAAAAAATTCAACAGTAGTACCTTGCATGGATGGAGGACACAGAATAAGTGTCTGCTGAAATGAATCATTGCAACCAAATGGTGCAGTTCCAGCCTGCAGTGGTATCCCATGATGCAGAGCAGCATGGCTAGATGGTGCTAAAGCCTAGAAAAAATACAAAAGTTATTACTAAATGTGTACAACAGTAGTTTCTTGGTGTACAGGTTTCAGAAAATCTCTTATGCAAGTACAAGATGACTTAAATGTATAGAAACATACTTGCGCTCCATTTACAACACAAAATCTAACACAAGATGGCAGTATAAGTAAAAGTACAGTTTTGTACCTACCATAAATGCAGATGTTCGAGTGCTAATACAGCTGCAGTAATCACAGATGGGTTTTCTGCTGTCAGGCGGTCCCTCGGTCGGCCGAATTCCAAAGTCTTGGTCCGGCGTCGGTTGTCGTCGCTTACTCTTCTGACGTCAGTGAGACCAGAGTATATAAGACACAGCCGACGCCATGTTCTTCAGTCTTTCTTGCCCCAGATGTCAGGTGCCCCCAGAAGGAAGGCAATACATAAATAATGCTTATATACATATACAAGCAAAGCAATATAATCCAAAATCAGTGGATGCAAGCAAATAAAACATAGCAGGATAACCCAGTCAGGTAGTATGAAGAGGTTGTTAGGCACCATGCCTTTACCAAGTGGGGAAGGAGGGCGGGAAACCTGTACTGCAGCTGTATTAGCACTCGAACATCTACATTTATGGTAGGTACAAAACTGTACTATGTTCATCGTGCATACAGCTGCAGTAATCACAGATGGGTAGAATCCCAAAGCTATGCATAGGGTGGCAGGTACTAGGAGGAACTAGGTTGAGCCAGAATGCCCTGCAAAATAGCAGTGGCAAAGCCTGCTCTTGTTCTGGAATATAAAGGCAGGTGGTAGTGTTTTGTGAAGGTACGTACAGAACTCCAAGTGGCTGCCTCCAAAATATCTTTGGTAGGAACTCCTCTGAGGAAGGCTGTAGAGGTAGCTGTGGCCCTGGTGGAGTGAGATCTGATACCTGTAGGAACAGATTTCCCATGATAGGAATAACAAAACCGTATGCAGTGGCCAATCCACTTGGAAATAGTCTGTTTTGTAACTGGTTTCCCTTGAGCCCCTACAGCATAGGACACAAAAGTTGTTCTGATTTCCTGAAGGACTTTGTTCTGTCCAAATAATAACGTAGCTGCCTATGGATGTCTAAAGAGTGTAGCAGCCTTTCCCCTTTGTTTTGAGGGTTGGGATAAAAGGTAGGTAGGTGTATGGCTTGATTTAAGGCTACTCTGGATACCACTTTTGGCATAAATGAAGGGTTGGTACTTAAGGGAAACCCTGTCCTGATGGAAAATGAGGAAGGGCTGCACCGCCATGAGGGCCTGTAGTTCAGAAACCCTACGAGCTGAAGTGATGGCCAGAAGGAAGGCTGTTTTCCAGGACAAATATTGCAAATCTGTTGAGGCAGCTGGTTCAAAAGGAGGCAATGTTAATTTTTCTAGTATGTAATTAAGATCCCAGGCTGGTATTGGTTGCTTCCTTGGAGGTCTTATATTCTTAGCCCCTCTGAGGAACTGTCATAAGAGTGGGTGAGAAAATAAAGGAGGATCCGTGTTGAATTCTGCAGAAATGGCTGAGGCATGGATTTTTATGGAGGAAAATGAAAGTCCACTGTTCAGCAGCTCAGCTAGATACTGTAATACCTGAGGCAAGTTCAGTTTTCTAGGGTCCTGGCCTCTTTTCTCATTCCAAGAGCAAAACCGCTTCCATTTTGCGGAGTAAGCTTTCCTAGTAGATGGCTTTCTGGCCTCCAAAATGACATCCTGCACCTCCTTGGAGAGTAGGGTCTGTTGTGGTGTTAAGGAATTTTCCATGCAGCGAGATTGAGTGTTTTCAGCTGACTGTGAAGAGTTTTGTAGCTGTGCTGAGTCAGCAGAAGAGGCATTAGAGGCAGGGACCAGGGAGGAGTATGTGTTAGGCTCCTCAGGAGTGGGTACCAGTGTTGCCTTGGCCAATCTGGAGCAATCAATATCATCTTCGGTTTGTCTGTTCTTGCTTTCAATAGCACCTTGGGCAGAGGTGGGAATGCGTAAACTGTCCATGCTGTCCAACTGAATGAAAGGGCGTCCACTCTCCAGGCCTTTGGATGAAAGGTCCTCGAACAAAACTTTTCCAATTGATGATTCCTGTGAGAGGCAAATAGATCTATGTCTGGCCTCCCCCACGCTTGGATTATTTCTGTAAACACCTGAGGATGCAACTTCCATTCGTGTGGATCTGTCATATTTCTGATTAGATTGTCTGCAAGTGTGTTTTCCAATCCTGGCAAGTACTGTGCTTGAAGTTCGATTTGTCTTTCCAGGGCCAAGTTCCAAAGAGTCATGGCTAGTCTGCACAAGGGGTATGAATGTGTAACTCCTTGTTTGTTTATGTACCACATTACTGTGGTGTTGTCTGTTCTTATCAGTAATTGTCCTGGATGCAGGAAGTCCTTGAAAGCTGTAATTGCATTTATTACTGCTAGCATTTCTTTTTGATTGATGTGAAGGTGCTTTTCCTTTTGCCCTCTGCCCTGAATGCACCTGTCCTTCATGTGCGCCCCCCAGGCGTAATCTGAGGCGTCTGTGGTTATAACTTGCTTTGCTTGAGGCTTGCAGAATGGGAGGCCTGTGTTTGCTTGACATGCTTGGGCCCACCATAGAAATTCCTTTTGCAAACATGGAATTATTGGTATAATTGTTTCCAAACTGTGACTGTGTTGAGACCATAGATTTTTTAGGTACCATTGAAGTTTCCACATATGCAGCTTTGCACATGGGATTAGAAGAATGCAAGATGCCATGATTCCCAGAGCCTGCAGGATTTTCCTTGCAGTAAGCCTGGTACTTTTTGCTAGTATTTTGAAGTACTGAGATAGTTGCCCCTGTTTTTCTGGCGTAAGATAGGCCATCTGGGTGTTTGTGTCCAAGTTGGCACCCAGGAAGGTTATTTTCTGAGATGGTGTTAGCCTTGATTTCTCTTTGTTGATTGTATATCCCAGAGAAAGCAGCAACCGTGTCACATATGCCAGATGTTCCAGAAGTATGTGCTTGCTGTCCGCTTGGATCAGGCAGTCGTCCAGATAAGGGTAAATTTGTATCCCTTTAAGTCTGCAGTAGGCAATCACTGATGCCAGGCACTTTGTGAATACTCTGGGCGCAGTAGATAAGCCAAAGGGCAATGCAGAGAATTGATAGTGGATTGAACCTGCAAGAAATCTGAGGTATCTTCTGCAGCTTTGTCTGATTGGGACATGCAGGTATGCGTCCTTGAGGTCCAATGTTACAAGCCAAAACTCCTTGCCCAGCATGGGAAGAAGCTGCTGTAATGTGAGCATCTTGAATTTTGGCAATGCAGTAGAAATGTGTTTAGGATGGATAAGTCCAAAATGGGTCTCCAGTCGGTTCCTTTCCTTGGTACCAGAAAAAGTCTTGAATAAAAACCGTGACCTTGTTGGTGCGTAGGTACCTCTTGAATAGCTCTCATGCTTATGAGCTTTGAAATTTGCAGTTGTGCCTCTGCCCTTTGATTTTGTGGCAGGTTTGGCATGCCTCTCATTTTTGGAAGAGTGTGAAATTGAAATTTGTAACCTCTGTTTATAATGTCCAGTATCCATTTGTCTGTTGTGACAATATGCCAATTGCTTGCAAATAATGCTAGTTTCCCTCCCAAAGGTGCTGCCAGCTGAGACATGTTTGGCATGGAAATGAGGGAGTCATTGGGTTTGCTTCCTGTATTGTTGTGCACTGTTCGCCACCTCTTGGTGCTGGAGTTTGCCATTGTCTGCCTCTATATGATCCTTGTGATTGCCCTCTGCCTCTTGTCGCCTGTATCTACCTCTTTGGGGCTTGTCAGTGGCTGGAAAGGACCAGTTTTTGAAGGCCAATTTCTGCTAAAACGTGGTGGTTGGACCTGTAAGAAAGCTTTGACAGTTTGCATAGATTTGGCTTTTTCTTCCATTTTCCGTAGTATCTCCTCAGCATTAGTGCCAAATAGTACATCCTTTTGTAAAGGAGCATCTAGAAGTTTAGCTTTCACATGATCAGGCAAATTTTGTTCCCTAAGCCAGGCATGTCTGCGAATGACTGATCCTGTAGCAGCCGCTCTACTGGAGGCCTCTAGGGCATCATAACCACATTGTAAGGTGTGTTTACCCACTTGTTCTGCACTATGCATCATATCCTGTAACTCCTTTAAATCTGGTTGTTCAGATTGAGACATTTTGTTCCTTAATTGAGATAACAGGAACTGTTGATATTTAATCATATGAAACTGACAGTTTAAGGCCCTCATGGCTAGGGTGGCCGAGGTATATACCTTTTTACCCCACCTTTCTAAAGATCTGGATTCCCTTTCTGCAGGAAGCGGATTCTTGGCAGTGGAGCCTTCAATCCCTTGGGGCCTTGTGAAATGGTTTCAGGGTCAGCACTATGGCCTTTGAAGAGAAATTGGTGAGAGCTGGGTACTCTGTAATACCTATCAGGTTTGACTGGTGCAGGAGGCAGAGAATCAGGTTAAGACAAGCCTCGAATAGACATCATCCAGTATGTCCAAAACAGGGGGTATAGCCAGAGGTCTGTGTTGGGGTAACCAAAGAAATTCCCTAAGTCTTTTCTTGGAATCTGAAAAGTCTTGGCCTTCCCAATGGAAGTGTTCCCTCAAGGTGTGCAAGGTTTCCAAAGGAAAAATCTTCAGGAAGGGATACAGAAGAAATAGACTGTTCTGCATCCGAATCCTCAAAAGGAGAGTAAGAGTGTTCCTCTGCATCAGAATGTTCTGATAAAATAGATCCCTGATCAGAAGAGGGAGAATCTTCCTCCACTCTGGGTCTCTTGTCAGGAGGGTTGAGAACCTCTGATAAGAGTAATTAAATCCTCAGCCATTTTAAGCATCTGTTTTTAGGCATGGGTCCTGTAGATGAGCCTGTTCAACAGGCCTCGTGGGATGCCTGGCTGCTGGATTTAGTGAAGGCCTTAATTGAAAAAGAAGATGAGGGCCTAAATACACCATGGGTGGAAGTGGACCTGTCCACATTAGCAGGCTCGACATTAGCAGGGAGCTTCGGTTGTAGTCTGGGAAAGGGCCGAGGACCCAGCGGTCTCGGTACAGAGGACACCGCCAAAGGAGTGTCGTCGGTAGTCAGGGACTGCAAAGGCGTCTCGCTGAGAACCGGACCACGTGTAGCCTGTTTTGGCGTGGTGTCGGCGGGGACCGCTGGCCTCAGCGTGTCGGTCCTTTTCCTTGCGTTTTTGGACAAAGCGGTAGTCGAGTGTCCGGACATTTTGTAATCAAAAGCTTTACCAAAGTAGTGTTGGGCTAACTCACCGACGCTAATAGTGTGTTTATTGAAAGTAGCAAAGCGACAGCCCGAGACGTCGTGGGCTGGGCCCAAACAAGGTATGCAGAGGGAATGGAAATCCTTATGCGGTATTTGCTTCCCACAAGAAATACAATTAACAACTTTTTCTGACATCGGTCTGAGGCAAGAAAAGTTTCCCCAACGGGGTACTTAGCTTTAATGAAGACTTCGGTTTCCAATTTTTTCGTAATTCAGGAGCTGGCCGACCGGCACTTGCGAACTGCTTCTGCCGGGCACCGCCGCAAAAAGACTGGAGAACATGGCGTCGGCTGTGTCTTATATACTCTGGTCACACTGATGTCAGAAGAGTAAGCGACGACAACCAACGCCGGACCAAGACTTTGGAATTCGGCCGACCGAGGGACCGCCTGACGGCAGAAAACCCATCTGTGATTACTGCAGCTGTATGCACGATGAACATCTTCAAATTAATCTTGGCTAACAGTACTTGATTAATTGCAGTCACTGTATTTTTCAAAAAGAAAACTCAATTATTCAGATGCACAAAATTCTGGTTTTACATATCGAACACCTCGTCTTTATATGTCCAAATTTACTTAAAACTGAAGATATTTTGTGTTAAAGGCAAACAAGACAAAAATGAAAGTTCTATAGGGTTGCCACCTTTTCAAATGGCCAAAGTGGAACATTTTCGGGACCCACATCAGATTTTACAGGCTGACACATACCCACGGTCAGTACAAAGGATAGACCTTAACTTTTTTGCCTAAATAAAAGCTTATTCTTGTAGCAGTTTAGTTGCTTATTCTGTTTCTTGTAACATTTAGGTATTTTAGATACAGAAATAAATTTTATGCAACTATGACATAAAATATGGGACATAATTATGTCCTACAATCTCAAGACATTTGCCATTTTTAATATTTTTGTCAGGACACAACTGCCCAAAGAGGGACTGTCCCATGCAAAGTGGGACAGGTGGTAACCCTAAAGTTCTAGCATCATGTTTTGTACTGCTGTATGTGGAAGATTAAAAAAACACCTATCTCAAACAAAAGCAGAGATAAACACAGACATCCACAGGTGTTCAGATTTAAAGGAGAACGGTTAAGCAATGAAGACATAAAAGGATGTCTCTATCAAAATTTGCACATTGTGCAAAATGGGTTTTTGGCGTTTTTATGTTTACAGCAGAAGACTGATTTTGCTGTTTTTTCAGGCTAAGCACTTCTAAATAAATAATGCAACCAGGGCTGAACTGACTAGCCAGAAATTGCATAGGTTTAGGTCCATCTGTTTTCTAATTCCACAGCTTTTTGCATGCTAAAAAAGAAAAAAAAAACATAGAACACTACAAATACCTTGAAGAAAAATGGCAGAACTACCAACCAATAAAAACTAAGTGCGTGACCCCTTTCCCGTGGCACCAAGGGATAAAGCTTTACTGTGACACAACATATATTCGACTGGTGTCGAGGGGAGTAGGACAGGAAGGATGGAAGTGAATGTCCTGTGTCAGCTCATCCATCCTGTGAGAGGGACGTGGCACTGACACACTACCTGGGTGACACCTACAGGGAGGCACTAGGTGTAGCGCACACACAATTCCAACCTGCAGAGAGTACAGTTTTGTACCTACCATAAATGTAGATGTTCGAGTGCTAATACAACTGCAGTCATTACAGATGGGTTCTCCTGCCGTCAGGCGGGTCCTCGGTCGGCCGAATTCCAAAGTCTAGGTCCGGCGTCGGTTGTCGTCGCTTCTTCCCTGACGTCAGTGCGACAGGGGTATAAAAGAACCAGCCAACGCCATTTTCTTCAGTTTTTCTTGCCCCAGATGTCAGGTGCCCTCAGAAGGAAGGCAATACATAAATATGAGAAGGAAGGAAACCATATAAACAAATACTTTAGATGCAAGCAAATACATCATAAAAGAACACCCCAATAAGGCAGCAAGAGGAAGTGATAGCCAAAAAGGCCTGTTCCCAGAGGGGAAGGTGGGAGGGAAACCTTGACTGCAGTTGTATTAGCACTCGAACATCGACATTTATGGTAGGTACAAAATTGTACTATGTTCATCGTGCATACAACTGCAGTCATTACAGATGGGTAGAATCCCAAAGCTACGAAGGGGTGGTAGGCACTAGATGGAACTATGAGGAACTTGGAGGAGCCAGAATGCCCTGCAAGACTGCAGTGGCAAAGCCTGCCCTAGATTTAGAGTATAAAGGTAGGTTATAGTGTTTGGAGAAGGTGTGCACAGAACTCCAAGTGGCTGCTTCCAAAATATCCTTGGTAGGCACTCCTCTGAGGAAGGCTGCAGACGTAGCTGTGGCCCTTGTGGAGTGAGACCTGATGCCTGCAGGTACATCTTTGCCATGAAAGGAGTAAAAAAAACATATGCAGTGGGCTATCCATTTAGAAATAGTCTGTTTGGAAATAGGCTTCCCTTGGGCGCCTATAGCATAGGACACAAAGAGCTGTTCTGATTTTCTGAAAGGCTTTGTCCTGTCTAGGTAGTACCTCAATTGTCTGTGGATGTCCAAGGAGTGAAGTAATCTTTCCCCTTTATTTTGGGGTTTAGGATAGAGGGTAGGTAAGTGTATAGCCTGATTCAATGCTACCCTGGACACCACCTTTGGCATAAAGGAGGGGTTGGTTCGTAAAGAAACCCTGTCCTGATGGAAGATGATGTAAGGCTGCACTGCCATGAGGGCTTGTAGTTCTGATACCCTACGAGCTGAGGTGATAGCCAGAAGAAGAGCTGTTTTCCATGACAAGTATTGCAAATCTATTGAAGCAGCTGGCTCAAAAGGAGGCAAAGTTAGTTTTTCAAGAATGAAATTTAGGTCCCACGCAGGTATTGGCTGTTTCCTTGGAGGTTTAATATTCTTAGCCCCTCTGAGGAACTGTCTTAAGAGAGGGTGAGAGAATAAAGGTGGATCAGTGTTGAACTGTGCTGAAATGGCTGAGGCATGGATCTTGATGGAGGAAAATGAAAGTCCACTGTTTAGTAGTTCAGCTAGATACTGTAATACTTGAGGTATGTTCAGTTGTCCAGGATCCTGTCCCTTTTTTTCATTCCAGACGCAAAACCTTTTCCATTTTGCGGAGTAAGCTTTTCTAGTGGACGGCCTTCTGGCCTCCAGAATTATATCCTCCACCTCCTTTGAAAGTAAGGTCCGCTGTGAAGTTAAGGAATTTTCCATGCGGCCAAGTTGAGTGTTTTCAGCTGACTGTGAAGCGTTTTGTAGCTGTGTTGAGTCAGGAGAAGAGGCATGAGAGGTAGAGTCCATGGAGGGGAATGTGTCATGCTCCTTAGAAGTGGGTACCAGTGTTGTCTGGGCCAGTCCGGAGCAATTAGAATCATCCTTGGTCTGTCTGCTCTGATTTTTAATAGTACTTTGGGCAGCAGAGGAAGAGGTGGAAAGGCATAAACTGTCATTGATGTCCAGCTGAAAGAGAGAGCGTCCACCCTCCAAGCCTTTGGATGAAAGGTCCTTGAGCAGAATTTGGTTAATTGGTGATTTGTGTGGGAGGCAAAAAGATCTATGTCTGGCCTTCCCCATGCTTTGATTATTTCTGCAAAAACTTGAGGATGTAATTTCCATTCGTGTGGATCTGTGATATTTCTGCTTAGGTTGTCTGCCAGTGTGTTGTCCTTGCCCGGCAGGAACTGGGCCTGAAGCTCTATTTGCGATTCCAGAGCTATGTCCCACAGTGACATAGCCAGTCTGCACAGGGGGTATGAGTGTGTTCCTCCCTGTTTGTTTATGTACCACATAACAGTGGTGTTGTCTGTCCTTATCAATAGTTGACCTGGATGCAGAAATTCTTTGAAGGCTATAATTGCATTTGTTACTGCTAGCATTTCCTTTTGATTGATGTGTAGGTGCTTTTCCTTTAGAGACCATTTGC
This sequence comes from Protopterus annectens, assembly GCF_019279795.1. NCBI lineage: Eukaryota > Metazoa > Chordata > Ceratodontiformes > Protopteridae > Protopterus > Protopterus annectens. Next base: position 834,611,022 of record NC_056751.1, read on the forward strand.
TCCTGAATGCACCGGGATCTGTCATGTGCCCCAGGCGTAGTCCGAGGCGTCTGTTGTGATGACTTGATCTGCTTGAGGCTTGCAGAATTGAAGGCCTGTGTTTGTTTGGCATGCTTGAGCCCACCACTGAAATTCCTTTTGAAGGCATGGAATTAGTGGTATTATTGTTTCCAGACTGTGGCTGTGTTGAGACCATAAATTTTTTACGTACTATTGAAGTTTTCTCATATGCAACTTTGCACATGGGATTAGTAGGATACAAGAGGCCATGAATCCCAGAGCCTGCAGGATTTTCCTTGCAGTAAGCCTGGTGCATTTTGCCAGTGTTCTGAAATATAGTATTAGTTGCCCTTGCTTCTCTGGAGTGAGATAAGCCATCTGGGTGTTTGTGTCCAAATCGGCACCCAGGAAAATTATTTTCTGGGATGGTGTTAGCCTTGATTTCTTTTTGTTGACTGTGTATCCCAGAGCATTCAGTAACCTTATTACATATGCCATGTGTTTCAGAAGTATGTGCTTGCTGTCCGCTTGGATCAGGCAGTCGTCCAAATAAGGGTATATTTGTATCCCTTGAAGTCTGCAGTAGGCTATTACTGATGCCAGGCATTTTGTGAATACTCTGGGCGTAGTAGATAAGCCAAAGGGCAACGCAGAGAATTGATAATGGATCGAACCTGCAAGAAATCTGAGGTATCTTCTGCAATTTTGTCTGATTGGGACGCAGGTATGCCTCCTTGAGGTCCAATGTTATCAGCCAAGACTCCTTGCCCAGCATGGGAAGAAGCTGCTGTAATGTGAGCATCTTGAATTTTGGCACTATCAAAAAAGTGTTTAGGATGGATAGGTCCAGGATGGGTCTCCAATCTTTTCCCTTCCTTGGTACTAGAAATAGTCTGGAGTAAAAACCTTGACCTTGTTTGTGAGTAGGTACCTTTTGAATAGCATTCATTCCCCTGAGCTGTGAAATTAGTTTTTGTGCCTCTGCCCTTGATTGTGTGGCAGGTCTCGCATACCTCTCATTTTGGAAGGGTGTGAAAATGGAATCTGTAGCCTCTGTTTATAATGTCCAGGATCCACTTGTCCTTTGTAACAATATGCCAATTTTCTGAAAATAATGCTAATTTTCCTCCCAAGGGAGCAGCCCTTGAGCCTCTTGGCATGCAAAAGAGGAAAGCCATTGTGTTTGCTTTCTGTATGTTTAGGCGAACTCTTCACCACCTCTTGGAGTAGGAGTTTGCCATTGTCTGCCTCTACGCCCTTGAGCTTGGCCTCTGCCCCTGGGGCTCTGTATCTGCCTCTTTGGGGTCTGTCTGTGGCTGGAAAGGACCAATTCTTGGAAGGCCAATTTTTACTGAAATGTGGTGGCTGTACCTGTAGGAAATCTTTCACAGTCTGCATAGATTTAGCTTTTCCTCCATTTTCCTTAATTCCCTCTCAGCATTAGCCCCAAACAGAACATCCTTTTGTAGAGGGGCATCCAGTAATTTAGCTTAACATGATCAGGCAAGGTTTGTTCCCTGAGCCAGGCATGTCACGATGACTGAACCTGTAACCGCAGCCCTACATGAGGCCTCTAGAGCATCAAAACCACATTGTAAAGTGTGCTTACTCTACTTGCTCTGCACTATGTATCAAATCCTGCAACTCCTTCAAATCTAGTTGTTCAAAATTTTTTGCAAATAACAGATAACCCAGTCAGGTAGTATGAAGAGGTTGTTAGGCACCATGCCTTTACCAAGTGGGGGAAGGAGGCGGAAACCTGTACTGCAGCTGTATTAGCACTTTCGAACATCTACATTTATGGTAGGTACAAAACTGTACTCATGTTCATCGTGCATACAGCTGCAGTAATCACAGATGGGTAGAATCCCAAAGCTATGCATAGGGGTGGCAGGTACTAGGAGGAACTAGGTTGAGCCAGAATGCCCTGCAAAATAGCAGTGGCAAAGCCTGCTCTTGTTCTGGAATATAAAGGCAGGTGGTAGTGTTTTGTGAAGGTATGTACAGAACTCCAAGTGGCTGCCTCCAAAATATCTTTGGTAGGAACTCCTCTGAGGAAGGCTGTGAGGTAGCTGTGGCCCTGGTGGAGTGAGATCTGATACCTGTGAGACAGATTTCCCATGATAGGAATAACAAAACCGTATGCAGTGGCCAATCCACTTGGAAATAGTCTGTTTTGTAACTGGTTTCCCTTGAGCCCCTACAGCATAGGACACAAAAAGTTGTTCTGATTCCTGAAGGACTTTGTTCTGTCCAAATAATAGCGTAGCTGCCTATGGATGTCTAAAGAGTGTAGCAGCCTTTCCCCTTTGTTTTGAGGGTTGGGATAAAAGGTAGGTAGGTGTATGAAGCGATTTAAGGCTACTCTGGATACCACTTTTGGCATAAATGAAGGGTTGATGCAGAAGGGAAACCCTGTCCTGATGGAAAATGAGGAAGGGCTGCACCGCCATGAGGGCCTGTAGTTCAGAAACCCTCCGAGCTGAAGTGATGGCCAGAAGGAAGGCTGTTTTCAGGACAAATATTACCAAATCTGTTGAGGCAGCTGGTTCAAAAGGAGGCAATGTTAATTTTTTTCTAGTATGTAATTAAGATCCCAGGCTGGTATTGGTTGCTTCCTTGGAGGTCTTATATTCTTAGCCCTCTGAGGAACTGTCATAAGAGTGGGTGAGAAAATAAAGGAGGATCCGTGTTGAATTCTGCAGAAATGGCTGAGGCATGGATTTTATGGAGGAAAATGAAAGTCCACTGTTCAGCAGCTCAGCTAGATACTGTAATACCTGAGGCAAGTTCAGTTTTCTAGGGTCCTGGCCTCTTTTTCTCATTCCAAGAGCAAAACCGCTTCCATTTTATGGAGTAAGCTTTCCTAGTAGATGGCTTCTGGCCTCCAAATGACATCCTGCACCTCCTTGGAGAGTAGGGTCTGTTGTGGTGTTAAGGAATTTTCCATGCAGCGAGATTAGTGTTTTCAGCTGACTGTGAAGAGTTTTGTAGCTGTGCTGAGTCAGCAGAAGAGGCATTAGAGGCAGGGACCAGGGAGGAGTATGTGTTAGGCTCCTCAGGAGTGGGTACCAGTGTTGCCTTGGCCAATCTGGAGCAATCAATATCATCTTAGGTTTGTCTGTTCTTGCTTTCAATAGCACCTTGGGCAGAGGTGGGAATGCGTAAACTGTCCATGCTGTCCAACTGAATGAAAGGCGTCCACTCTCAGGCCTTTGGATGAAAGGTCCTCGAACAAAACTTTTCAATTGATGATTCCTGTGAGGCAAATAGATCTATGTCTGGCCTCCCCCACGCTTGGATTATTTCTGTAAACACCTGAGGATGCAACTTCCATTCGTGTGGATCTGTCATATTTCTGATTAGATTGTCTGCAAGTGTGTTTTCCAATCCTGGCAAGTACTGTGCTTGAAGTTCGATTTGTCTTTCCAGGGCCAAGTTCCAAAGAGTCATGGCTAGTCTGCACAAGGGGTATGAATGTGTAACTCCTTGTTTGTTTATGTACCACATTACTGTGGTGTTGTCTGTTCTTATCAGTAATTGTCCTGGATGCAGGAAGTCCTTGAAAGCTGTAATTGCATTTATTACTGCTAGCATTTCTTTTTGATTGATGTGAAGGTGCTTTTCCTTTGCCCTCTGCCCTGAATGCACCTGTCCTTCATGTCGCCCAGGCGTAATCTGAGGCGTCTGTGGTTATAACTTGCTTTGCTTGAGGCTTGCAGAATGGGAGGCCTGTGTTTGCTTGACATGCTTGGGCCCACCATAGAAATTCCTTTGCAAACATGGAATTATTGGTATTATTGTATCCAAACTGTGACTGTGTTGAGACCATAGATTTTTTAGGTACCATTGAAGTTTCCACATATGCAGCTTTGCACATGGGATTAGAAGAATGCAAGATGCCATGATTCCCAGAGCCTGCAGGATTTTCCTTGCAGTAAGCCTGGTACTTTTGCTAGTATTTTGAAGTACTGAGATAGTTGCCCCTGTTTTTCTGGCGAAGATAGGCCATCTGGGTGTTTGTGTCCAAGTTGGCACCCAGGAAGGTTATTTTCTGAGATGGTGTTAGCCTTGATTTCTCTTTGTTGATTGTATATCCCAGAGAAAGCAGCAACCGTGTCACATATGCCAGATGTTCCAGAAGTATGTGCTTGCTGTCCGCTTGGATCAGGCAGTCGTCAGATAAGGGTAAATTTGTATCCTTTAAGTCTGCAGTAGGCAATCACTGATGCCAGGCACTTTGTGAATACTCTGGGCGCAGTAGATAAGCCAAAGGGCAATGCAGAGAATTGATAGTGGATTGAACCTGCAAGAAATCTGAGGTATCTTCTGCAGCTTTGTCTGATTGGGACATGCAGGTATCGTCCTTGAGGTCCAATGTTACAAGCCAAAACTCCTTGCCCAGCATGGAAGAAGCTGCTGTAATGTGAGCATCTTGAATTTTGGTGCAGTAGAAATGTGTTTAGGATGGATAAGTCCAAAATGGGTCTCCAGTGGTTCCTTTCCTTGGTACCAGAAAAGTCTTGAATAAAAACCGTGACCTTGTTGGTGCGTAGGTACCTCTTGAATAGCTCTCATGCTTATGAGCTTTGAAATTTGCAGTTGTGCCTCTGCCCTTTGATTTTGTGGCAGGTTTGGCATGCCTCTCATTTTGGAAGAGTGTGAAATTGAAATTTGTAACCTCTGTTTATAATGTCCAGTATCCATTTGTCTGTTGTGACAATATGCCAATTGCTTGCAAATAATGCTAGTTTCCCTCCCAAAGGTGCTGCCAGCTGAGACATGCTTGGCATGGAAATGAGAGTCATTGGGTTTGCTTCCTGTATTGTTGTGCACTGTCTTCGCCACCTCTTGGTGCTGGAGTTTGCCATTGTCTGCCTCTATATGATCCTTGTGATTGCCCTCTGCCTCTTGTGCATCTGTATCTACCTCTTTGGGGCTTGTCAGTGGCTGGAAAGGACCAGTTTTTGAAGGCCAATTTCTGCTAAAACGTGGTGGTTGGACCTGTAAGAAAGCTTTGACAGTTTGCATAGATTTGGCTTTTTCTTCCATTTTCCGTAGTATCTCCTCAGCATTAGTGCCAAATAGTACATCCTTTGTAAAGGAGCATCTAGAAGTTTAGCTTTCACATGATCAGGCAAATTTTGTTCCCTAAGCCAGGCATGTCTGCGAATGACTGATCCTGTAGCAGCCGCTCTACTGGAGGCCTCTAGGGCATCATAACCACATTGTAAAGTGTGTTTACCCACTTGTTCTGCACTATGCATCATATCCTGTAACTCCTTTAAATCTGGTTGTTCAGATTGAGACATTTTGTTCCTTAATTGAGATAACAGGAACTGTTGATATTTAATCATATGAAACTGACAGTTTAAGGCCCTCATGGCTAGGGTGGCCGAGGTATATACCTCACCTTTCTAAAGATCTGGATTCCCTTTCTGCAGGAAGCGGATTCTTGGCAGTGGAGGCCTTCAATCCCTTGGGGCCTTGTGAAATGGTTTCAGGGTCAGCACTATGGCCTTTGAAGAGAAATTGGTGAGAGCTGGGTACTCTGTAATACCTATCAGGTTTGACTGGTGCAGGAGGCAGAGAATCAGGGTTAAGACAAGCCTCCGAATAGACATCATCCAGTATGTCCAAAACAGGGGGTATAGCCAGAGGTCTGTGTTGAGGTAACCAAAGAAATTCCCTAAGTCTTTTCTTGGAATCTGAAAAGTCTTGGCCTTCCCAATGGAAGTGTTCCCTCAAGGTGTGCAAGGTTTCCCCAAAGGAAAAATCTTCAGGAGGGGATACAGAAGGAATAGACTGTTCTGCATCCGAATCCTCAAAAGGAGAGTAAGAGTGTTCCTCTGCATCAGAATGTTCTGATAAAATAGATCCCTGATCAGAAGAGGGAGAATCTTCCTCCACTCTGGGTCTCTTGTCAGGAGGGGGTTGAGAACCTCTGATAAGAGTAATTAAATCCTCAGCCATTTTAAGCATCTGTTTTTTAGGCATGGGTCCTGTAGATGAGCCCTGTTCAACAGGCCTCGTGGGATGCCTGGCTGCTTTGGATTTAGTGAAGGCCTTAATTGAAAAAGAAGATGAGGGCCTAAATACACCATGGGTGGAAGTGGACCTGTCCACATTAGCAGGCTCGACATTAGCAGGGGCTTCGGTTGTAGTCTGGGAAAGGGCCGAGGACCCAGCGGTCTCGGGTACAGAGGACACCGCCAAAGGAGTGTCGTCGGTAGTCAGGGACTGCAAAGGCGTCTCGCTGAGAACCGGACCACGTGTAGCCTGTTTTGGCGTGGTGTCGTGGGGACCGCGGGCCTCGTGTCGGTCCTTTTCCTTGCGTTTTTGGACAAAACGGTAGTCGGAGTGTCCGACGACATTTTGTAATCAAAAGCTTTACCAAAGTAGTGTTGGGCGAACTCCGCCCGACGCTTAATAGTGTGTTTATTGAAAGTAGCGCAAAAGCGACAGCCCGAGGCGTCGTGGTCTGGGCCCAAACAAGGTATGCAGAGGAATGGAAATCCTTATCGTATTTGCTTCCCACAAGAAATACAATTAACAACTTTTTCTGACATCGGTCTGAGGCAAGAAAAGTTTCTAGCGGGTACTTAGCTTTAATGAAGACTTCGGTTTCCAATTTTTTCGTAATTCAGGAGCTGGCCGACCGGCACTTGCGAACTGCTTCTGCCGGGCACCGCTCGGCAAAAGACTGGAGAACATAGGCGTCGGCTGTGTCTTATATACTCTGGTCACACTGATGTCAGAAGAGTAGCGGCGACAACCAGCGCGGACCAAGACTTTGGAATTCGGCCGACCGAGGGACCGCCTGACGGCAGAAAACCCATCTGTGATTACTGCAGCTGTATGCACGATGAACATCTTCAAATTAATCTTGGCTAACAGTACTTGATTAATTGCAGTCACTGTATTTTTCAAAAAGAAAACTCAATTATTCAGATGCACAAAATTCTGGTTTTACATATCGAACACCTCGTCTTTATATGTCCAAATTTACTTAAAACTGAAGATATTTTGTGTTAAAGGCAAACAAGACAAAAATGAAAGTTCTATAGGGTTGCCACCTTTTCAAATGGCCAAAGTGGAACATTTTCGGGACCCACATCAGATTTTACAGGCTGACACATACCCACGGTCAGTACAAAGGATAGACCTTAACTTTTTTGCCTAAATAAAAGCTTATTCTTGTAGCAGTTTAGTTGCTTATTCTGTTTCTTGTAACATTTAGGTATTTTAGATACAGAAATAAATTTTATGCAACTATGACATAAAATATGGGACATAATTATGTCCTACAATCTCAAGACATTTGCCATTTTTAATATTTTTGTCAGGACACAACTGCCCAAAGAGGGACTGTCCCATGCAAAGTGGGACAGGTGGTAACCTAAAGTTCTAGCATCATGTTTTGTACTGCTGTATGTGGAAGATTAAAAAAACACCTATCTCAAACAAAAGCAGAGATAAACACAGACATCCACAGGTGTTCAGATTTAAAGGAGAACGGTTAAGCAATGAAGACATAAAAGTATGTCTCTATCAAAATTTGCACATTGTGCAAAATGGGTTTAGTTTATGTTTACAGCAGAAGACTGATTTTGCTGTTTTTTCAGGCTAAGCACTTCTAAATAAATAATGCAACCAGGGCTGAACTGACTAGCCAGAAATTGCATAGGTTTAGGTCCATCTGTTTTCTAATTCCACAGCTTTTTGCATGCTAAAAAGAAAAAAACATAGAACACTACAAATACCTTGAAGAAAAATGGCAGAACTACCAACCAATAAAAACTAAGTGCGTGACCCCTTTCCCGTGGCACCAAGGGATAAAGCTTTACTGTGACACAACATATATTAGACTGGTGTGGGGGAGTAGGACAGGAAGGATGGAAGTGAATGTCCTGTGTCAGCTCATCCATCCTGTGAGAGGGACGTGGCACTGACACACTACCTGGGTGACACCTACAGGGAGGCACTAGGTGTAAGCGCACACAATTCCAACCTGCAGAGAGTACAGTTTGTACCTACCATAAATGTAGATGTTCGAGTGCTAATACAACTGCAGTCATTACAGATGGGTTCTCCTGCCGTCAGGCGGGTCCTCGATCGGCCGAATTCCAAAGTCTAGGTCCGGTCGGTTGTCGCCGCTTCTTCCCTGGCGTCAGTGCGACAGGGTATAAAGAACCAGCCAACGCCATTTTCTTCAGTTTTTCTTGCCCCAGATGTCAGGTGCCCTCAGAAGGAAGGCAATACATAAATATGAGAAGGAAGGAAACCATATAAACAAATACTTTAGATGCAAGCAAATACATCATAAAAGAACACCCCAATAAGGCAGCAAGAGGAAGTGATAGCCAAAAAGGCCTGTTCCCAGAGGGGAAGGTGGGAGGGAAACCTTGACTGCAGTTGTATTAGCACTCGAACATCGACATTTATGGTAGGTACAAAATTGTACTATGTTCATCGTGCATACAACTGCAGTCATTACAGATGGGTAGAATCCCAAAGCTACGAAGGGGTGGTAGGCACTAGATGGAACTATGAGGAACTTGGAGGAGCCAGAATGCCCTGCAAGACTGCAGTGGCAAAGCCTGCCCTAGATTTAGAGTATAAAGGTAGGTTATAGTGTTTGGAGAAGGTGTGCACAGAACTCCAAGTGGCTGCTTCCAAAATATCCTTGGTAGGCACTCCTCTGAGGAAGGCTGCAGACGTAGCTGTGGCCCTTGTGGAGTGAGACCTGATGCCTGCAGGTACATCTTTGCCATGAAAGGAGTAAAAAAAACATATGCAGTGGGCTATCCATTTAGAAATAGTCTGTTTGGAAATAGGCTTCCCTTGGGCGCCTATAGCATAGGACACAAAGAGCTGTTCTGATTTTCTGAAAGGCTTTGTCCTGTCTAGGTAGTACCTCAATTGTCTGTGGATGTCCAAGGAGTGAAGTAATCTTTCCCCTTTATTTTGGGGTTTAGGATAGAGGGTAGGTAAGTGTATAGCCTGATTCAATGCTACCCTGGACACCACCTTTGGCATAAAGGAGGGGTTGGTTCAGAAGAAACCCTGTCCTGATGGAAGATGATGTAAGGCTGCACTGCCATGAGGCTTGTAGTTCTGATACCCTACGAGCTGAGGTGATAGCCAGAAGAAGAGCTGTTTTCCATGACAAGTATTGCAAATCTATTGAAGCAGCTGGCTCAAAAGGAGGCAAAGTTAGTTTTTCAAGAATGAAATTTAGGTCCCACGCAGGTATTGGCCGTTTCCTTGGAGGTTTAATATTCTTAACCCTCTGAGGAACTGTCTTAAGAGAGGGAGAGAATAAAGGTGGATCAGTGTTGAACTGTGCTGAAATGGCTGAGGCATGGATCTTGATGGAGGAAAATGAAAGTCCACTGTTTAGTAGTTCAGCTAGATACTGTAATACTTGAGGTATGTTCAGTTGTCCAGGATCCTGTCCCTTTTTTTCATTCCAGACGCAAAACCTTTTCCATTTTGCGGAGTAAGCTTTTCTAGTGGACGGCCTTCTGGCCTCCAGAATTATATCCTCCACCTCCTTTGAAAGTAAGGTCCGCTGTGAAGTTAAATTTTCCATGCGGCCAAGTTGAGTGTTTTGAGCTGACTGTGAAGCGTTTTGTAGCTCTGTTGAGTCAGGAGAAGAGGCATGAGAGGTAGAGTCCATGGAGGTGAATGTGTCATGCTCCTTAGAAGTGGGTACCAGTGTTGTCTGGGCCAGTCCGGAGCAATTAGAATCATCCTTGGTCTGTCTGCTCTGATTTTTAATAGTACTTTGGGCAGCAGAGGAAGAGGTGGAAAGGCATAAACTGTCATTGATGTCCAGCTGAAAGAGAGAGCGTCCACCCTCCAAGCCTTTGGATGAAAGGTCCTTGAGCAGAATTTACATTGGTGATTTGTGTGGGAGGCAAAAAGATCTATGTCTGGCCCTCCCCATGCTTTGATTATTTCTGCAAAAACTTGAGGATGTTATTTCCATTCGTGTGGATCTGTGATATTTCTGCTTAGGTTGTCTGCCAGTGTGTTGTCCTTGCCCGGCAGGAACTGGGCCTGAAGCTCTATTTGCGATTCCAGAGCTATGTCCCACAGTGACATAGCCAGTCTGCACAGGGGGTATGAGTGTGTTCCTCCCTGTTTGTTTATGTACCACATAACAGTGGTGTTGTCTGTCCTTATCAATAGTTGACCTGGATGCAGAAATTCTTTGAAGGCTATAATTGCATTTGTTACTGCTAGCATTTCCTTTTGATTGATGTGTAGGTGCTTTTCCTTTAGAGACCATTTGCCCTGAATGCACCGATCTGTCATGTGCGCCCCCCAGGCGTAGTCCGAGGCGTCTGTTGTGATGACTTGATCTGCTTGAGGCTTGCAGAATTGAAGGCCTGTGTTTGCTTGGCATGCTTGAGCCCACCATTGAAATTCCTTTTGAAGGCATGGAATTAGTGGTATTATTGTTTCCAGACTGTGGCTGTGTTGAGACCATAAATTTTTTAGGTACTATTGAAGTTTTCTCATATGCAACTTTGCACATGGGATTAGTAGGATACAAGAGGCCATGAATCCCAGAGCCTGCAGGATTTTCCTTGCAGTAAGCCTGGTGCATTTTGCCAGTGTTCTGAAATATAGTATTAGTTGCCCTTGCTTCTCTGGAGTGAGATAAGCCATCTGGGTGTTTGTGTCCAAATCGGCACCCAGGAAAATTATTTTCTGGGATGGTGTTAGCCTTGATTTCTTTTTGTTGACTGTGTATCCCAGAGCATTCAGTAACCTTATTACATATGCCATGTGTTTCAGAAGTATGTGCTTGCTGTCCGCTTGGATCAGGCAGTCGTCCAAATAAGGGTATATTTGTATCCCTTGAAGTCTGCAGTAGGCTATTACTGATGCCAGGCATTTCGTGAATACTCTGGGCGTAGTAGATAAGCCAAAGGGCAACGCAGAGAATTGATAATGGATCGAACCTGCAAGAAATCTGAGGTATCTTCTGCAATTTTGTCTGATTGGGACGTGCAGGTATGCCTCCTTGAGGTCCAATGTTATCAGCCAAGACTCCTTGCCCAGCATGGGAAGAAGCTGCTGTAATGTGAGCATCTTGAATTTTGGCACTATCAAAAAAGTGTTTAGGATGGATAGGTCCAGGATGGGTCTCCAATCTTTTCCCTTCCTTGGTACTAGAAATAGTCTGGAGTAAAAACATTGACCTTGTTCGTGAGTAGGTACCTTTTGAATAGCATTCATACCCTGAGCTGTGAAATTAGTTTTTGTGCCTCTGCCCTTTGATTGTGTGGCAGGTTCGGCATACCTCTCATTTTTGGAAGGGTGTGAAAATGGAATCTGTAGCCTCTGTTTATAATGTCCAGGATCCACTTGTCCTTTGTAACAATATGCCAATTTTCTGAAAATAATGCTAATTTTCCTCCCAAGGGAGCAGCCCTTTGAGCCTCGCTTGGCATGCAAAGAGGAAAGTCATTGTGTTTGCTTTCTGTATGTTTGCGAACTCTCTTCACCACCTCTTGGAGTAGGAGTTTGCCATTGTCTGCCTCTGTACGCTCCTTGAGCTTGGCCTCTGCCCCTGGGGCGCCTGTATCTGCCTCTTTGGGGTCTGTCTGTGGCTGGAAAGGACCAATTCTTGGAAGGCCAATTTTTACTGAAATGTGGTGGCTGTACCTGTAGGAAATCTTTCACAGTCTGCATAGATTTAGCTTTTTCCTCCATTTTCCTTAATTCCCCTTCAGCATTAGCCCCAAACAGAACATCCTTTTGTAGAGGGGCATCCAGTAATTTAGCTTTAACATGATCAGGCAAGGTTTGTTCCCTGAGCCAGGCATGTCTACGTATGACTGAACCTGTAACCGCAGCCCTACATGAGGCCTCTAGAGCATCAAAACCACATTGTAAAGTGTGCTTACCTACTTGCTCTGCACTATGTATCAAATCCTGCAACTCCTTCAAATCTAGTTGTTCAGGTAGAGACATTTTGCTTTTCATTTGAGATAACAAAAACTGTTGGTATTTTAAAATATGGAACTGACAATTTAAGGCCCTCATGGCTAAGGTAGCTGAAGTATATACCTTTTACCCACCTTTCTAAGGATCTGGAATCTCTGTCGAAGGTAAAGGGTTTTTAGCAGTAGAGGCCTTAACTCCCTTGGGGCCCTGCGAGATGGTCTCTGGGTCAGCAGCATGACTTTTGTAAAGAAATTGGTGAGAGTCAGGGACCCGGTAATACCTGTCAGGCTTGACTGGGGCTGGAGGCAGAGAATCCGGGTTAAGGCAAGCTTCCGAGTAAACATCATCTAAAATGTCCAAGACAGGAGGTATAGCCAGAGGCCTGTGCTGAGGAAGTAAGAGGAATTCCCTAAGCCTTTTTCTGGAATCTGAATAATCCTGGCCTTCCCAATGGAAGTGTTCCCTTAAGGTATGCAAAGTTTCCCCAAATGAGTAATCCTCTGGGGGGGGGGGAACAGAAGGAATAGACTCCTCAGCATCAGAATCATCAAAGGGGGAGTAGGAATGTTCTTGATCATCAGAATGATCTGAAATAAGGGAGCCCTGATCAGAGGAGGGGGATTCTTCCTCCACTCTGGGCCTTTTGTCTGGGGGGGGTTGAGAGCCCCTGATAAGAGAAATTAAATCCTCAGCCATTTTGAGCATCTGCTTTTTAGGCATGGGGCCTTGAGATGTGCCCTGAGTAGCCTGCTTCTTAGCATGCATGGCTGCTTTAGATTTAGTGAAAGCCTTGATGGAAAAAGAAGAGGAAGGCCTGTAAACTCCTGAGTAGAGGTAGACCTGTCTACATTCTGAGGCTCAACAGTAAGAGTGGCTTGGTAACTGCAGTCGGGAGTATGGACCGAGGGACCAGCGACTCGGGTGCAGAAGACACCGCCAAAGAAGTGTCGTCGGTAGGCTGGGGCTGCGAATGCCTCGCTGAGAACCGGGCACGCGTAGTGGGCCTTGGCGTGGTGTCGGTTGAGGCCGGGACCTCGGTGTCGGTCCTTATCCTTGCGTTTTTTAGACAAAACGGTAGTCGGAGAATCCGACGACATCGTATAATTAAATGCTTTTCCAAAATAATGCTGGGCGAATTCCGCCCGACACTTGATAGTGCGTTTATTGAATGAAGCACAAAAGCGACAGCCCAAGACGTCGTGGTCTGGGCCTAAACAAGGTATACAAAGAGAATGGAAATCCTTATGAGGTATTTGCTTCCCACAAGAAATGCAATTGTTAACTTTTACTGACATCGGTCTGAGGCAAGAATAGTTTCCCCTACGGGGTACTTAGCTTTATAGAAGACTTCGGTTGCAAAATTTTTCGTAATTCAGGAGCTGGCTGACCGGCACTTGCGAACTGCTTCTGCTTCGGGCACCGCACGGCAAGAAAGACTGAAGAAAATGGCGTCGGCTGGTTCTTTTATACCCCTGTCGCACTGACGTCAGGGAAGAAGCGACGACAACCAACGCCGGACCTAGACTTTGGAATTCGGCCGACCGAGGACCCGCCTGACGGCAGGAGAACCCATCTGTAATGACTGCAGTTGTATGCACGATGAACATTACAAGCTACCAAGAGGGGATGACATGCATACCTCACGGTTAGTCAGGTGACCCAGCCAGTACTCTGCTACCTGCATCTGAGCTATCAGAGACTTGCAACTAAAGATGAGACCATTATTGCTTATTTCTGCACTTGCTGTTATCACTGTTTTGGTTGAGTGTTTCTGCAAATTTACTGCAAATTTTAAACGCTTTTTCAACCTCTGCATTTAACTTGTGTTCTGGGCATTTGTACGGTGTAGCATAGACCAGCTACAGATTCTGCTGTGTCTAGTTCTGCTTGTATTTGAACTGAGCACTAATCCCCAGCAAACATTTCCTGGAGAGAGCCCCTCTGCACCCTTGTGGCAAGAGGTGTGTGGCTAGAGACCCATCCGTTGACATGCGTTGGCCTAGGGCTCTGTTCTGAGCTTCTGACTGGCTATTTTGCCCACCAGTAAGTCGTTTCTCATTTATATTAAAAGCCTTGCATTTGAGCGACTCACCATCTCGCAACTGCTGTTACTGTTGGCGGCTATAAGAGCATTACATTTTCCCTTAGCTGTGGTCTGTTCTCCAGTGGGACATTTTTACGGATGTGCTTCCCTATCAGTCTACAGATCAGTACAGCCTCTGAGCTACCCGCTCTAGTTCTTCTCATCTACACTAGTGGACTACCCTCTCACAGGATCCCCAACTGGTCATTTCTGGTCAATCCCTGAAACCAACCACACCTTTTACCTAACACTATGGAAAGACAATACCCCACCATTTCTCCTGCCTACCTGGTTGAATGAGGCATCCCGAGGCAATGTAGCAATTGCCTCATGTACACTAACAACCCACTTCTTTTACATTACTTCAACTCAACATGCAAGAGGTGCATCTACATAAAAAACAGAATCAAAGTTCCCTCGCTCACCAGTCAGTATACCTGAACCTAAGCACGTTGTCAGCACTTATCTCATCTCCCTCACCTACCACACAACCAACACATAACCCCACATATGCAGAGGTCCTCTCTAAAAACCTACACAAAGCATAGAGACCTCCCAAACACAAGCACACCACACACAGTTCACTTTGTGTGAACTGTCTTTAGCTGCAAAACACACATTACAGTGTCTCACCAAGTAAGCCATTAAGGTGCAACACAAAAACAACTGTACTAGTCATATGCGATTCTATCGTGAGACACACTGATGTGCCAGGCTGGATAAGGAGAAGGTTACACTTAACTGTCTGTCTGGTGCCAGGATCCGGAACATCACACACACATTCAAGTCTCTCAGCAGCAAGTACTGCTATGACTCTCACAGTACATGTTGGTGTGAACGACAAAGACTTACCTCTCTGGACTATATGAAGGGAGACATGACTGAGCTCAATGATTACGTGTCCCAGGCAGGTATGTCTCTGGCCTTAAGCAGAATACTACCATCACCGAGGATGATGCCGCAATACAAGCAAAAGACGACTAACTTCAACAATTGGCTTAGTTTCTGGTGTCATTCTAAGGGGATCCAGCTCCTGCCAACCAAGGATGATATGGTTGATAAACCTTGATGCTTTGCCAGAGACGGTCTTCACCTGTCACCCAGAGGATTTGGGATTCTGGCAAAGGCTCTTGCCTCCCCCATAGTGCCTTTTTTATGTAATGTCACAAGTACAACATTTTCAACGTTAATTACTCTTTAAAAACCCAACATAAGGGTCATGCTGCTAAATACTAGGAGTCTAAACCTAAAACTGCACTTATTGGAAGCTGTCCTCACCTTGGAGGATGCAAACATCTGTGTTGTCACAGAAAGTACAGTTTGTACCTACCATAAATGTAGATGTTCGAGTTCACCCTGCTGCAGTCATCACACTTGGGTTATCCTGCCATCAGGCGGTCCCGCAGTCGGCCCGAATTCCAAAGTCTTGGTCCGGCGTCGGTTGCTGTTGCTTCTTCCCTGACGTCAGTGCACCAGGGGTATATAAGAGGCATCCAACGCCATTTTCTTCAGTTTTTCTTGCCCCAGATGTCAGGTGCCCCCAACCGGTAGGCAAAAAATATATATACATATGGCTATATAAAAATCAAACAAAACCCTTAGGCACAAGCAAATACACCACAGAGGTAGTATAGGATAAAGTGGTAGAGATAAGTTCAGCTAGTTCAGAGGGGATGGAGGGAGGGTAACCTGGACTAAAGCAGGGTGAACACTCGAACATCTACATTTATGGTAGGTACAAAACTGTACTATGTTCATCGTGTTACCCTGCTGCAATCATCACACTTGGGTTGAATCCCAAAGCTAAGGATGGGAGGTGGAGTCAAACAGGGTTAGAAGAAGCTAGTAGGCCCTGCAAAACTGCAGTGGCGAAACCAGCTCTAGTCTTACAGTATAGAGGTAAGTGACAGTGTTTGGTGAAGGTGTGCACTGAACTCCAAGTAGCAGCTTCCAGAATATCCTTGGCTGGCACTCCCCTGAGAAAGGCTGCTGATGTAGCTGTAGCCCTGGTGGAGTGGGATCTAATGTTAGCAGATACTCTTTTCCCAAGATGTGTGTTGCAGAAACGTATGCAATGCCCTATCCATTTTGAAATGGTCTGTTTTGAGATAGCTTTTTCTTGTGATCCTGTAGCATAGGCTACAAAAAGCTGGTCAGTTTTTCTGAAAGCCTTAGTTTTATCCAAGTAGTAACGTAATTGCCTGTGAATGTCCAAAGAGTGCAGGAGTCTTTCTCCTTTGTTCTGGGGATTTGGGAAGAAGGTGGGCAAGTGAATGGTTTGGTTTAGGGCCACACTGGAGACCACCTTTGGCATAAAGGATGAATTAGTTCGTAGAGAGACTCTGTCTTGATGAAAAATTATGAAAGATTCCGCTGCCATTAGTGCCTGTAGCCCTGAGACTCTTCTAGCTGAGGTTATTGCTAGTAGTAGGGCAGTTTTCCATGAAATAAATTTTAAATCAGCTGAAAAAGCTGGTTCAAAGGGCGGCAGTGTAAGCTTTTCCAGAACAAAGTTGAGATCCCACATAGGTGTTGGAGCTCTCCTTGGTGGTCTTATGTTCTTAGCCCCTCTGAGGAACTGTCTTAGGAGTGGATGTGAAAATAAAGGAGGATCCGTGCTGTAATGAGCTGAAATTGCTGAGGTGTGGATCTTAACAGATGAAAAGGAAAATCCTTTGTGTAACAACTCAGTTAAATATTGTAGAATCTGAGGGATGTTTGGAGCAAGGGGGTTTAGGCCTTTAGCCTGGTTCCAGGCGCAAAATCTTTTCCATTTGTCTGAATAGGCTTTCCTGGTGCTGGGCCTCCTGGCCTCCAGAATGACATCCATAACAGCTTTGGATAAAGGTGTTGGCTGGTTGTTTAGGTAATTTGCCATGCAGCAAGGTTTAAAGTCTTGAGCTGGCTATGTAGAATCTGATGGTCTCGCTGGGTGAGCAGGTGAGGAATATGTGGCAAAATCCATGGTGGGCTGTGGGCCATGTTCCTTAAAATTGGGTACCAATGCTGGCGTGGCCAATCTGGTGCAACGAGTGTCATTTGTGGCCTCTCTAATCTGACTTTCAGCAGTACCAGAAGTCTAAACCTCAAGATGCATGCACTCGAAACTCTCCTTAGCATGGAAAACATCGATATCTGTGCAGTAACAGAAACCTGGTTCAAGGCTCTCGAGAGCACCCCAGCACTACCAGGTTATACCTCATACCATGCTTTTCGGCCCCAAAACTTGGACCGAACCACAAAAGGAGGGGGAGTATCAATATATGTCAAAGATACCCACACCTCCAGGTTGGTGGCACAGCACGAAGCATCAGAGACTATCCATGTGCAACTAACTGTAGGTAAAACTGCCTTCCAGTTTATAGCCTGCTACAGACCACCCTCCCAAACACAGGAACCCCACTTGGCCTTCCTGAGAATACTGGAAAATATGAAGGTCTCTCCAAACACCATTATATTAGGCACTTCAACTACCCAAACATAGACTGGGAGCATTACTCTAGCTCCAACACCCTAGCCCAAAGGTTCCTAGAATTTATAAACTCAAATGCTATGGAACAACTTGTTACCACTCCCACAAGTGGGGAAAACATACTGGACCTGATCATCACCAACATGGGGACACTATGCTCCAGACCAGAAGTGTATACCTCACTGGTAAGATCAGACCATAAACTAATCTCACTGGATATTCACATCCCGACCCCACCCTCTGCCCAGAAAACCACAGTGAAAAACTTCTCTAAATCAAATTTCACACGCCTCAAAACCGAGGCGAAATCCTTCAAAGCCCCCGGGCCTGTGGAAAATATGGCCCAGACCGCAGAATCCTTTATAAACGCATTCTATGAACACATTCAGGAATGCATGGATCATGCAATCCCAAATAACACCAAGACCCAATCCTCCAAAGGCAGATGTCCTGTCTGGTGGACCCCAGCCATAAACAAACTATACAATAGAAGGAGGAAGCTACTACATGATAGAGCAAAATCCCAAAAAGGGAAGGCATCTCTGATCAGTATTAGCAAAAAACTACGGACACTCATAAAATCGTCTAAGGCCAGCTTCGAGAGAAAAATTGCACAGGACACTAAGGATAATCACAAGGCTTTCTTTAGTTATGTTAGGAACCTGGGTGGGAATTCCCAGATATGCTCAGAATTAGTCCAAAATGACAAAATACACGAGCCCACAGACATTGCCAACATCCTAGCTGACAGGTTCAGTGCAAACTTCTCCCCCTCTCCCCACCAAAAGGACAAATATCTATCCCAACAGAGTGCTGCCCCCCTGACATCTCAGATGCTCAGGTAAGAGCCGCCCTCTCCAAAGCAAAAAACAGAGCATCAATGGGATCAGATGGTGTCCCGGGCTGCGTCCTACATGAACTCCAAGAAGAGCTAAACCCAAACATAAAACTACTGTTCAATCTTAGCCTTACTACAGGATATGTACCCAAAGAGTGGCGTACAGCAACAGTGGTCCCTCTCCACAAAGGTGGTGCCTCAACGTCTCCTGGAAACTATCGCCCCATAAGCCTGACTAGCTTGGTCTGCAAAGCTATGGAAAGGATCATCATGGACCTCATAAATAAAGATATTGGGGACCTACAGACACTGGATCCTACCCAGTTTGTTTTTTTTTTAAGGGCAGATCCTGCCTCTTAAACCTGGTCGATTTCTTTGAAACAGTCATCAAGGCCATTGACGAGGAGAAGGTGGTCCACACAGCCTACCTGGACCTCGCAAAAGCCTTCGATACAATACCCCACTCGGGCATTATAGATAAGCTCACCAGCTAAATATAAACCCCTATGTCACTAGATGGGTTGCAAACTGGCTCAAGGACAGAACCCACATGGTTAGAATTGCTGGAGCCATGTCAGACTCCAAACCAGTTACAAGTGGCGTCCCAGAGCTCAGTCCAGGGACCTCTCTTGTTGAGTATATATTTCTCGGTACAGGCCAACACGGAAGGACTGTGGCTGACCAAGTTAAAGATGACTGCAAACTGGGCGCCATAATCAACTCTCCAGCCGACACAAGCATCCTCCAAAAGGGTCTCATAGAAAAGTACAGTTTTGTACCTACCATATATGTAGATGTTCGAGGGCTATTACAGCTGCAGTAATTACATAAGGGTTTTCAGCCGGCAGGCGGTCCCTCGGTCGGCCGAATTCCAAAGTCTTGGTCCGGCGTCGGTTGTTGTCGCGTACTCTTCTGACGTCAGGAAGGCTAGAGTATAAAAGACACAGCCGACGCCATCTTCTTCAGTCTTTCTTGCCCCAGATGTGCCCAAAGGTCTTGC